>NC_137461.1:40304739-40775235 GCF_964235325.1 Thermobia domestica
GAATAAGTAAATATTTTTCTTTTCTAATTGCTATTCTACAATATTTCAGCAATATTATCTTTGTATATTATTCTTCTATTCCTGTGTTATGTTAATCTTCTTTTGCTGTTGATATAATGCTTGTGTGTAGTACATCCCACCAGTGAATAATTCATTGTTGATTCTATCGTACTTGTATAAATATCTAACGATTTTGTTTTTATTAACGCTAACTCCGTGATTGTGTATATTAGAATACAGTCAGTGGAAATTTTCCATAAGAAGTAGTAACCATGATATGAAATTTAATTTAAGCCTAGCTAATAATACTTGTATATACAAATATTTATTCTCATTTTCAATCCATTATGTCTGTTTTTTAAATATTTATGTTTATATTATGATTTAGTCGATTCTCATAGATTCTGTAGCATACCGTCATAATAATTTATCAACTCGAAATTCCATTGTCAACCACGCAAAAGAGAATATCATGCGACCAGCTTTACGTTATATTAAAACTACCGTCCTCCAGAGTTGTTCGCTAGAGAATTCAGTTACTGCCTCTATGTAATCATATATGTTGACCATCGCTCGGTAACACTATTATAACGATAGGCATGTGATACGCCCATTCCTTTCATACATTTGGTAGGTCTTTCAGTTGACCATGTTCAGTTGCGGCTACAATTTGGAAGTTCATTTTTCGTTAAAAGCTGTTGGCTAATGGCTGTTGAAGGTGGAAAACATTAAATGCAGAAAAAAAATATGAACATCAGTACGGCATCATAATCATGTGGTAACGAAACCTGATCTCACATAATTCTCTGCCCATAGTTTCATACGTAAGTTTCCCTAAAAATACTGCATTGCGACAGAGAACTTTATCGCATCTAAATTTCTCAAACACAATTGTATCTACAGAAAGGTAGCTAAAATATCCTTTCTTAGCACGTAGAGAGTAGATTCCTCGAAAATATTTGATAACCTATCCCCCCTTGTAGGCGCACTCCAATGAAATTGTAATAATACAATTATTAAGATACTCTATTTTTGTTATGAATGTTGAACCCATTCCCCCATTTAGCCAAGGCAACATTATAAAATCCTATCTTCAGGTAGGTACTAATAACGTTCTAAAATTCATTCTACATTATTTTTTTTTTTTTTGCATTAGATTTCTATCTTTAATTCTTAATTTATTTTAGCAACTCCTATGGGCGTTAGAAGTATTACAAAAATAGGTTTCATCTCCTTAGTTAACCCTCTATTTAAACCGGAAGAGGTTGAAATTAGCCTTTCCGGTTTCAACGTTTATTGCCATAGAACAAAATTGAAAAAATGTAGCGACAAGCAGTTTTTTGCAATCGATTTAGCATCTCAAGAGAACATATCGTCCCCACATACTAAATTCTGCCAAAAACAGGAAGTGGTTTAAACTTACTAGTACTTCAACTTTCAATACTGACTTCCACTGATCGAAAACGGTAAGAGATATTGAGAAGCATTTTTTGTAAGCACAATTACGTTTCAAGTTCTCCCATAATAATTTATTCAAGCCAGAAGTAGTTGAAATCAACAATTTCCTTTTCAATTTTGATCTCCATAGAAGCGAACCGGTAGCACACACACGATCGCACACTCTCTCTCACACACACACAGAAATATATATATATATATATATATATATATATATATATATATATATATATATATATATATATATATATATATATATATATATGGGATGCTTGATCCAAGTTCATTTCTTAACACCTTTCGCTACTCGGGGAGCTTATTTATAATTAGTCCCCCTTCCGCCTCTTACTATATTCATAAGTATCACAATATAGGGTAAGAACCACTAATATGAGGATAGGCACCTAAATTGAGACCCCTACCTATCTTATGAAGCAAGAGCTGCAATCTAGTAGAAGCGAGCTAAAACAAAAGGAAATAGTCCACTACAGCACCGGAAGTCACGTGAGCTCGTTATGTGAGGAGTTGTTAATATAGTGGAGGCTGGTTGAAATTGCGCCATTACCAAGTTTTCTTAACATGCACACATCAGGCGCTAAAAATGGAGAAGGCAAATTGATATTCATTCTATCTTTACTTTCTTTTATACCAGTGAATATGCGTATTGAAACATGTAATGAGTTAACGATTTTCTTCTACTTACATTTGAGATGCCGTTAGTCATTTGTTTATCAGTCGAATATCTTATTATAAGACCCTTAACGGGTTCAGTATATGAGACCGGTCTCATAATGTGGCCCGTATAGTAATATTGGGTCTTATATTAGGAGCTCATTTGAATTGGCATTTCTGTATTTACAAAGTAGTCTCTTAGACTTAGTCTTTTCGTTACCATTGTACTGTCGTTTTGGACACATTTCTTCTCATTTGGTACATATTTGAACATTAAAAGAAGTGATCAAAAATCGTTACAGTTTATGCGCACAAAAAGTGTAAAATTTTTCAGTTCATATATCGTAAAATTGAAGAAAATTAGTTAGATTGAAAGTGTAAGGTTTTATATATTTGTGCCGTCACAGGATTTGGCTTAAAGACAGTGTTGAATGGTGAATTAATAAAATAACTCTTTTAAGAGTACAGAAAAAGCCGGGGTCTTTTATTAGGTACCCCTCATAAAAATGGCAGTGTAGCAACTTTGGTCACGTTTTTTAATATAATTTCTTATTGTATGTATTTTTATGTATTCTTATGTATTTATGTATATATTTTTATGTATTCCAATAGTTTGTATCGCTCGTTTATGCTATATGTAACCAGTATGTAGCATTCTAACTTTTAGGGTCTCATATTAGGGGTTCTTACCCTATCCACGGTTGTTTAATTATGAAGTTATTGAGAAAACGTTTTACAGTAATGGTATTCCGTAAAAAAAAAGTTTGTGAAGTATAAACGTTATTTACACTACACACATCATATTGCTGTAATAACTGCGCACAAATCGCAAAATGCTGCACAACCTTTGAAACAAAATCTAACGGGATTATCAAACGAAGGTGGTTTTTCTTCCAAATAACCGCTTTTGTACCACACATACCTAATTAGATTTGTAAATCCCGGAGAAAAATGATTTTGAATCAGTGATTGGATATTAATTCTATTATTGCGGAAATTAACATTTATATTATAGTTGTACGGAAGGGCAGTGTCAGAGAAACGTCTTTAGAAGTATTTCCACGGCATAAAGACGAACACATCAAGAGACTAAATCCTACGCCTATTTCGATCTTCAAGGTTTAACACGGGACCCAAATATACTTTAAATCACTATAAATAAGCACCCCAACTACTAAGAGGGGAACATACTCACTATAAGTAACACCCCGAATAGATAGAGGTGAGGGGACTCACTTTAATCAAGCATCCCGTTAAAATAAGTATAGAAAGATGTATCAAATCGGTGTACAACATTCTCGCAGTAACCCCTGCCAGTTATGACTATTCTTGGCTAACCGCAGAGCGTTTTAAACCAGCTCTTTTGTCATTGGGACCACCATATTGGATTCGCCATTTTGAATTTTGTAATTTTGAAGACAGATTCTAAATCGTCTGTTCTGAAACCCCCTGTCCGTATGTTTTCTTCCTCATTAAATAATTGTTTTCTGTCTATGTTTAGAGAGCATCCCTAACAATTAAAGGGTGGTTTCTATCCTTAAATCTGCACCATTGCCGAAATTAAAAAAAAAAAAAAGTTGATCATTTTTAGATTTTCTACAAGTTTCATTCAAATCGGTGAGTTACACTTCTTTAAGTCTCTTTATTAGTGGTATCTTACTTCACAAGTTCAATGTACTATCCTAATGTCAAAATTTCAGCTTAAGCGGTTTAGGCTGGGGTTTGATCACTCACTCATTCAATATTTATAATTTTTATATACATAGAGGTTGGTATACATTTATCTTTTCATGTTCCGTGAGGGTATTGGAACATCTCATATTTTTACCGGGCTGTACCACCGCGCCGGAATAAGGTGTCAATGGTTTTAAATATCGTATTATGTTTTCGTATTCTGTTTACATGTAACAATACCTCCCACTGAGTGAGAATGAGTGAGATTTTTAGATCATGGGTACGTATTAACCAATAGTAAAATACCTAACCTAAATTTATCGCGTTTTCTTGGACCGTGTGTAGAAGTTGGAAGCCATTGCTTTAACTTATCACGTTAGAATGTTTACGGTGTACATTTTGGTTAATGGAATGTAATGAAAAAAAACTTTAAAAACCTTTCAATTAAGGTTTCAGAATTGTATATATTTATCATAATAATCAAAAACTTAATTTTTTAACGAAGCAGAACGTAAAGAACGTAAAGTGAGCCATATAAAAGTGTTCGTTTTTCATAGTTGAGTTGAGTTGAGTTTGAGTTTAACATCCCGTTCAGCAGCGAGGCTATATGAGACGTGGACCTACTGATTAACGTGGAATCCGAACCACATGAGCTCCCACCCGGAATCGAAGCCGGACCTCCCACGCCAAAGGCGCGTACGCTAACCGCTTAGCCACGGAGGAGCTCTCGTTTTTTATAGATAGTAACTTAGTTGCACTGATGCTATAGCTTAACGATAAATCCGAAAAAAAATATGTTTCTGGCAGGGATGGAAGTAGTGACCTCAAACTTCAATAGCACATAACGTTAGCCACTTGCTAACTGGGAACATTTTTTTTTACAGTTTATTGTATACATGTTCAACTAAATAGTGTGTAATAAAGCATTAATTATTCAGAGCATACCTGAATATTGAAGCACCTGGACAGTCATTTTAGTATCAAGGAAAGTAGTGTTATGTTAAAGCCACGTAAAGCTATTGATTCTCATTTTCAATTAACCATTGATATTCGTGTTCCCTTTACATGACATTTGTGGATATCAGGTTATACCGTTATTACCCATAGATCCCTTTGAAGAACCTCATGATACATTTATCAAGTGGAAACTCTGATGTCAACCACGCATGGAGAGAGAATAAATGCGGCAGTTTAACGTTAGCAACGCAGTTCATTAAGGTTGTTCACCGCTATGTGTGCCGTGTAATTACATGTGTACGATGTAATTTAATAACCCATTTCTAATAATAGGTCACATAGTACCCACATTCCCATCATGCGTCAGGCAGGGTTTTCATTCACCACGTTGGGTTGTGGGTACAAATTAACTGTATATTTTTTTAAAAAAAAAAGTTAAAAATGATGTTAATTCCTGCAGAAACTGGGAAATTTTGAGGGAAACAAGATAAGCTCTTCGTGTTTCACAGTTGCTGCATTTGTTTCATAGAGTCGGTGCGGTTGTGTTTAGTTGCAATTACTGAGGCGAATGAAGTAATTGGAAGCAGTTGTGTACAAAAAAAATCCTTAAGGGGGCATGCAATTCTTCAAGTTCATATAATTTTATATATATTTTTATATATTTCTTATTAAGATAAATATATATTTTTATGCTCCTATCTTATTGATACCTTAAGTCTCCTCTTTGCATACGCCACTGTAAGGAGGACAGACAGAAAAGGGAGTATGTTTGTGCTATGCTAAATAAAATAATATGTGCTTGATAACCTGATAAATTAGCTTCATATTGTAAAAGTTACATAGGTATCACAGCAATGACAAAAGCTAGAATGGGAATTTTAGCATTGTCAAGTAACTTTCTAAATACAAGGAATATAATGTTATATCCCTTTCCGCACGGAAGTAGAAATTTTTAGATTATTTTCATGATACCGGTTTTTCCATACTACAAGAAAAATGCATAGAACATTTTTATTAGAACAATGCGTGGGTCCATCGTACGTTCTGAGAAAGTGAACTGGCACAATTGTGCGTGTTTTTAAGCCGTAGTGAGCGTAAAAAATGAAAAATTCTTGCTTGTCTAATACATGGTAGATACAGAGAAGATACCCGCATGGTTGTGACGGTTCGGGCGGAAAGGGATATAAAACAAATAATATTGCAGTTTTATCACATTGTTTGCTGAAAGAGCATGCAATGAGTATTTAACTAGGTATATTGCATTAAAAAAAATACAAATTCATTCGGACTATATCAAATAGCTATCATCATATGCAAAGTACTGTCCCTTGTTACATGAAAACCCTTGTCCCTTGGTACTTGGATCGCCCTATTTAAAAGTTAAAGTAAATTTAACGAAAGGAGTGCATAATAAATAAAGTGATCAGAATGTAGAAGCAATACATAGGTATCTTAAAATGCTGGAGCATTTACTGGTTACTTCCACTTATGTGCCAGCAAGAAAAGTTCTCCAAATGTCAGCAAGAAAAGAAGAAATACTTTGGTATACGAAAAACATATATTGTCTCCCAGTTCACTTGTTGCTCTCTATATGCAATTACTTTATATTACCCAAAGGAAGTATAGAAAACTGAATTCAGTGATAGGAAGGTAAAATTGTTACGAAATTCAGGAGAGTTGTAGGTGCCTTGTCCCCTGGTACATTGTGTTCCTGGAACCCACAACTTCCCCTACTTTACCTATATTCACAGAAAAAAATAAAGAACTAGATTATTTTTATAAGAAAGAAAAGAATACAGATATAGTGTAAGTTCAAATTTTTAAGTCACAATAATACTTTTCCCTGTTAAAGAAACTACAGTTTTATTAAGAAAGTGCACAAATGTCTGTCAAGTTACTAAAATTGCATGCGGTCCAGATCGAATATACTTTCCATGAGTGCGCCATGGTACAGACAAAGCACAATCATTTAAAAAAAATAAGATTTTTTGAGGATCCAGTGGACCCCTCCATGGGCGCCCCTGGCTGTAACCATATTTTCATACCTCCCCAACTTTATAACTAACTAACTACTAACGATGCTAACAATACTAACGATGCAACTACAACAGTACGCTAAGATGATCATATGTAATTCAGGAATATACAAGAGTTGTCTTATATATACTGCAAAACATACACAAGCTTTTTCCTCATATCTATCCCGTCTATCAATACAAAACTTGGTACAGTCATTTCTTATTCCTTATAATATTTTTCGAGATACATTTGGATTGAGTGCTTTTACCCGGGGCCACTCCAGCGGAATCCAAAGTTGATGGGAGGAATTTCTGAAGGGACCCCAATTTCCCCTGTTCAAGTACATTATGGACCCCAACACATAGCCTCTCTGGAAAGCTTGTTTCATGCTGAAGAGAATGAACTATAAACCATGATTTTCCAATGAACAGTGTTGATTTAATAGCTATTTCACTGCAAGTCTACGATTTTCTTTCTACTAATAGAATTAATGGGGCCCAGGGACTTACTGTCCATGGCACATAGTTTTTTGTGCATGAACATATCTTTGTTATGTTAATCGAATGGACAGATTCGATTCTGAAGTCCGAATGACAGGTTCATTTCCCTTCCTTGTGAGAACAAGATAGTCAGCGTTTACGAATAATGTACTTTCGCTGAGAATTACACGAGTAAAATAGTAATAGAAAATTGAGTTTTCATAATTAGAGTAGATTTTAGATAGGTATTTAGCAGCAACTGAATATAGGAGATATACAATTTTAAGCAAATTTATGATGTAATATATTTTCACTGAACTGTTACATGACAGTCTCGTGTTAGGAGAACTAAATAACTTGAAGAGCTTATATATAATAAGTGCGGAGAAAAGGGGGACTCAGAATATATATATATATATATATATATATATATATATATATATATATATATATATATATATATATATATATATATATATATAAGCATTATAACAAGGTCTTCTAAAGGATTCTTCCAATTTTCAGAATTAAGGGACCATGTCCCCCCTAGGAAAATATCTTAGTTTCTCAAATGCACCTCGCACCAGGAATGAGCATATTTTCATTAAATAAAAAGCAGCACCTGATGCAAGGATGTTTGAGGCATTTAATTAAAAATCATAAAGAGTTTGAAAATACAGAATTAATTTATCATTTCTACACCGAAAAAGCGACGCTCACGAAAAACGCATTTCCGTTCAATAGTTTAAAAGAATGTGTTGTGAGGAATATTCTTGGAATTTGCAAAACAAGAAAAAAGTCCTAACACATATATATGCGTGTGTATATGCATGTATATGCGTGTGTGTGTGTGTGTGTGTATGTGCATATGTGCATGTATGCATATTAGCTACAGTCAAAGAGAAAATTAACTTCATGGACGAGACGCATGTTGAAAGCCTAGGGGTTTCGTTTTACCAAGCGTAAGAATAACAATGTCACATTCATATTCCTTGTTTAATGTAGTTCCCATATTAAGTAGTGTTACATATTCAGTTTAACCTTTTCATTTTCTTGAAAAACTTAAGCAGATATAAAAAATGTCTTGTAAAAAAATGTAGTTTTGGGAACCCTGACATACAACTTACGTCATTTGTGAAGTAATAGATGTATATCAAAAATTTGATTTTGAATTAACACCCTCATCTTATTGTGTTAACTCCTAAGTTCTAATGTTATAAAATTTAAGATGCAATGCTGATGCAAACGTTTAAGCGTATTCGATAGAGAATTATGTGCTCTACAAAATAGTGTGTTTAGTCTTTTTTAAATGCTGATATACTTTTTTGTTCTTTGCAGGTCATTAAAATGGGGTGTTAAAAAGACAAAGAACATTTTCGACATCTTCTACTTTTTCATCGAGGTACCAAAGACACAAAAGGTGCTCTAGAGATTTGTAAAGTGTATGGCGAAGAAGAGGTGCCTCTTCGGACGGCTCAAAATTGGTTTAGGTGATCCAAAGTCGGCAATTTCGCCTCCAAAGATATGAATTGCACCGGACGCTCCTTTCATTTCTATGAGGAGCCATTAAATCAGCTTATTCATGACAATCCACGCCAAATGACGAAGGAATTGGCAGAGATAATGCAGTGATCCCACAGTACCATAGAGCATCACCTTAATTTTATGGGAAAGGTTCAAAAGTTGAAAGCAAGGTTTCCGCATGGTTTGATGTACAACAAATGTCAACGAGCCACAATCTCAGTGAGTTTGCTTGCCCATTATCAGTCAACTCATTGACACAAGCAGCAATTCCTCTACCAGACTGTTACCGGCGACGAAAAATGGTGCTTGTTAATATGCACGCCAATATGAAGGAGCACTAAGAATAGCAAAACCCAACGAACGCCAGAACTTATGGGCCGACGTGTTTCCTTCATGTTTCCTAAATTATGAAATCTAAAATACGTCTAATGTATTTCGTCGATCTTCCATCCTCAGACACCGTAACCCATTAGAATTAAACCCGGTGACCTGAGTGACGTACATGGCAATAACGTTCAAGCCAGTCGCAAAGGAAGTATATATTTAAAAACGGATATACTTGCTGTATTTGGTGGATTGCAGCTCCTTCCTCCTAATTGTAGCACTTGCCTTATATTTACTATTATGTCATCCAACTTAAGTAGTGTTGCTCACGAAATGAGAATTCTTTTCGCCTCATTTCCAAGAAAGACGGAATGTATCTTTTTAAGTTCTAGACGAAAAGTGAAACACGACAATCCTCATATTAAACACGAAATTAGAATCGATACGACACGAGAAATTTCACGACTCTCATGAACAATATTAGGTAACCGAAGTCTTAGCTCTAAAACACTGTATTTGTGTTACATAATTCATAGTATAAAATCTACAAGTTGATAAATTCCTTGTACGAACACAATGGAGATTATTCATCAACATTCAAATATAGGCAATTTATTACAGAAAATATTCATTGTCTTTTTTAGTCTCTTAAGCAACACCAAACCCAATTATTAGCCTCTCTAAGACAGTAAGCAGATTATTTAATTTCGAATTATTTTCAAGGGCGGTTGATCCAACAAATGCGTGAGGTCACAAATACATGAAGATCACCACTGGAATTGCATTAAGATAGTTGCTTACGAATTATCTGCAACCTAACTTTGCCAATTGTGCATACAAGTCGCCTTCTGGTGGACGGGAGGATTTTTCAGTACTTGTTGTAGGTAAGAATATAAAGACTATCATTTCATGCCTCTTGAAATGCAGTGGCGGCTGGTCATACGTACATCACGTGTTTCAGTTTCCTTTTCAATCAAGGGGGGTAGGATGACTCAGTGGTATAGCGCGTACCTCTGGTGCGAGGAGTCTCTGATTTGATCCCCGACTAAGTAAGCTTGTAACGGACACTATTGCGCTCGTGTGTTTCCTCGGGGTACTCCCGTTTCTTCTCATTTCCTCGTACACCAATTCTTCCATCATCATTCGTTTCCGTTAATCATCGTCTCCCGTAGCCTAAAGACTATAATCGTTTGACGTTAAGATCAATGATTTTAATTTTAAATAAAATCTAAAATTATCCCTGACAAATACTTGTATTATATTCTTTGATGTACTACTAAAGCAGACTCATGTACTTGTAGAGTAGAATGTTTTTCATTACATATCTTGTATATATGTAATACGTATAGAACAGTCCGTGGGCATCTCACCTGGTTCTCATCTCCTGGCGAGAGGCTACCTCGACCGAAGAAAAATAACCTGCAAATAAATTCTTCAATTTTGTCAACGATAGTATAGATAGGAAGCAAATTATAGAATGTAAACACACAACCATATATTCTGTAAATTCCTTTTCGACAAATCTCGTATGAGTGGAAGCAATTTGATGGGCAAGATACTAGATTTCAGCCAAAGAATGAAAAAAAAGACATTAGGTAAACCAAGGAAGAGATAAAATCCGTGAGGATGTACTACGGATTGAAATATAGAGTGAATGCAAAAAAAAAAAAAAAAAAAAAAAAAAGAGAAATCACAGAATCCAGTTCATGAAGAACGTTGCAGCTGCGCGATATCCTCGCGATCTAATCGAAAGATAATGATGAAACATAAAATCAAATCCATGATGCAACTTGCAGGTTAACTAACATTATATCCTATATCTTTTTGTATTTATGTTGGTAGTTACAAATTTATGTCACAATTTAGTTATATGAGAGGCAGAATAAACTGAAAATTGGATCGTGAGAGCCAAATGTCGGGTAGAAAAGGCGAGATTTAATATTAAGTAAATATCAGAAAGGATACACCGAAAGATAAGATAAACAAAAATTGGCTGCTAATACGTAGAACTCACAAAGTGCTAAATGCTTTACTCATTTAAGTTGCTATTAAAGTGCTGATACTTAGAGATAAGTTATTAGAATCTGGCCAGTTATGATCCTCCTAATCGAGATTTGGTTGGTTACTGGAATTATAGCTGATTGTCTCTTTAACACTAGAAGGACCAAAACGTTTACCTCCCTAGAAGTACCGAGCCGTCATTTTGACGGCTATTTAATTCCAAGAGATGTATGTCATTTTTCTTTATATTTCTCTTATTTTAGCTTGAATTTAATCTGTTTAATCGACTGGCATATGTTTTATGTAAGTTTTTCTCGTGATATAGTACAGGGTGATCCACTAAACGCCGTCAATATATTAATATCGGAAGTTCTCCCACATGACAGCTACATGAAAAATTAAAATAAAGAAAAATACTTACATTCCTACGTACGATATCCTTTTCATACTAGTCACGTGATCACCCTACCTGCTCTGTAGACATTGGCTGGGCTACTTTTTTGTAGCACAGACCCTGTGTATAATGCACCAAAATAATTAGATTTATATCGAACTTTTTATTACATGGAAGTGAATTTACATTTTCAATACATTTTTATTTCAACTTGTATGCACTGAAGTCCAGACAGCATCACTTTCCTTGCGCTTAAACTTGTGTACAGTGAGTGGATTTCATGATTGATCTTCATATACGTTTGTAGTGAACATATCCTCATCTTTCCGATTCAATCACATTTTGGGAAGTTCTCTTCTGTTTGGACGCAGACTACCAATCAAGGTCTTCTGTTTCTTTTTCAAAGATTCGGCTCATTTTTAACCTATAAGAAAAGTTATGGCAAGTAACATTCAGTCCTCTGTTGAGAAAAGGATCCATCGTTTTCAGAACAATATATTCGCCTAACTGTAAATCCCGACGTCGTTCTTAGTAGCTTTCCAGGTAGGAAGAGACTTTTAGTTCATACCGTGACTTTACAATTGCAAGCAACCAAATTTGTATCCAAATTTTTCAGGCTTGTTAGGCATACATTGCATGAATTTGCATCTCATCTTAGTAGAGAATAACTGTTCATCCACACAAACACTGTAGTGGGTTTTATGGTGCCTGATACAATTCTCAATGAATAAGTTCGGCACAGATGATGCCAAAGCAAACTATTTTGCTTTTAGCTTTGAAGAGCTAGGATATTTTTCACCAAATCGAAGATACTTCATTATTTCAAGAAATACCTTTCTTTCCATAATCTTTCTGTAAACCACTGGTCCATAGCTTGCGTTCTATAGTTCCTTTACGGGTATATCTGAAGCTACACGTAATATCAACATTGCTAGAAATAAAACGGGTTATGTAATTGACAGTAGCTAAAGAGAATCTTAACGCTCTCTGAACTTCAACAACGGTGCATTTCAGAAGGTTTTCCAACATTGTTTTGTCTATGAACAAGCGAAAAGCACTACCAAAATGACCATCTTCAATATGATATAACGCATACTATAACAAACAGGTTTCTCGCGAAGGAAGTCGTGTGAGGCAGTACGCCCAGCTTTGTTCTGTTTGTCCATTTTACTCCAACGTGTCCCGTGAGCTGTTATAAAAATATTTGATCAATTACTTCTGGAAACTTCTGTATCTGTTCCCTTCCTCTTATCCGAAGAAGTAGCTTCAGACACTGCATTCTCGCTACTACTGCTGTCTTCATCGAAGCAGTCTCCTTGTTGTTTTTCCAAGCGAAATTGATTTTCACTCAAATCTTAGAAAGTGCGTAAGATTTTATCAGGTCTCATATTGCTTTTGTAATTATCCATATGTACCTTCAAGAAAACTTTTATTTCTACAGAGAACAATGTTACCAACCAGATACGAACATAATTGAAGAAGAAAATATATTCAAAAAAGTGCCATATATATCTTTTTCCTTACAGTGATGAAAAGCAGAAATAAAACATTTCAAATAGCAACTCATTGGAAAAAATATGTAAAAAATTTCAAAATTTATTATTTCCAACAGAGATACTACCATATAGCGTACAACCTATAAAACAGTCCACATCAACAGCAAAATATAGATTGTTATATGAGGCAGTCAAATTGACGGTCTGGTCCTTCTAGGGGTATACAACAAAAACATGTATTTATTTAAAATAGACACCCAATGTTCATATGCTATATCAAACCTCTCTTGAAAATAATAAAAGTCCTCAAGTATGGTTGCGTCACTCAAAGAAATATATAAGATATTGAAAATTGTTTTACGTGATGCCGTCGAAATGACGGCATGGTCCTTCTAGTGTTAAACAGCACCGGCGCAGTAGAGAATGGAGCTAAAGTTCGAGGTTTTGAAAGCTGAACAACCGTCATGAATTTAGGGGTGTTCCAAGAACCGGTTAACCGGTTTCGGTTCAGTTTTTAGTCTAAACCGAATCAATCGGTTTGGACTTCAAACCGGTCCGGTTCGGTTTGGGAACGGTTCTGTTCGGTACGGTTTGAGAAAGGTTCGGTTCGGTTTGAGAAAGGTTCGGTACGGTTTGGGAACGGTTCGGTTCGGTTTGGAAACGGTTCGGTTTGTAAAGTGATCGGTTCGGTTTGTAGAATGGTTCGGTTCGGTTTAAGAACTGTTGGGCCCTTTTTCTGGACTGTTTTGTTCGGTTTCAGTTCAATATTTGAAATCGACAGAAATGCAGTTTGCATTATTAGCAACCACCCAGACATTATAATAAGGGTGAATGTTGCGTTTTTCGGTATAACTTTATTCAGATTAAAATTATTTCGATATTACTGAAACAATTTAGGGGTCGTACTTGTGTGGGTACTGATGCTTTGGATTTTGGAATAAAATTCTTAATATCAGTTGGAAGACAACTTTACGGCATGGGCGGATTTAGGAGATACCGTGGTAGGGGTGGCAGTTACTTGAAGGGTGGATGCTATTCCAGGAGAAGCTACGTTTAGAATGAAACATTAAATTCGTCTCGAAATGACTAGGGGGGAGGGCATGATTTACACCTGTAGTGGAATATATCGTGGTATAATATTATCAGGTAACCAAAAAAAATATGCTGTTTTTGAGAACAGTTACTTTAGTCACGTTAGCATGGGCGGCGATTAGGGGGGGCAAAGGGGGGCAGTTGCCCCCCCCCCACTTTTCTGAAATGGCCTATTAATGTATATAGTTTCAACCAGGGACATTTGTATATTAACATTGATATACAAATATTCAGATCATGTCTTGCCCCCCCACTTTTAACGTCCAATCGCCGCCACTGCACGTTAGTGTAGTCAAATTAATTCTGATGACGCTACACAGTATGGCGCTAAATTCGTTGTACAAAAACAGAGGGGTGATTCCTGAGAAAAGAAAGTTCCAGTACACATAGGACGAAAAGCGTGTCGTTTTCGTGTTATAGGCTGCCGAAAGCGTGGGAAAACAAACTTTAGAGTTAAATATTGCACAAACTACTGATTGTAGACGTGATGTGGCATGATATCGACAAAATATCCTAACCTGCTCTATCCAAATTTGCAGTTTTCAGATTTGTGTAATGGCGGCACATTGAATTCCCTGATATTTTATGACGTAAATTGAGTGTACAACATGTAAAGGACATTTCACTGCCTAGAAATAATACTACGTGGCAGGTCAGTACTCATACACGAAGATAAAAGATGGCGGATGAAGTAAAAAGTACTGTATGTGATTGCATACCTCCTCAAAAAGTACTAGTAAAGTCGTTGCACAAGAACTCACTGGAATCTTTACGTTTCTAGAATGTGAAAATACGTACGGCACAAGCCGATAAGTAACAGAAAATAAAGAAATTCCGATTGCTGAACTGCTCATATTAATGATATCGCAACGCTTTTGAGAACGTATCTACCTTTAGAACTACAGTAATTGAACAAGAACTACAGACAAATAAAGAACGCGTAATAATAATAATAATAATAATAATAATAACTGTTTTAGCACATTCATTTTGATCAGTACATCACACAAATGCGACTACAGTACGTTTTTTTTCAATCAATGCTCTAAACTGACGGGTGTGAAACAAAATATTCCTTCCATTCACGATATTTGTACGTACTGTAACAGGGGCCGATATTTCTGGATCCAAATCGTATAACGGGACTGCATACAGAAGGTAGTTGTAGGGAGCAAGGTACAGAGGGGAGTCTTTGTTTACATGGAAAGAGGTTGGATGTCAGAACGGATACTGCAAAAGGTGTTCAAAGTTTCAACCCACCACTTCAATGCAAAGGTTACAGAGGCGTCGAAGGGAAAGACACTGCGAACGCGTTGCAACACTCCTGGCGTTTCCTGAATTCTCCACGCTGCAGCAACAATTCGAGCAACCAAATCCTCTTCTGATTGCACAGACGTCGCGCAGATTAGTTGTTTCATATGGCCCCAGAAAAAGAAATCTAAGTGGTTAAGGTCGGATGAGCGAGGTGGCCAAGATACAGGCCCTTCTCTGCCGTCCATTTGTTCGGAAAGGATGCGTTCCGACAATTTCGCACCTCCACAGCAAATGTGCTGGAGCACCGTTGTGCATAAACCACATGTTTCGATGAACAGCCAGTGGCACAGTCTCTAGTAGTTCAGGCAGAATCTCTTTCAAAAATATCCAATACTCCCACCCGGTTAGGCATTGTGGTAGTAGGTACGGTCTGATTAGATTTATCAACGATACATGCCCACACATTCACAGAACACCGTTCCTGATGGGCACGAGTTGACATTCCATATTGGTTTGCCTCAGACCACAAATGTTGAGTGTGAGTGTTCATCACTCCATCATGGGAAAACATAGTTTTATCTTTGAAGAGAATACGAGACATGAAGCGGGATATATTAGCATGGTTTGCGTAACCACTGGACAAACTCCCGCCTACGTGGATGGCGTGTAATGCATGCACCCTTTGGACATGGAAAAAGTACATCTGATTTTCGTGAAGCATTTTCCAAACCTGCCGATGATGGGTGTTAATTTCAACAGGTATTACCCGTGTGCTGGTGGACGGTTTTCTCTGATCCCAAGCAAGAATTTCCTCCTCAAAAGCCACAGTCCATACGGTTCTGTTTCGTCCAGCATTGGGACTGTGTCCTTCCAGCAATCCTGTTTCTTGTAATCTTCGATCTACACCGGAAAACGTTGCGTGGTGTAGAATTCTAAGATTAGGAAACTGTTGTCTGTACACCCTTGTGCCACACGGCCATTACCGTCCGCTTTCCCGTATGCCAGATCAATGTCTGCCAATTTGAATGGAATTGAATTGAATATATCTTTATTTCAGCGGGCGAGGTTCAGCCGGAGGCTGCTCTGCCACCTAACTCTTGTCATCATTACAAAGAAAAGAAAGAAAAAAACAAAGACACAAATAAGATAAAAATAACAACATAACATGGTACATTCAATAATACTAAGGATAAACAAGACACTCAGTAAATGTAAAAAAAAATTTTAAAAAAAACCTAATACTGTTAGTTCAATTTCATACTGCAGTAAACCTTTCATGTGTGCCAACGCTTTGTCTCTTATCTCTAAATAATAATGTTTGAAGTGATGATTTAAATGAATTGTATGTTTGTCAGTGATTGACTGTGGTAGGGAGTTCCAGATTCTTATTGCCGAAATTAAAAATACCTTCTCTGTTATTTTTCAAGAATGCCGGGTCATATTCAGTTTATTACTTCCTCGGGTATTGTAACGGTGAATTTCTGATCTACATGTTAATTTATGATGCAAGTAAGGTGGTGTTTTATGTGAATTTATTTTGTATAGTAAACAACAGTATCGGAGATATCGTCTTCGGGACATGGTTAGGATATTGTTTTCATTAAGTACCGGCAGAATATGCTAAGACTTCCTGTAATTGAGAGAGAAGCGTAAAGAGTAATTCTGTATTTTCTGAATTGCCCTGGTATTTTGAGTGGAGAGAGAGCTACCATATATTGAATCGCAGTAGTCGAACAGAGGCAAAATGAGAGTGTTAACAAGATATAGTCTTGTTTCTTGCGACAAATAGTCTTTTAATTTATAAAGCTGTCGTAAGATGTGCTTAGCTTTAATATACTGTTCAGAAATGTGTTTACTTCAGCTAAGCCCTTGGTCTATTATTAAGCCTAGATCTTTTACAATTTGTCACGTGTGTACTCCTTCATTACCTCTGTAATCACACTCGTTGGCCGTATGGTGATGAAATAAAGAGAAATTAAAGTGGGAAATGGTAGATGTTTCCTCGCCATTGTGTTCACTGTCCAGAATCGAAGAAAGCAAGATTGCAACTTAGTGCAACTCTTCTGTCAAGAGAATGATATTTATGTGTACGATTAGCAAATGTACAAAACCTACATCGTGACGGAGAAGGTACCACACCCAGAGCCGTAGCTACGGGGGGGGGGGGGAGCTGGTAGCAAGAGGGCGCCGAACAAGCAATAAGAAAAAAGAAGTGTTGAAAATGAGTAAACGATGTGGTGCCCCGTAAAAGTATTGTCGCCCTATTAAATCGGTATTGTTGTCGGTTTGCAAAGAAATAGATTTGTTAAAAATTTTCTTGCTCGCTGCGCTCGCAATCCACACGTTTCAGTAAAACTCACAAGAAGTTTTTACTTATCATTTACAGAAAGTAATTATATAATGAATTGTTAACGATGTTATATACAAGGTGCCGAGTATAGACACATTGTACGTAGGAGCGTTTTCAAAATCAGAAACGGTCAAAGTCCAAGGTGACCAGAACTTTTACTTTCAAAAACGGGACGCATACGAATTCGTGACGGGGGAGGGGGATGACTACCACATTGCATTTTGGGACTCAGCAGTGTTTTCAATTTACAAAATACACAAGTAAGAATAATAACACAGCGTTTCTAACCTAAGTACTACCCAACAATACTTTTAACTACTTCAACACTCAGAATTCCCACTTAATTCCCACTTGAACCACAGAAGACTCAATTCTCATTTCAATGTTCAGAAGTTCTAGGCACGGCTGAACCTTCCCAATGCAGGGGCTGATCCAGGACCGACTTCTGGGGAGGGGCGGTGGGTTGTCATACTGCTACTTTTAGGGGTCCCAATATTTGGGATGGGTTTTATTTATATATATAAAATAAGAAAGTTTCCTCTTCTGGGGGAGAGACGCCCCCCTCTGGATCCGTTCCTGTCCCAATGAGTGTTGGTACGGAAGAATGTAGAATTAGCATTGACCATTTATATTTTGAATAATAATTACGGGACACCTGGCTCATGTTTGCTTAAAAACGGGACATTTAGGCGTCCCGTTTGAGAATCAGAAAAAAACGGGACAACGGTTGAAAATAAGGGACTGTCCCGGCTAAAACGGGACGTCTGTTCACCTTGTCAAAGTCTGAAATATGTGTTCGGCGTTTTGATGATGATGAGTCTGGTTAGTTAATCACGCTTTTCTTATAATATTAATCACGACGGTGAGAATGAAAGTATGAAAAATGAGAGAAATGAAGACACACATGCAAGCTGCTATTTGAGCAGGAATATTAAAAGTGAAGGTAAACAAGAAGAATAATAACATTTTCGAATTTGAAGCAGTTGTAGAATGGGGGCTTAACAGGTCAGAACTTAACCCAACGAATTTCATCTTTTTCAAAGACTGATCACTACCAGTGATTTTTTTTATTTCGTTGACATATGAAATGCTTCTAATTTGAAGGAATTTATTGGGATCATTTCTCCATCAAATACTTGTATTGCCAGGATTTTTTTTGTGCATACGTGGTATCTAGTTGTGTGATATTTTTATCTATCTACATACATACAAAAGATATACAAACATTGTATATATATATATATATATATATATATATATATATATATATATATATATATATATATATATATACTGCAATGAGTACTTTCAGGCTCTTTGCTATTTTATTCTTTTATTATACACAAATCTGCTAACTGGTCGTATGTTACGAGTGAGTTAAAGATTAAATTCAGCTCCATGTGGACACAGCTGAATTTGCTTTGACGGAGTTCGCTTAAGTTTTGGTTAGCCAATAGTAAACGAAACCACGTTTCAAACCCTTCGGACAGTTTAGTTTGTCAAAGTTCTACGGACAGTTCTGAACGGTACGATTCGGTTTGGTTTGAGAACGGTTCGGTTCGGTTTGTGAACGGTCCGGTTTGGGATCAGTTCGGTTCGGTTCGGTTTGGGAACGGTTCGGTTCGGTTCGCTTCGATTTGGGATCGGTTCGGTTCGGTTTGGAAACGGTTCGGTTCGGTTTCGGCTAACCGTTCCAAACCGGTTTAAGTGGCAAACCGAAACCGCGGTTTACGTTTTCAGGAACCGTCCACCCCTACATGAATTCAAATCTTAATGCCTTCACTCTGAGAATCCGAGACCCCGTACACCGAAAACGCATGCTGTAACGCAATATTGAAATAAACTATTTAGTAGTATTAAAAATGTAAAAATTAATTATTTAATAATTTATTTGCTTTGGTCTTTTGTTAATTAACGTGAAATGTTTTCTAATATACCTATTTTGACACTATTGGGGAAAATAAATGGTGTACCTAGGTATTTACGTAATTGGTTTTCCCAAAATGTATATTTTCCTTCTTTTATTCTCTTAGTTAATTTATGGAGCGGTTTTACATTTAACAGTGGTTTATTTCCTCATGCAAAATACACAGAATAATTGAGTTTTTCAGTGCATTGCTCTATTTTTATCAGCGTATTGCTCAATCTCAGTCCACACTTTTAAAACCATTTAATTATTGTTTTAGTTGTACTATTCTGTTGTCATAACATTTTTTACTGATTCTATGTTTAGATTTAGAATTAAACTTAGCATTGCTGGAAATGACGTGTTTCTCTTGCAACACTCAATCTAATAGAATGTGTAATTTATTTTGCTTTCTGGTTGTTTTCATTTCATTACCAAAGTTGCTAAATCAATAACAACTAAGAACCTGAGGTCTGACAAATTTCTAAGTGTGATGTGAAATATTTCTAAAACCTGACATAACATTAATGACTAAAATGTATCTTCCGTATTTGAAATGCAGGTTTATTTGTGACTAAATGACGAAAATACGAGCCTTCGGAGAAATAGATTCAGATTCGTTTCTTCGTAGTTGCTCATAAGGTACAAATTATATTTTAAGATTGTATATACCTACATATCGGAGATATTTGGTACCGAAAACGGGCGATAACCTTCGAATAGATCAAAATATCCAAAATGTTTTACTACAATAACACTTAAACATAAAACATTGAAAGTGTTGTTCAAAAGTGTTCATGTTTCACAGGCAGTACATAATATACATCAAATATCATCCAGACACTATGCACTGTAGATTCTCCTAAGAAAATAGAAGTTAAATTGAAGAAAGTTTTCGGTTTAAAAAGTCTATAAATGTAGAAACACTGAAAGTTTCGTAAATATTAAGACACAGGATTATAGTGAAGCATATGTCCAACCTATAATGTAGTCTAGTGCAAGAAGTAAACAACGAATCTTTTAGCAAGAAATAGGTAGTACATTGTTCTTAACTTAATGTGATTGATAATCAAGTAATTATATTCGATATATTTATGACATTCAGTAATAGTAATAACTGATTATTATCTATGTTTAGTTTAACTTTTTATATTACATTGGATCAGGGGTAAAAGTGGATCTGAAAAAGTAGGGGGACGGTAGGTAGCGACATGACGTCCCGCCGTCCCTCCTGTCCTTCTTTGCCCAGTATATTTTTTAGAAACTGGGGGGACGCAGTACATATTTTTTGGAGGTAGGAGGACGGCGTATCCACGCGTTCCCCCCACTTGTACCCCTGCATTGGATACTAAATTCATAAACTTCTTGAAAATACTTCTGGAAATCATGGATACTCTGTTACCCTGTTCACTAATCACAGTTTCCCATCCAAATACACACTAGAAGCTGTCAAAAATCTACTACTACTACAGTTTCAGCTGTAAATTAATTTAAACAGACTGATGGGCAAGAGGCAATGTAAGTTCAGTTTCAGTCTAATCATAGGAAAATATTGTTTTTAATTGCAATATTGGCTAAATCTGTTCAAATCTAAAGTGTTTTATTACGAGCGCTGTGTCTGCATATCTTCTGCAGTACGCGTATAAATAAATTCATTTAAAATCGAGTATCGATGATAGGTTTGCTTCGCGTTCTTCTAAACTTGAGATTCATACAATTGCTCTGGAAAAATAAATTTAAACAGAACTCGATATTATTTTCCTATTTTAAGATATATCCCAGTCTTCAGTTAGCTGTCGATTCACGAACGATGCTATTCGTTTTATTCCTGAGAATTTACACGACTAAATTTTGTATTAATTTTGGCCTAATCTGTCTTCATGTCTGTCTCCACAGACAGTCTAAGTCAGTCATTAGCTCTGGTAATGTACGGTGTAGCTCTACCGTTATTAGAGGAAGTCCCGTATTGCTCGGACGATCCTACCGGGAGGGAAGTGCCGGATTCTTGCCTGCAAGGGGACTGAAAGACGACTAGTGAAAGTATCAATCCCAGGCTCTAGGCAACGGTTTCTGATCCAGTGGAAGGGAGAAAACTCTGTAGGATATGGACTGACACCAAACTCAAATGGCGACTTAAGACGTACTCCCATGCGCAAAAAAAATTGCGCGTATACTGTAACTCAAGATTTTTCGCATTTATTCCATTTTCCTTACGTTTATGGGTAAAATTCAGTTATTAGTATGTGGAGATAATAGAAAGCAATTCATCTAAGGAGATATTTCCAAAAAATATAATAAAATAATAAAAATATAAGCAAAAAACAAAATTATGCTCAGTTTTGTGTATACTGGCAACGATGATTTCTAGGGATTTTTTCAGTAGCAGATCACAATTGCGGAGGGAATTCAGTAGGGGAATCGAGAAGTTGGATCAAGAAATGGATAGTGGACTAAAATGTTGCATTTATTGGTTAAAACCTAGTGTGTAGATTGCCTGCCAAATATAAATTAGCTTCTGTAACTAAGATGTCGTACGAAAATATAGAATTAAACAGAAAAACTCTTATCTTAAGGTTCGAAGCGATACGGACCATGGTTATGAAGATTATTTCTTTAAAAAAAGGAGCTAACACCATGTAGCCTCCGTGGTTCGGTGGGTAGAGTGGCGGACTCGTAGTTATTTTATAATTTTGACACCACATCGAATCCCATTTCTTTTTCTTTTCTTTCTTTTTGTTTCTTTTCTTTCTTTTTTTTTTTACAAAACATTATAATTTTCATGTTAATAAGAAGCGAAGCAATATAATAAGGACAACTTACTGATATTTTGCTGTAATGACGTATTTATCGAGGATTAGAGAACTATTGTTAATAGCTATTGTTTTCTGTTCATGCTGTTGTATAGTTTCTCTCATCCTGGTTTCTTGGGGAAAAAACAATTTTGTCTCCAACGAAGTGTGAAGGATATATACGGACAGAAAAAGACATCTGAGTACCAAACGTGATTTATCGTAATGAAGTGGACTAGTTTGCCATTATTTAAAAAAAAAATGAAGTTGGCTTTTCTTTAGGATTTAGCTTTAAAAAAATGTTTTTCTTTATAAGACTATACTTTATGAGGCAAGGTGTGTGATCATACCCACAAATTTAGCTAGGGAGTGAAAGATAATTGTTTACACAAACATTTTACAGGTTTAGGTGCGTGAAACACCAATACACCATGGTCTCGCTTATCCGACCATCCTTTGTTCCACATACCATATGATCCGATATATCATTGCAAATAGCACCAATCGGCAAGAAGATCTGCAAGTTGTGGTCTTAATCTATTTTTCATGCTGTGGAGTCTATCGCCTAGCGCGCCCGTCTACAACTTGACTCATACGTCTATCATTCAGTGCAGACATGTATCCAGGTTTTCTATTCGGAGGGGACCCAACACGAATCCTCGTAAGCACGTAATTCTAATGTTTTTAAATATCAATAATAATAATAATAATAATAATAATAATAATAATAATAATAATAATAATAATAATAATAATAATAATAATAATAATAATAATGCAACAGTTCTGTACCTCTCTTAAACTTTTTCCTACTTTTCATTTATAAACCGGTTTATTTTGGAAACTGCATTATAGCACAAACAAAATGAAACATATTTTCGAGAGAAATGTAACTAAAGAAAACTGTCTGCTACGTATATCACATAACAAAAATAGCAAGAAGACATAGAGTGTATCGTTCTAATATATTAAAGTTAAAAACAGAACGGAAACGAAATGTTAATCCTATTTAAAACTGTTCTTTAATTCCACCTGGTCAGTGGCGTATTTACGATTTTGTTTCGGGAGGGGCTTTGCTAACTTTCGGGGGGGGGGGGCTTTGCCTGGAAATGTGAAAATTCTGCAAGATTTCATTTACTTTACTATACTAACAAGGGACATCACCCAATTGTCCGGCTTGGATTTCAATGAAATTTTTATTGCTGATAGAGGACATATATTCATTACTTGTGATGACAGAAATTTTTGCCATCGTGTATGTTTTCTATTTTTTAATAATTTTTAAAAGTTGTGATCTGGTTAATAGAGATTACTGCAGAAGTCCCTTACTACCCTTTGTAAACGGAGTGTTAATGAAAGAACAACCATGTAGATACGTATAGGGCCTAGGGAGAAGTCGTATGGTACGTATGACCTTGACGGCAGCCATCTTAAAATCCGCCATTTTGAATTAAGGTCAAGTTTTTTAAATCGGAATAGGGTAATATGATACATAATTTCGGGCTAGAATTTAATCAGGAAAACAATGGTGAAGTTAGTTTTAAGATGCGCTCATTTGGTGAAAAGTTACAGCCGTATTAATTGTTTATACTTACTATGTGCCTAAGTCCCTTATATCCGCTTCTAACCCGCGTATTAATGATTATAAGTGGATAAAGGTTTCGGTAATACATATTATGCCTAGAGGGAAGTGATACGATAAGGGTATCATTGACGGCAGCCATCTTGAAATCCGCCATTTTGAATTAAAATGAAGTTTTGAAAACTGAAAACAAAAGCATGTGGCACCAAATTTTAATAGTAAATTTTCCCCAAAAGCCACTGGTATGCTTAGTTTTGTTCTATAGTTAACTAGTGTAAATTTATGACTCTTCTAATGTACACGAAACGTCCATTATTCGATCTTTCAAATTGGCAACACTCCTAATTTTCATCGCATGTTTTAAGATTCCAACTGGCACTTTGCAATTGTTTCCATGGCTCATGTTTTCTAAATTTATTACATTTTTTAAGAGTTGCGATTTGTCAGTTCATGAATAGTGTTGGGACAAGCATCCAGCAATCTTTCTGAATTTTGAAGACTTGCCATGTAATCAGGGCCGGCGCGAGGGGGGGTCGATCCGTGCCACCGCCCAGGGCGGCACGTCTAGTGGGCGGAAAAATAGGTAAAAGAAAAGAATACTATTAAAATATAAGGCTTCGTAATAGTCCCACATGGAAAAATAAAATTGTGTTCCCTGAGAATGTAATTAAACTCAATTCAGGAAAATACTCACTCAGGAAATTCAGAGCATTCTCCCTCATTTCCAATTATCAAACTACTAGCCACAGGTATCTCGTTCAAGATTTCCCTTGCAGCGGCGTAGCCTATCGATTTTCAGCTAGGGCAGATAAGATTGTCAAGTGTCTTTTATATTTTTTTTTCCATTCAGCAATATTCTAATGCTCTACTCCAATTACGCAAAATGTACACTCCCACTTCAGACAGGCCGTTCTAGCCTACAGCAGCTAGAGACATTTAGGTTCTAGCAGCGAGTTTTTAACCAATTTACAAATTGTTCATTATCATATCTTATCAACAATATATATATATATGTATATATATAATGGTTTGTATATTTAAGCAATACAAGTTTGACAGCGTCATGGCCGAACACATTAAAAGAACCATGGGAGGACAAAATAAATACCATTAGTAAGGAAAAGATGTCCACAAAAATTTTATTCCAATTCTTAGTAAGTAAATTGAGAGTAAGATACTGTTTTTGTTGAGAGCTGCAACATATACTATAATGCTAGACTGTACACCAGATATTTCTGGTACAGAACAAAGGATCGTTCGTTTTGTACAAATTACATACAGTAATGGAGCATAGCTTGTAAAAATTTGCGAACACTTTCTTGGTTTCGTACCAGTAAAAGACATCACTGGTCTAGAACTGACAGAAGTAATAATTAAACAGCTAAAAGAAATGAACTTCTATCGAAGACATGAAGGGCCAAAGATGTGACAATAGTTCTAATATGAAAAGCAAAAATAAATTCCCAGGCCCTCTATGTTCCTTTACTAAACTTTGTCGTTAACGATGCGGTCACGACATCTCAGTCCACCGTTTCATTTTTTTGTATAGTTAAAAAAAAATGATTTTTTTTCTGCGTCAGTTCAAAGTTGGGACACACTAAAGGAACATATTAGCAGCCTCACATTAAAACCATTCAGCACCACAAGATGGGAGAGCCGAGTTGATTCTCTGACTCCATTTAGATATCAAATAGAGGTTTATGATACCTTACTTTAAACAAGTAACGACAATAGAATAGATAGAATGACCGCGCATGATGCTCTGTGTATAGCAAACCAGCTGCGTGGCTTTACTTACCTTTGCTCACTCGTTATTCGGTATGACTTTTCACTCCACATAAACATAGTAAACAAAAGTATCCATGTGTTGGATGCAATCGGGTTTCTTCAAAATATATTTAAGTACTTTGAGAGGAGCAGAAATTATGCAAAGTTCAACTTTACTTAGTTGATGCGATGGAGTTGGCATCAGCATTAGATATGGATGACCCACGGATAGGTAATGCAGTGCAAACTCGAAGTCGAAAGAAGAGACGATTTCAGTACGAGCCAGAGGATGAAGCTATTGAAGATCCACATAACAAAATACAAGATCGATTTTTATTACAAATTTCTAGACGTGATTGTGTTAGCTTTAAGAGAAAGGTTTGAGCAACTTAAACACCACTGCGAGTATTTCGATTTTCTTTAAGATATAAGTAACCTGAATGATATGCCACCTGAACTTTTGTCTGAAAAGTGCCTGCATTTTAATACGCAAAGAATCGAAAGATATTAACCCCAGTCATTTGAAAGACGAACTGAAACTAATAACCGCTATAATTAAGCCTAAAAGTTCACCAAAAGAGACTAAAATTAATTAAGGAATATGACTGCTCCCTATGTCGGTGTTGCAGTTATGATTTTGTTTACCTTACCAGTAACCGTGGCAAGTTGAGAAATTTTTCGAAACTTACTCTAAGCTTATAAAAAACTATCTACGTTCTTCCATATCTCAAACACGTTTAAGTGTCTATCAATGGAACATTAATTGGCTGAAACATTGGACTACGTGAATGTGATAAAGGAATTTGCTCATACCAAAGCAAAAAAAAAAGTTTTCTCAATTAAAGTATGTTAAATTTGTGTATTTCTATTGTGTTTTAGTACATAATAAGTCTTAAGCTAATTATTTGCTTTTGCCGTAATACTATATGATCTTTTTGCTCCATGCTATATTGGAAACATCTTTTGATATAAAATAAGCTTAAAAATTAAAATTCTTAGTCGGACTAAAGCATATATTTAAAAAATTCTGTATGCTCTGTTGTAGACTATATCACGTACAGCGAAATCGAGCATACTGAATATTGTGGCATGTATGGAGTCGTTTAAATATTACGTAAGCATTCGAGAGAGGTAGTTCAATTTTTTTTGTTTAATTTTCCTTTTCATATACGTTTTTAAATATGGTGTCTTACTTTTCTTAATACCTGAACCTTCTGTCTTCTGTCAAAATAAGGTTTGTGGATTAAAGGGGCGGCAAAACTGCTAGCGCCGGCCCTGCATGTAATTATTAATTTCATAGACAATGTAATTATTTATTTCCTATACCTGCAATTCAAAAATTCGTTTACTGACATGAATCATCGCAAAACGAAAGAACTCCAACTTTGCATTCAGGTAACACCGAAGACGTAGCTTATAATGGATAGTAGATGAGACGAGAAATCAAATGAAAATTCACTTCAAAAAAGGAAACGAAATATGACTATTGTGTAAATCAATGGTCTTTTGTTTTGTTTTATACTTATTTGTTTATTGTATATTTATTTATTTATTTATTTTCTATGGCAATATTTTAGCTAGTCAGACAAAAAAGTCATTCGTTTTCTAGTTATTGTTGTCGATGGTTCATGTTTGTAAGATTTATAATCACTATTGATCGGGAACTCGATTAAGTTACACCTTTTTATAAACAAGTTACCTGTTTTCATATTTTGTTCATGGTACAAACAGTGTGTTGGGAACAGTCATATTACGTCTCTTTGATATTTTCTATCATTCTTGCTGTTCCTTTAAAGTTGTATTTATTTAAAAAAAAATACTGTTTGCCGTTTGCGCAACATGTAGACTAAATTTCATGAAAATTGTGAGTTCGTGTTACACCAATTTCTTATAATTTCATTTGTATTTCTTTACATCACATAGGTCCATATATTCCTCATGTACTTTGGGTTAAAATAAATAATTACACTGCCTAGGAAATTAATAATTACATGGCAAGTCTTCAAAATTCAGAAAGATTGCTGGATGCTTGTCCCAACACTATTCATGAACTGACAAATCGCAACTCTTAAAAAATGTAATAAATTTAGAAAACATGAGCCATGGAAACAATTGCAAAGTGCCAGTTGGAATCTTAAAACATGCGATGAAAATTAGGAGTGTTGCCAATTTGAAAGATCGAATAATGGACGTTTCGTGCACATTAGAAAAGTCATAAATTCATACTGGTTAACTATACAACAAAACTAAGCATACCATTGGCTTTTGAGGAAAATTTACTATTAAAATTTGGTGCCACATGCTATGGTTTTCAGTTTTCAAAACTTCATTTTAATTAATGGCGGATTTCAAGATGGCTGCCGTCAATGATACCCTTATCGTATCACTTCCCTCTAGGCATAATATGTATTACCGAAACCTTTATTCACTTATAATCATTAATACGCGGGTTAGAAGCGGATATAAGGGACTTAGGCACATAGTAAGTATAAACAATTAATATGGCTGTAACTTTTCACCAAATGAGCGCATCTTGAAACTAACTTCACCATTGTTTTCCTGATTAAATTCTAGCCCAAAATTATGTATCATATTACCCTATTCCCATTTAAAAAACTTGACCTTAATTCAAAATGGCGAATTTCAAGATGGCTGCCGTCAAGGTCATACGTACCATACGACTTCTCCCTAGGCCCTATACTTATCTACATGGTTGTTCTTTCATTAACACTCCGTTTACAAAGGGTGGTGAGGGACTTCTGCAGTAATCTCTATTAACCAGATCACAACCTTTAAAAATTATTAAAAAATAGAAAACATACACGATGGCAAAAATTTCTGCCATCACAAGTAATGAATACATGTCCTCTATCAGCAACAAAAATTTCATTGAAATCGGAGCCGGACAACTGAGTAAGATTTCGTGGGGGGCTTAAGCCCGGAAGCCATCCCCCTAAATACGCCACTGCACCTGGTATAATGGCATTATGGTATGTTCTTAGAATTATAACAAGACAACAGCACATTGCCCAAAGTTTGGACACTGACTACTAGTAAACTGATATAAAATAACCTCAAAAGTGTAAAGGCAAGTTTATTAAAAAGTGCTTGAGTTTCGGAGAGAGGCAGCTGTCAGGCCCTCACGCTGGATACGTCCCTGATTCAGTGCAGTGCAGTTATTTGTTATAAAACATTATTATTAGATGCGTAATATGTAAAATTATATCATAAGTTTTACTTTTAATAGGTCTTTTCTTAACACATCCATATTATCTAGCGTTCTGCCTGCCTGTTTATGTCGGATAAGCGAAACTCTACTGTATTTCCAAAGCTAGCATATACATGAACTAGAATTGTATCGTCCTAGAACAGACAATAGTCTAAAATGCTTATATTAAAAGGCTGAATAAAAAAAAGCATAAGTACTGATTTGGAAGCGTGAGAACAAATTAAAAACAATTCAATATATTTCCTAGGTATCAGATTATCATCTTATTATGTCGATGTGTATTCTTTTTTAAACATAGTTTTAAAAGTTATACCATTCGCAATATTCCTGAGGAAATCGAAAGAAAAACTCCTTGTTCCTCTTATGGCAAAGAGGCTTAAGTGCATGGTCCGAAACCGATTCCCACGTTAAGGTATAGATAAAGTTCCCGTACTTCAAAAATGCAAATCCGGGACGCTACTAAATTACGAGAATCTTTGAAATGCTTAAAACTGAAAGAAGTGTTGAATACTAATTTACTTTCCTCCATTAGATAGAGTTGTTCAAGTATTACGTTATCACATTTTTATTCATTTCACTAGAACTTCCAAGGACGCCAATTTCTCTTTAAATTTGGAGGGGGGGGGGCATTCAAACTCAGAAGATATATATATGAAGATTTTAAGACAAATTACACTCAAATAATGCTAAATATTGTATATTCATAAATACAAATGAGGCCTACATGAACTTTGAGCGGGCTCGGCCCCGCAGGATCGGCGCCCTTGCCTTCTTCCTAGTTAAGCAAACGTAAGCAGATGATTTACTCCCTCCCCCTGGTAAGCAAAATTGTTTTTTTTTTCCTCAAGATCTGTTGTGTTCGTGAAATAACAGCAGGAATTTCCTGATTACTTAACCATCTAAATGAATGTTTTCACTTAGAGCCATCCCGTCGATTCGCGTTGCCTAGGACTAAAATAAATTAAGGGTCAATAATGAAGATGAGACTTCCATATCAAACATGAAGAGACATGTGGATCGGAGATCTTTCTTTGCTCCAACTTTGATTTTTTTCAAATCCATGATGGGAAATTATATTATGAGTACAATTTTCGAAATTAATAGTATACAATCGTAAAAATATCTTACAAAACGATGGTTTATTGTAAAATACTTTGACTCAAAGAATAAATTACAAGTAATAAACTTGTTACTTTTCCTGAAGAGTCTAAGTCGTGAATGAGACGGAAGCTGTCGAGCGTAGTGCTTGGAACGATTGCCTCACTTGTTCTATCTTCCCGTGGCGCAGCCTTGATTCGACTTGATCCTAAACGGATTGTTCAGAAGTCGAAGTCGGAAGATGTTTCCCATTTTTCCAAAACACTCTTGGTCGATTACAATCTGCCTCACTCGTGAGGGGACAATCCCATGCCGTAAGCGTCGGTGGACCACCGATAGGCGACCAGTGAGATGTCCCCAGAAATTGGCGGTCCCGCAGCCAAAAATTGGTCCCACTTCCGTTTTGAAAATTATACCACCACCGGCAGAGAAGCGACGGAACGCCAACGAACCACAAAATTATTCCCCTAAAATACGTTAAATCGCCTATATGCGTAATTTCTTTGCATCAAGATGAATCTAAAAACATTTTTTAAAAAATAAAGCGAAAGTGCCCTGAGCTGGGCGTGAACCATCAACCTTAGGGTTACTAATTGCGTGTTCTTCCGAATTCGTCACGGAGGCGATTATGAAGACACAGCTTGTAGAGTGATAAATCGTTGAAGTCTTTTTAATATTCCTAATCAGAGTGCTTCTTTAACCGTGTATATTTGAAGACAACTGTTCGGGATCAAATCAAATGCACTCGTCATGTAATTTTATAACAAAATGGCAAGCGTCTATTTACTTTTTTCATACACTGAGAAAAAAAATGTAGGTGGCATACTTAAAAACGTAGGTTACATTCGTAATTCCTGTAGTTTCTGGACTTAACGTACAACCGTATATAACATCCTGCAGCAAACGTATAGCTGAAAAAGTATGTATTATACGTACTGTCTGCACAAGTGCAATGACGTCATTCGTGTGACGTTATCTGCAGTAACAAGTATATACGGAGGTAATATCTAGCTTTGTGACGTCAGGGTCGTATGTAGCATGTGGGTTAATAATGACGACATACACTGACTATCAGGACGGAGCATGATTTCAAGAAGTATGCAATATACGTTCTGTACGTATGTTTCTTGCGTTCAACCCCGAGACAGCATCTATATTGTACTTGTGCCCCATACGTACGACTAGATACAGTATACGTATTGTACGTATGTATTATACAGATTTTCCTTATGTCGCACACAGCTTGTCCAGATACAGCATACAGAATATCCGTATGCACAATACAGAGTGCATATATGTAGCTTACAGACTGTCTGCATGCAGCATATAGATTATACGTATGTCGCGTACAGGTTGGCCATATGTAATGTATAGATTGGATGTATATAGCTAATAGGTTGTCCATATGAAATATACAGATTTTACCTGTATCGAATACGTATTGCCTTCTTGTAATGTATGGATCGGACATATGCAGGATCTAGAGTGTACGTATAGTGCACCATTATTAAAGTGCTGCAACATACTGCAAAGTGCATGATACATTCTTACTGTAATGTTGTCAAATATTGTTTTACTCTGTATGAAAACAAAAATAGCTTAAAATATGGTTGATCTCCTTTGTGCCAATAATAATAAAATTAACAATACTACACTTTTCAAATCTTAGTTTGGAGCAGTGAAACTGTCCAAAGAAATGTATTTACCTGCAGGGTGTCCTATAAGTTTGGGCTTCCTGCTAATTCGTTGGAAAGCTACTGCAAAGTCCAGTGTTGAAAAGTGACACAAGCGTTAATTTTAAAATTATGGGCACAAAGCAGGGGCGGATCCAGGACGGACTTCTGGGGGGGGGGCGGTCGGCGGTAATACTGCTACTTTTAAGAGCTCCAAACTTGTTATGGATGGGTTTATTTATATATAAAATAAGAAAGTTTCCTCTTGTGGGGGGGGGGCGATCGCCCCGATCGCCCCCCTCTGGATCCGCCCCTGGCACAAAGGAGGTTAACCATGTATTAAACTATTTTCGTTTCCATACAGAGTAAATCAATATGTGATATATTACTGTAAGAATTTATCATATGGTTTGCAGTTAGTTAGTTGCAGCACCTCAATAATAATGCAAAATGCACAGCCTTATACAATCCTATATTCAAACTCAAACAAGATTTACGTACAATCATTTATTAAGCTGTTATCATCCATTGCTTGTACGATATAAAGATTATTTTACCTCATTCTTTTCCTTAATAGTATCTTCTACTAAAGTGCAGTTGTTACCACAAGAGGCCTGAATAGAATTTTCCAGAAATAACTTCTCTGTACATTTTAATTAACAGTTTTTTTTTTTTTTTTTTTAATGTCGCAATAATTAAAAGTGTGGTGTCAGCCGGAAACGCATTCGCTTACAATATTATTCCTACTCAGTACTCGCCATTAAAAATGAAACACCAAGGAGGAGACTGGGTAGATGCGCCAAAGTTCCCAGGCCGATACCTAATAGTAAGTGCAGAATACTCTTAAACGTTCGCTGTATTCGCTGTGTGACAACGTGGTGACAGCGGAGGCGTTGTGCAGCCATCGACTAAACATATTTATTCTTCCCTGCTATAGACATTCTGCAAATTTGGACTTTCCTGGATGCATCCTTCTTAGTGCAACATTTTAAGGAAAGAGCAATTTAACAGTCTCATACATTGCTTAAAGAAAGAGCAATGATTCTCAGAATTACTCGGAAGATATATATACACAATAATTTAAAACGGTTATTTCAAACTTTGCAATTCAAAGCACGAAAAGAACTATAGATAAAGGAACACTGATTTTAGCCAAATAGTAATTAGTAAACTCAATCACACTCAGTACCATTAGTTGCTTGGTGTTATCCGTAAGTCAGAGATCACGGTATCTCATTTCGTATAGATTTTTGCATTTGTTTAACGCTAAAAATGTATTTTATCGCTAATTGAACCCAGTACCATATATATACCGACAGGACGTACCTTAGTCACAAGGTGACATGAGTGAAACACTAAACTATTCGATTGACACCTGCGGCCTTGTCAACACTAGAGAAAGTTACAAAGTGATTAAGTAAATACGGAACATAGTTCATACAAAGTATAGCGATGTATGAAGTCTCCGTTTCATACGACTTGGATAAAGGATACATCTGAAATAGCAACAAAGAAATATATAATGATTTCTCTGGATAATTTGGATTAGTCCAGAATTCGAACACACACACGCTGGTAAGTCCAACATTTTTTTTTTTTTTAACTTCTTTCTTCGGATTCCCAATAAAGTTGACTACTGAAAAGCTGAGTTATAGATTCTGTATTAAAACAACACCTTCGCTAGACATGTTCAGTATACACATTGTCTTACATACAGAACAATACATTAGTTATTAATGCATGTCTGAAATAATAGTGCTTCGTATAGAATTTTACTTCATCCAATCGCAATAGCACAAAGATAAAAAATATTGCTAGGGATAATGTTCTTATTACAGAGAAAAAGAATTAAAATGACTTAACATTAACAATCATTTTCTTTAAACAGAGATAATATTTTATTATAATTTATGGAAGAAAGAAATAATTTGTAGTACAGTATCTTTATTAGGGTTATATATTCGTACAAAATAATGTAAGTACAACTGAGTCTGTCTTCAGAAAGGGCGTACTTTTAGCCACAACCTACACTGCTTCTTTTGACTGTCTTTCAAGCAGAATCCTGGTTTGATGCACGAAATACCTGCAACAAAAATCAGAAAATATTTAAAATGTTATATTCAGTGTGCTTAATGTGGTTGTACTTAACAATACAAAGTATCTTAACATTTTTGAGATTAAATGGACAAAATCTGTTAGGTCAGGTATGGACTTTTGGGTTGCACGTAGAAAAACTATGAAGTGTTTATTGATGCTGAACAACAACTCAAAATGTATTACCATTCAAAAGTAAGTGGGTACCTCAATGGTGTTCGGGCTACCATGGGGTACCTAATGTCTGTATTTTTTAGATATATGAAAATATATGTCTCTAAAATGTAAGGAACTGACATCTGTTTACCGAAAACCTCAACTCGGTAAGCCTTATGGATATCGAGATATGGGAAAATAAAGAGCGACACTACAGAACTGTGGAGTTTGCGTACTAGATGGTGCAGTTTCGGAAACGTAATTACGAGGGCTTACAACAACCTCAAAAGTAGTTTCAATTAAATACACTACACACACGCCCTGATGGGGGTTTTCGGGTACCATGATATTCCCAGAACTCTCATTTCTAAATATTCTAAAATATGTCTTAAGAACGTTTTAAAGAACGTTAGAGGTGTGTGTTTACCGAAACCGCAAGTCGGTACGCCTAACAGTTACCGAAATATGGTGAAATAAAAAGCGACACCATAGGTACGTGGAGCTTGCATATTAGACAGTACAATTTAGAAAATTAATTAAAATATGACTATCAAGATATTGTCAAATAAAGGGAGGATCCATATAGTTATGGGGTTTTCGTGTTAGGTGGTAAAATTTCCGAAACCGGTCATGTAAAGTTAATAAGCATCAGTAGCAATTTCATCTTAAAATAATTAGGTATTTCCATGGAGTTTAAGAACATCATGGGGTCTACCAAGATTAAATTTTAAAAGTTTTGTAAAATATATTTTGACATTTGTAAAGAGTATTAGAAATATGTATTTACCTAAAAGTTCCAGCTAGTACATCTAGCAGCTAGAGAGACACCATACAATAAAAGCGTATTAGATCTTGAAATTTCAGAAAACAATTATTGATCCTAACAAAAGTTAAATAAGATGGTACTTATATGGGTTAAGTGAGAACCTCAGACTCGTCAGTACAATTTCGATCGAAAGATTAATTCAGCTCTAAATTTTCTTTGGACAATTCCAAGCGTTCATCGGGCTCTGAAATAAAGTGAACATTTTTTGTCAATATCTAATATAGCAAGCGAGATATAAGGAATTATGTATTTTATGACGTCGTAAAAATAGAGACCCACATGGATTTGTACTTTTGAGTATTTGCTGTAAGAAGAAGAAATTTCAGAAAACAACCGTATATACCTTAATAGACAATTAAATGGGCGGGGGCACAGTGGCTTAGTGGTAGAGTGCTTACCTCTGGTGTATTGGGTTCTTGGTTCGATCCACGGCCAAGTCAGTTTGTAGTGGACATCGTATTCGTGGGTTTTCTCGGGGTACTCTCCTCCCACCTTTGCATTCCATCAATTCTGTCAACAACATTCACTTGCTTTAATCATAATCTCCCTGAGACTAAAATGCATAATCGTGGGTCGCTACACTGAAATATTTCCTTTTATTTAATTTTAAAATTAAATAGGGAGTTAAGTATGATCGTATTTCTATGGGTTAAGTGAATACTCCAATAGTTTCTGCAAAAAAAAAAAAAAAAAAAAGATTAGTTAAATACCCTACCACTAAGCTACTGTGTCCCCGCCCACTGAATTGTCTATTAAGGTATATACAGTAGTTTTCTGAATTTTTTTCTTTTAGGAAAGACCCAAAAGTACAAATCCATAAAGATCTCTATTTTCACGTCATAAAATATATAATTCCTTATATCTTATTTACTATCTTAGATATTGACAGCGAATTTTCATTCTTTTGCACAGCTCGATGAACCCTTGGAATTGCCTGAAGAAAACCTAGGACTGAACTAATCTTTCGATCGAAATTGTACTGAGGTACTGATTTAACCCATAGAAGTACCATCTTATTTAATTTTGTTGCGACCAATAATTGTTTCCGAAATTTCAAGCTTTTATTTCACAGTGTTTCTCCAGATGTTAGATGTACTAGCTGGAAGTTTTGGGTAAATACATATTTCAAATACTGTTTACAAATGTCAGATTATATTTTCAAAAGCTTTTAAAATTTAATTTTGGTAGACTCCATGATGTTCTAACACCCCATGAAGATATCTAATTACTTTAAGATGAAATTGCTACTGGTGTTTATTAACTTTCCATGACCGATTTCGGAAATTTTAGCATCTAACACGAAAACCCCTTAACTGTGTTGGTCCTCCCTTTATTTGACAACATCTTGATAGCCGTTAGTCATATTTTAATTCAATTTCCGAATTGTAGCGTCAAGTATGCAAGCCCCACATACCTATAGTTTATTTTCCCATACCTCGGTATCCATAAGGCTTACCGAGTTGCAGTTTTCAGTAAAAAAAAAAAAAAAAATCAGTTCTTTACATTTTAGAGACATGTATTTCCATATATCTAAAACGCAGAAATTAAGTACCGCATTGGAACTCCATTGGAGTACTCACTTACTTTTGCATAGCAGGGTAAAAACGCCAGTGGTTCTCACTTTAAGGTTGAAAACATACTATTTTGTCTCTTCTCTGAGCATCGTGAATCTGTCGGAGCTGTACCATAGTTGGAAAGACTCACTGATCCTTCCTATAATGACCATGTAGTTAGAATTAAAAAAGGAGTAGCCGTTGGAGGAAAAACAATATTTTAAAATCCTTGCACCAGTAGTCGTCACCTTAAAATCAAAATGTTCCAGTAGTAGTCAGGATTTTCTACCAGTGTTCGTCACTCAAATAACTTGACATAATTTATTCAAAAACGCACTGTGTATCAGTTTAGGGTTAAGAATACAATATAAAGTAGTAAGCTTAATAACTTTGCATCACTTTTAGCACTCAAGAAATAAAATAAAAACGTTTTTACATACTTTTTAAAGCAATTTCAGAGAGAAAAATGTTAACTGAATTCAAAAGTTAACTGTATATCACTTCCACGTTAAGAGTACAATATTAAATACTATGTTTAATAACTATATGTCACTTTAAACTCTCAAGAATGAAAATAAACGTTTGTACATACATTTTAAAAACAATCTGAGAAACAAAATAAGTTAACTGAATTCAAAATTTAATTATACATCACCTTAAGCTTGAGAATACACTATAAAATACAGAGATTAATAAAAAATGAAATCTTTAAGTTTAACGTCCCACGATTATGCCGGTTAGGCTACAGGAGACGGAGATAATGAGAAATGAGTGAAATGGTGGAATGAAGAAAGTGGGAGGAAACGGGAGAACCCCGAGAAAACCCACGAGCACGGTGTTTGTCCACTACAAAGTCCACACGGCGCGAGTTGGGATCGAACCAGGGACCCCAAACACCGGAGGTTAACACTCTACCACTGAGCCACCGCGCCCCCCTGAGATTAATAATAATGCATTACTGAAGAATGAAAACAAAAATGTTTTAGCTACCTATATTGTATTTACGTTACCGGTATTTCTCATTAACTTTTTTTTTTTTTTTTTGATACCTCATGATCAAGTGTAGGGATGCGCAAGAGAAAAGATTTGAGATTGTCTCCTCTCGAAAAGGTGCCGCGAAAGTTATGTCTCGTCTCGAAAACTGGATCCGTTTCTATTGGAAGAGCTCTATCTCGTCTCGAATTTCGTAACAAAAATTCTGTCTCGTCTTGTCTCGTGCGCATCCCTAATCAGGTCCATAGCCAAAAACTTCATTTCGGAGGGGGTTCGATAGGGCTTTGGGATATCCGAATTTAGATATAGATAATCGATATTGACAAACTATCGAAACTTGTTCGAAATATCGAAAAATACAGCAATATCGAAATATAAACAATATCAAAAATCGAAAATATAGAAATATGAAAGAGATCAAAAATATGGATATATCGATCAAAAATGGATATATGATCTTGGAATACGATTTGGTGGAATAATGAGGGAGAAAAATAATCATTGATTAAATATTAAATTGAAAAGAAATAAGAGCCTGACGCTCAAATACTTATCTATCCGGCACCCATCTTGATCCCCATAAAATATCATGAAGTGCTTGATTGATTCTAAACCCAATAATAGTAATAGTAATTTAACAACAAACACAGAATATATAATTTACGCACCTTGAAATGTAGAAATTAATGATTGTAATCCCCAGCTTTCCAATAGACGTTTGATTTCTCCAAATGAAGATTCGGATATCTTGTTTCTTCTCAAGCAATAATGGGTTACAATAATCAGTTGCAGTCCAAAGCCAAGTCACTAAGTTAAGCATGAAAATAAAGAATTCATTAGTTAGATGCATACAAAATCCTACGCATATAAATCCGAATCTACTTGTATTAAATTGTAAATTTAAACAAACTAAATTATACTACTTTGGAAAGCGTCTCCAAATATAATGTTTTCATTCTAAAGTGAAGGAATTTTTAAAATCGGATGACCCGTTTGCGCTGTACACTCGCTATGCGTCCAATGTGAAATGAAAATGCAACATTGCCATTTACCTGGACCCACAACGTAAGTGAGTGAAGTTACTGTCTTTTACGCTAACATGTCGATGGCCAGCCCCCGTTTCAAACAGTAACTTCATTCACTTATGTTGTGGGTCCAGGTAAATGACAACGTTGCATTTTCATTTAAAATTGGGTGCATAAAGAGTATACAGCACAAACATCTCGTCCGATTTTTTTTAAAAAGTGTTCACTTTAGATTGAAAACGTCATATTTCGAGATGTTTTTCCTCTTACATTTTGTTGTAACTCTGATAATAACAGAGTTATCCTATGTCAGGGAACGTTTGAGACATCCTGTATACATCATAAGAAGTTCCTTTCTAAATTCTACACGGATGTGGTTTCATTGAATGTGAGGTGGGTGATACACATTAGGCCTTTTGGGAGTACGTCACACGGACGACCGTAATTTTGTGTTCAAAATTTTTATGAATTGATGGGATATGTGATACATATGGCCACGGACTAGAATTTTCTCAGTATGTCAAATATGCAATCAGATTTCATGCAGCTTAATTTGGTGAAAAGCTATTGCCAATTGAACGTTACATTTACCTCTTTCTTGCAGATGTTGAACCATGCCGTTAGCACGTGAGGAATGGATCGAAATAATCAAACTGTGGGGCGGGAGGAGTATATGTGCAGTGGTTGCCGATTGCAGTCATCCACAATGTGACTCTGTGTCACATGTTTCAGTGTCAGAGTAATTAACTAAATTTGAGAAGACGGGGACATTCGTGAACATACATCGTAGCGGTTCAAACTCGCGGAACCTTTTTCCTTCCCCATTTTGAACCGGTACATGAAAATGCCATTTTCTCCATGTTTGCCTGCGCCGATTTTGAAAATTCCTTCACTAATCGATTTCTCTCGTCGAGTACTACAAGAAACAGTTAAAATCTCGCGGGCCCTTTTTTCTTCCCCATTTTGAACTGATACATGAAAATTCCATTTTCTTCATGCTTGCCTGCGCCGATTTTGACAATTCCTTCACTAGTCGATTTCTCTCGTCGAGTATTACAAGAATCAGTTAAAATCTTGCGGCCCTTTTTTCTTCCCCACTTTGAACCGGAAAATGAAAATGAGATTTTCTCTATGTTTGCCTGCGCCGATTTTGAAAATTCCTTCACTAATCGATTTCTCTCGACGAGTACTACAAGAATCAGTTAAAATCTCGCGGAACCTTTTTCCTTCCCCATTTTGAACGGGTACATGAAAATGCCATTTTCTCCATGTTTGCCTGCGCCGATTTTGAAAATTCCTTCACTAATCGATTTCTCTCGTCGAGTATTACAAGAATCAGTTAAAATCTTGCGGCCCTTTTTTCTTCCCCACTTTGAACCGGAAAATGAAAATGAGATTTTCTCTATGTTTGCCTGCGCCGATTTTGAAAATTCCTTCACTAATCGATTTCTCTCGACGAGTACTACAAGAATCAATTAAAATCTCGCGGTCGTCTTTTCTTCCCCATTTTGAACCGGTACATGAAAATGCGATTTTCTGCATGTTTACCTGCGCCGATTTTGAAAATTCTTTCAGTAATTTATTTCTGTTGTCGAGTACTATAAGAATCAGTTAAAATCTCGCGGGCCCTTTTTTCTTCCCCAAGCCAATATTTTTGTATATTTTGAATGTATTCAAGTATGGAACAAAAGTATTATATAATTCCCTTAGTAGGTTTCTCAACTTCATATTTTTCAACTTAAATTTTATTTATTTTAATTATTTATTTTCTTGTGACTCAATATTTAATTGCAATCGTTCATTGGGGAGAAGGGTGGCCATTCTCAAATATATAAATATAGTATTCTTAAAATTTATGTGTTCTCGTACTATTAGTTTCTTCCACTAGACCTGGAAATTGAAAAATTAATACCTGGAAAACCTGGAAAATTCAGGGAAATTGAGTTCCATATTTATATATGAACACTGCTATTTACAATTTTTTTTTTCGAATAGGGAGAACTGTACAAAAGGGTGTTTTGGGAATGGTATAACAATAGGTTTCTGGGAGTGTTGTTCGAAATGAAATCTTTAAGTTTTACGTCCCACTATTATGCTGGCTAGGCTAAAGATAACGGGGTGTTGTTCGCAGTGTTGAATTCAGACATTTACACCCGGGGGGGAATGTCAACTGCTCGGGGGAGGGTTATTTTTCTGTATTTTTTTCAAGAAAGCAGCATATTTAACAATTCCATTCACATACACATCTTACCTAATATTGAGACTAATTGCTGATAAATATTCAATGAGATTATAATTTTAAGAAAACAATCGTTTGATTTCATCTAAAACATTAAATAAAGACTGGCAAAAATAGTTTAGACTAAACTTTAACTGCTATTTACAGTAACTATTTTTATTATTTCCTATATTCAGTAATTACTGTTTGTTACTAATGTAAAAATTTTTAAAAAGATTTAAATTAACTGAAATATTTTTTCTCCTAAAACAAACATACTTAGGAATATCTTAATAAAAAGTTATCATTCTTTCTCACACTTCTGATTCTAAATCAAACATATTAGCCTTGGTTTCTTCACTGCATATACATCAATAGTTTAGTTGACGAAATCTTCAGTAGGATTAGTGCCGTGTCGTGGAAAATCAGCGCTTGGCGCGAGAGTATACGACGGCATCCCCGTATATATGAGTGAGGTCGACAGACCAGCCGCCAAAGGTGGGAAAATTTTAAAAAGTAAACCCTGCTTTTCCTTGATTTTGAGCACTTTTCATTACTTTTTTCCTTTCATTTTATATATGTCCACATGTATTTCATTCCTCTGTTTTTCTTTCCTTCTTTTTTCTTTTTCCCTCCCGAATTTTTCACCCCTTACTTCGGCGCCCGGGGCCGTCGCCCCGCTTGCCCCTCCCCCATGGAACGGCACTGAGCAGGATCTTGGCCACCTTCAATAGCAATCTTTCACTTATATACTATTATCATATTGATAAATTCTATATAAGTCTCTAATCAAGGAGGGATAACTGTTCCTCCCTGATCCCTCTAAATGACGCCCACTGAATCTCACCCTTTAACTGAATTATTTTTAATTAAAGAAAGATGTGTTTACTTTAACAATCGTAAAACACATTTACGTCTGTTACTTCCGATGCGAGAAATGGGATTTAGGCGCCCTATTTCAAATAATGTAGGAACTGTATATTTTCAAGAACTGAAGTCTGCTGACATGAGAGATTATATGGAATGATCGAAAGATCTTCCCTATCTTTCCTTTCGTATCTCAACCTGTGCTAGTGCTACCTACTAATATATAATATAGGGCGAGAGTATAGTACCTACTAAAATACAAACCTTTCTTCAACAGTTAACAATTTCATGTTCTGCCAAACTCAGTCATAGCGTTAAGAAATACAAGTTTTATTCACTATTTGGTATTCTATCTTAGATGTTACATGTTAACATTTATATAGAATGGGTCTGCGTCATTTATATGTATATTGAGAGATCGGATTTCGTCTGCACGTACACGGACAGAAAAGCAAATAATTGGGTGAAGTAATTTCTACATTTTGTGACTGAAATTTTGGGAGTTTCTCCGGGGGGGAATGAATTTTCTTCGGGGGGGGAGATTCCCCCCGGGCTACCCCCTGAATTCAACCCTGGTTGTTCGGTGGGGGTCAATGTTGCCAATTTTGGGTAAAGTCGCTAAATAAGGGGAATTCGACCTCAACGATAGCGTAGGTTGACCATAAAATTTTCAGTTAAAAACGGGACAGGTTCTTGCAACCCTAGACTTTTAGATCTACCTTTGTTCTTATCAGTGCCTTGATATCAGATTTCCTCCTCTCTCTCTTTGTTACAGAACGGGTACTTATGAAAAAGGAAAGACACGTTGAAATTTGTTCAACACACAACCAACTGCTAAAACCTCTGCTGCCTTTCGAGCAGTACTGCGAACTATAGAGTATGTTTAATATAGGGAATTTCAGTTCAATTTTTGCCTCTTTGTTATTATTAATTATTAATACTTTTAAAAGGAGTAAAGATACTGGGTTTGTTATTTACTTCTTTCATTTACATAGAACGGGACGAATACTACTTTTTCCATCTACTGACGGGACGGCCGGGACACGCCACTAAAACGGGACTGTCCCGGTCAAAACGGGACGTATGGTCGCCCTACGATAGCGACAAAAAATATTTTTTTCCGATTGGAGACTTTTTTGGGTGATTTTTAAATGACGATTTACCTACTTACACATTTAGCGACTTTCTGCTCCAAACAAAATGTTCATCTGTAGAGAAGCATTATTAGTTCAAAACAGTTTTTACGTTCTTTTTTTCTGTTTGTTTGTTTTAATCAGCGCAACTGATGAAGAGTTTGGAAATACAGCATACTCACTGCCCCACAATCCTGCATTGTTATGTTACCCTTGCCCTCTAACGAAGAACAACTACAAACTTGATGTCCTTTAGTTCGCAGAGTTTCCGTTGAGAAACACACGTAATACATCATTACCGATAGCAACAAGATTAGCTATAGATTGCGTGAATAAAGGCGAAGAAGATGTTTGTTATATTTGTCCTTTGGGGTCTTTTAATTATTCTGCACTTTTTCTTTTACAAAAAAATGATCCCTGAATTAAAGGATTGGTTGCGCCCTATTTACAAAGATGTGAGTAGAACCAGCGGCGCAAATCTGTCTTCAACATTGGGAGGGGGTGGGGTAAGACCGTTACCATACTTTTTTTTGACGATGTCCAAAATACTTATGAAGTTGAAAAACAATGTTGTGGAGGATCAGAGTTGTTTTCAGCGTTGGGAGGCTGCAGATTTGAGGCTTATTCTGGGGGACTTCTATTTTATCTCACGTTCCTTTGTAGCAATCGGACAAAAATAATCAAATTTCTCCCAAAAAACACATTTCAAATCGGATTATTGGGGAGAAGTCCCCCTCAGTTCCAAGATTGGAGGGGACATGTATCCGTCATCCCCCCCCCCCACGGATTTGCGCCAGTGAGTAGAACATATTGTTTAGTTTACATCTACAACTTTAAAACAATGCTTATAGACAATGAATTTCTCTATTATTTTTTATAGCGACTTTTCACCCAAAATTGGAGTCGTCATATCCCGTTTCGCAAACTTATTGCCAACATTTTGGAAACTGGTTGCGAAGAGAGCTACAATGGATGAGTCGAGTTATTTCGTCGCTTCCGCTGTGAACCTAAGTACAAGATTCCAAAGAGATTAAGAAAAAATGAAATGAAACCTTTGAGTTTTACGTCCCACAGTTATGCCGGTTAGGCTAAAGGAGACGCTGATGATAAGCAATGAATGAAAGGTGGAATGAAGAAAGTGGAAGGAAACGGGAGAACCCCGAGGAAACCCACGCACAAGGTGTTTGTCCATCACAAAGTTCATTTGACGGGGGCTGGGATCGAACCCGGGACCCCAAGTACCGGAGGTGAACGCTCTACCACTGAGCCACCGCAGCTCTTAAGAGATTAAGAGTCACAAACATAGTCACTTTCAATTTTGTAATATATATAGGTCTATATATTGCATCACTGACTAATAACTAAAATCCTTGGATTGTATATATAAAAGTCGCCCCCTGCCCGTAAAAAGCTTCATTCGAACTCGGAATCGAACAATTGCATCTGTAAAACAGTGCTGATTTGATTTTAACGTTCCTTTCAGCAGCAAGGCTGTATGAGACGTGGACCTACAGATTAACGTGGAATCCGAACCACATAAGCTCCGGCCGGGAATCGAAAAAATGAAATGAAATCTTTGAGTTTTATGTCCTACGGTTATGATGGTTAGGCTAATGGAGACGGTGATGAGTAATGAATTAAATAGTGGAATGAAGAAAGTGGGAGGAAACGGGAGAACCCCGAGAAAACCCACGCACACGGTGTTTGTCCACCACAAGGTTCACTTGGCGGGGCTGGGATCGAACCCGGGACCCCAAGCACCAGAGGTGAACCTTCTACCACTGAGCCACCGCGGCCCCCGGCCGGGAATCGAACCCGGGTGTCCCACGCCAAAGGCGTGTTCACTAACCACTTAGCCACGAGGGAGCTCATCTATAAGGCAGTGTAAGCAAACAAAAAAACGCACACTGGATGTTTGCGCAACTGAGGATCAAAACATTCTCAATGGAGTATGAGAAATAGTTAACGCCAATCAAAGTGTGCTTTTGCTTATTTATTACTTCGTTAATACTTAATTCCTTCTAGAAATAGTGAAACTATACTATGAAGAAACACTAATAAACTAATAACAATTACGTTGTATTTCTTACCACACCACGACCATTTTTACCACCCATAGAATTTGAACCTAGTACTATACTGCATTAGTCACGCCGTAACGAAAGATGAACATCTGGCACTCGTAGCTGTTGAAGCTACCTGTATATCACGCGGCCTGCGTTGGTACTCCTCAACATAAATACCTCACAGCCCAAAGCCAGGAAACATCACAGACAGAAGACAGGGGCACAAGCAGTGCCTGACACTTCACGAACTCTAAACCCGCCAAGACTCAACTCAACATGACCTTCAATTACGTTCTAGAAACCAAACCAATGCTGAGGCACAAACTTACCAACTTCCTATATGAAAACACAAGAAAAAAAATCTAACTTTTTTGGTTCCAAAGTGATGACATAACAATAATACTAAAAAGGTTTTAATTTTCAGTAACCCAAACATTAATTAACTAGGGAACATAACAAAGCAAAAATAAATAAAAATAAAAATAAATTAAATTAAAAAATAAAAATCTGACAAGTAAACTCTCCCTGACTACTTTTTTTTTTTTTAATTTCAGTGAGGCTGTATAATATGTTAGTATCTTCGTAAAATATATATATTTCAATGTAAACAAGTTCTTTAAACAAAAGAAAGCTTTGTAGTAGAGCGCTTACCTCTGACGCGTTAGGTCCCTGGTTCGATTCCTGCTCCCGACAAATAGCCTTTTGGTGAACACTGTAGGTGTGGTTATTCTTAAGACTTTCCAGTTTCCTTACATTTTCTTGATTCCACCATTATCATGTATCTCATTGTCACCTTCTCTCTTACATTGATGTACAATCATGGGGCGTTAAACTAAAAGCAAAAAAAAAAAAAAAAAAATTTTTGCAAATATCCTAGTAAAAATGAGTTTTCTAGACTACACAAGTGGCCCCGCGTAGGGTAGTCGGTAGCGCTCTCGCCTTCGGTGCGAACGGTTCCGGGTTCGATCCCGGGGGAGAACTCGGTCGAAAAAGTATCAAAAGATTTTAAGTCCAGCCATCCTGAATGAGGTTTCCTTGGGTTTTCCTCATTCACAGCAGGCAAATGCCGGAGTGGTACCTAACATATAGGTCCCAGGCCGTTTTCTTCCTTCCCCAATCCTTTCTTCCCTTCCTTTCCCCGGATAGTGTACTCGCCGAGGAAAGTCATCCCTCATATGGGGTAACAAGGCCATTGATGCCGAAAGCCCAGAAATCTAAATCCTAAATCTTCACTACACAAGGAAATTTCCGCGCTGAAAACGGTTTATTAGCAATTATGTTAAGCAGTCCTGTAGTAAATCTGCACCAAGTAATAAATCGTCACATATAAAATGGAATGAATAAACACATAACATTCATTTTGCTACCTTGAAACATAATATGTTTCAAAACATTAATATTCAAAGTTTTTTCAAAATTCAGATTCACCCATTCCATTCTCCTCAATCATTTACGAGTTACAATAGTAAGAATTGTAGTCATAAACTACATTACTTACTTAGTACTATATTAAAGCAAGTTACACTAAAATAATATATAATTAATGGGAATATTTAACTAAAGTAATAGTTAACTATTGTACTTACCCAGGCTTCCCAGGTTTCCTTCCTCTCTTCTGTTCCGTTTGTAAACAACCTCGTTTCGCAAGCAAAAGACGGTAGTTCAATGACGTCAGCCATGGCGAAAGAAAGAGTGTCTATAGGCGGTCTGGATCTTACACACAGATGGACGTATATAACGTATAGCTGAAGTATTTAACATACGTATACGTATGTAAAATACAGAAGATTGTTAGATATCAGACATCCTGCAGAGACATGATGTAATATCTAAGCGGGTAAAAGGCAGTACCTATGTAGTATATGGATAAAGTACGCTCCGTACAGATTTCCTTAGTAAACATAACGAATCCTTGTATTTGTACAATATACCGCTGTTCGGATAATGGATTTTTCTCAGTGTAGTTCTCCCATATTCACTTGCTAGTGATCGGCGATAGTTGCCAACTAAATTCATACAATTATACGCACCCACCTCAAGATTTTTCACTTCATGATGTAAAGGCAGGAGTTACTCTTGACCCCCGGAGCTCCTTATAATAACAATCCTTCGACGCGTCGCTATATCGACGATCGCCATTTACCGGCAAGTGAGCCACTAGGAGTTGGCGACGTTTACGGCATGGGGAAGCTAATAAATAAACAAAATAATAATAATAATAATAATAATAATAATAATAATAATAATAATAATAATAATAATAATAATAACTTTTATTATTATTATTATTATTATTATTATTATTATTATTTTATTGACTTAGGTTTTCCTGAATATTAAGCAATATTTCACAAAAAGCTGGTATTTTTAAACAAATGTGTTCGATATCAAGTTTTCATAAAAGTAGTCACTCTCTCCTATAAATAATTTCAGAGGGGCCGCGGTGGCTCAGTGATAAAGCGTTCACCTTTGGTGCATGGGATCCTTGGTTCGACCCCAGCTCGCACCAAATGAATTTTGTGGCGGAGAAACACCATGTGCATGGGTTTTCTCGGGGTTCTTCCGTTTTCTCCCACTTTTTTCATTCCACCATTGCATTCATTTCTTATCATCACCGTGTCCTTTAGCCTAGCCGGTATAACCGTGGGTCGTAAAACTTAAAGATTTGATTTCAAATAATTCCAACCCAAACAGTTGCAGGAAGTATGTCATTTCGAATAAAACAAACCACTCTATAAAATTCTGAGTATTATTATTTTTTATATATACAATTCTAGCGGACCTTATTTCTAAATCGAAGGGTAAGAAGACAAAATTCACTCTCTTATTATTATAAATCCATTTCAATTGAAGCAGTTAAAATAGTTGGGAAAAATTAGAAAGCCATACCCTATATTCCAGTGTGCCACAACCGGATAACGTGGCACACTGACGTGCCCAGCAAAATGAACAGTGTGACGCAAACTTTTACCTATTATTTACAAGAATATTTGTCGAGTTTATTTTATTTATTATTATGAACGATTTTTCCACGGATTAGCTCTCTGTATACAATTAAACAAACAAGTATCACATTGAGGGAATGAGTGTAATTATTTACTTTAATAGTAATAGAAATATATATATATATATATTTTGTATTTTCTACCGGGAATAACTGCATCCGGTCTAGAAAGCTGGGACTAACAACAAAGGAACCCGATGTGCTAAACACACACCACCTACGCACTTCAATACACCAACGAAGGTGCAGACTATTCATGAATTAAAGTCTCTCACCCAATGTATTCTCCTAACATGTCTCCCAGCGATTACAACATTTTTTGGTATCTCAATCACTTCCTAGTAGGATAGGTTTACCTAGAGACCACTGATTAACCTGGTAGAAAAAAATATTGGATGTTTCACTTTCTTACCTTTGGAGTTGACAGTCATCGGTTGGACAATCTCACACGCAAATATCTCATATTAACAACGTTTCTTCTATAATTTCGTAATATTGTATTATTTATTAGGTTGGTTAGGCTTGTTTCAACACTTTTCTCTTTGCACCTACTTATTACCTATACCTTAACGTTGGATAAAAATACACTAGCCCTCACCGGGAATCAAATCCAGAACCAATGGACTTGAACCATTTGGCAACTACAAGGCACATTTAAATAGAAGTTTCGATGTTGTTAGGAAAATTGTGATTAGGTGTAACATTTAAAAATATATTTAAGAATGGGTACGGATGAAACGCACTGAATTTTCTCGCTCGAATTTCTTAAACTGACTCGTGTTAGGCTGCAGCTATTACTGAAACATTTATTTGGGAAATGCGAATAAAATAATGTGTTTTGGAAAACTTTGTTCGAAGCAACTTATGTCCAAAAGTAAAGTACCCATTGGTCATATTTCTGTTAGAAATAACTTATGCCATATATTAGAATTATTAAGGAAATAATTGCATGTGAACTATGAGCAAAAGCGTCTGAGTACTTTCTGAGAAATCGTCAAAAAAGTCATCCCCAAGAATAAAATATCCCTTGTGTATCTTTTCAGGACAAACGAGTTATGCTATTTATGAAATACGAACAAAATTGCCTGAGTCGTTCTCCACAAAATCGTAGGGTAAATCTTACTCCGAAAAGTATTATACCACTTCTAGCTTTTTAGGATGATGGAATTATGCCGTATCGTTAGGTTATTTATGTGACATTTATTTATGAAATATGAACAAAATTGGGTCAGGCGCTAATGGGAAAATCGTCGAAGAGTAGGCTAAACTACCCTTCTGAATGTTTACAGGACGAACGAGTTGTGTCATATTGTTAGGTTATTAATGATACATTTATTTATAAAATGTGATTGAGAAAATTGTTCGAAAAAACGCATCCCATACAGTAAATTACACCTTACGTATTTTTTCAGAGCAATGATTCAAACTATATTTGTAAAAAAAAATAAGCAAAATCTTTACAGCTATTTTTGAAACAATTTAATTATTTTAAATTTTCATCCTTCAGGAAACTACCCTAATTTTTATGTGTCGGAGAATATAGAATTCGAAACGATAAAGTGTTATAAAAACTTCATGTCTAGACTTAGGTCCAGATACGTCGAACAGTATGGCCTCTATTTGAATGCATGTAAAAGCGTGGCGAACCAACAAACGAACAGATGGACAGACATCAAAATAACTTTTTCGATATGTGGGGGCGTGAAACGTGAATTCATTGAAATCTCGAATTCGATTTTTATCACTATTACTACAATTTCTTCTTTCGTCGCTTGAACGTGAAAAAGAATAGGAATACAACGACACGTAAGGTGATAATTTGTAATTCCCAAAATTTAATGAGTTACGTTTAATGTGTTGCCATGCTAGAAAAAAAAGCTTATGCCTGTTTGTTATATCATTTTAATATCAGTTTTTCACGCTACTATATAATGTAGAAATATGGTATGATTATCGTTCATATTCATTCTATATTTGGAAATATTCGTGTTCCGTATACATAGATCTGTATAATTTAGTTACGTTCAACGAAAGCATTCTTGCACTTGTGGATATGAAAAAAAAAAAGAGAGAGAGAAAGTCAATACTCTAAAAAGCAAAAAAACAAGCACACACACACACACACACATAAACGATCATTTAACATCAGGTCGATGTAACAAGGGGTAAGACGGCAGACTGTCAAGGTCGCGTATGTTCTTCCTGACACACAAACCCGAAGTGAGTTGTCTGCTGTTCAAGAACGGGAAGTAACATGCAAGACTATAAACTGAAAACAATAACTGTTTCCAATAGTACACGTATGCTAATACTGAATAAATACGTCGATTAAAGGATACTACCAATAAATTATTTCCTCATTATATTGTTTCGGTTCTTATTAACATCAAAATTAAACACTTCCTATAATGTTTTGTAAAAAAAAACGGATGGGATGGGATGGGATTCGATGTGGTGTCAAAATAATAAAGTAACTACGACTCCGCCACTCTATCCACCTAACCATGGAGGCTTCGTTGTGTTGGCTCTTTTTTTAAAGAAATTATCTTCATAACCATGGTGCGTATCGCTTCGAACCTTAAGATAAGAGTTTTTCTGTTTAATTCTATATTTTCGTACGACATCTTAGTTACAGAAGCTAATTTATATTTTGCAGGCAATCTACACACTAGGTTTTAACCAATAAATGCAACATTTTAGTCCACTATCCATTTCTTGATCCAACTTCTCGATTCCCCTACTGAATTCCCTCCGCAATTGTGATCTCCTACTGAAAAAATCCCTAGAAATCATCGTTGCCAGTATACACAAAACCGAGCATAATTTTGTTTTTTGCTTATATTTTTATTATTTTATTATATTTTTTGGAAATATCTCCTTAGATGAATTGCTTTCTATTATCTCCACATACTAATAACTGAATTTTACCCATAAACGTAAGGAAAATGGAATAAATGCGAAAAATCTTGAGTTACAGTATACGCGCAATTTTTTTTGCGCATGGGAGTACCATTGGATCTGAGATGAGATATGGGAATATCTCGATGTGTGCGTGGTACCTCTACACGCGGAGGCGGTTGCCAGTTGAACGATAGAGGTAGGCAGGGCCGGGACTGCAGCCCCCTCGGACATTGCCTGAGGTTCTCGGATTGGGTTTGACTCTGCGGGACTGTGGTCATACCGTGACATTCGGTAGCATATGAGAGCTAATCACAGGAACCTGGATAACAGCGAGCATGTGCGGGAGGTGAGCTTGCCTCGGAACACTCGGGCACAATGCCTACAGAACATGGTAGGGCCCGACTCGCTAGCAGGACCGCCGCCACCAGTAGGCAACTAGTAGGTGTAACTGTACCAAAATTTTGCTTAAAATATTTTTCGTATAAACGCAAATTCTGCGTTAGTGCATTATGTGACGTTCATCTGAATTTGTACACTTTGTGTGGTATATGTTTCTCATTGATCGTGCTGCCGCCTGGTGGTGCTAAAAGACAGGGTAGAAGAAAAGGAAAAGGAAAGAAATGAGATAGGAAACGCAATAGTTAGTTTCCGATGTAAGTGTGTGTGTGCAAACAATGACTTGACAAAAATTCTAGAACAAAGTCAAGCCTAAACCCCAATATACTTTGAAAATATATAGATATTAATATACTTTTTTGAGAAACATCGATATTCGCAAAACTGTGTAAACAATCAGTAAAAATAGTGTTGTTGATACGGATGGTTTGATGGTTTTTACGTAAGTCGTTGTCAAAGTAAATCAGCCCCAAGTAAATATTTTATAACGACTGGGGGGCGTGATCGAGATTACAAGTGAAACAAAGGACTTCGCAAGGTGCACTTGAAGGTAATGGACTCATGATTGCCGACTAAAGTGAAAATGTCTGGATAACATATTTTCTCCAACAGTAGCTGCAACATAATGCTGTTATTACGTCAGCCAGGAAAGACTGTTTCATAAACTCTTAAAATTGGAAGAAAGGACAATTTCTACAAGAAGATTATTTCGGATTCGTAGTGTGTCTACTAAAATGTGATCACAATAACAGGCGCCACGACGAACTAAAACTGTTCTTGTGAACGATTTCAAAACGTATCTATGAACTTGCTACGTAATTGGGGCAATATATCCAAAATACTAAATATGTTACAGGTATGTTTAACTATTGAATAAATGGCACTCTAATGTTTAGATTTCTTTGTTTTCTCTTTTTCTAGATCGCATGACGAAGTAAGAATATGGTTGTTACGTCACTTGTAAGCAATCTATGAAAGTGGGTGATGTTCTCATCTATTTTTCATAACACGCCTTAGGTCTTCGCCCAGGTGATTCCGTCCGAATCTGGACCATTACGGTGAGGTGTGTCGCACCTTCCTTAAACGATTGTCGTGGAGACGAATTTTCTGAACCCACAAATAAAATAGTGCAAAGCTATATTATTTGAGGGCGACGAGTAGAGAGTTCTCTGCGGTGGCCGGTTGAGGATGGTGTGTACCGGGCAGCGCTATGCTGTACCGTAATAGAATGGCTTTGCCGAACAGGGACAGACAAGAATCGAACCCAGGTGCGTAATAGAATGGCTAAGCCCTTCACTGGGACAAAAGTCTCAATCGGGAAGGTACATGGATCGAGCCCGGATACCGTAATAGAATGGTGCCCGAACCCAGGACCATTAATATAGGCAGGACTTCGGTTTTTCCACGTAGTGGGCGTATCCCACTCCCTTAGAAAATAGGAATCACACGCTTAGGCGTCAATATTGAGGGACAGATCTTGACGGTGCAAGCTGTGTACATGGACTAACGTCCAAGATAGAGGAATCACGGGCAGGGTGACTTATTTGGTCGAACGGTACCAATAAATAGGCCAAACGGCCACGGGCGCGCTCTCCAAGCGTGTGTTTAATCGTGGAAGTAGTGGAGCAGTAATCCTAATGTAAATCAATACTATATTCTTTCCAAATTATGCAAGTTTAAAATCATCCAATTACCCTGGGATCTGCCAAAGTTACCTTGGCCGGGGAAGAGAGGCTTCTCTCATTTCCCAAATAGGCAACTAATTGTATGTGATACCTCACTACTTAATATTAATTTAGTAGCGCTCCCCAGAAATTGGTTGGTCTCTACTGCCCTTACTGGGAGAAAAGAGGCTTGTTCCATGTCCAGAACGGGCAACTAAGAGGATCCGTTCGGTCTGAGGGTGTACGTGGCACCCAGGCTCGGCTGAACATTTTCTAGTCGGCAGGCCAATTTCGAGTTTAGTCACCTGGTTACCAGGGATTCTGTCAAATGAATTCAATTATTCCAGGTTTTTGTCACGCTGTTGGATTTGATACCTTGAAGTGTCTCGGCACTTAGAAGGAGAGATGAGGTTTCTTTAAATTCCGGCGCCGGCACTATGGATATCGGTAGATGCCTATTCGGTAGAACAATTCTTCCATCAGCAAATACAGCAGGGGGATAAATCTCAGTTCATCAGCTTATCCCATTCATTTCCTGGGATTGGTTCGACATACACAGCAAGTAATTGTTTCAATAAACATACCACTGCTTGCCTTTGCAATTACAGACCGGCTTATATATAGGAGAACAGGCGTATCAAGGGGCGGTCACCAATATCACCAAGGAAAAAGTAAGGATCCTAAAAGATCCTAGTCACTGGTATAATATTCATTCTGGGAGACTTTGCGTTGCGGGAAAACCCTGAAGCTAAGGAGAGCGAATACTTTGCTTCTTACTGAAGCAATTTTAGAAAAGAAATGGAAGTATAACACAGGGACCAAATTTCACATTACACTATACATTTTCGATATCTCATAGCCATCTTCTTATCCTGTGGCATAGACTTCAATAATCGATGTGTATATCCACAGGTAATATGTAAGTGTATCACTTTGTCACAGATGTTAATAAACGGGAACCACTCAAGATACATAAAATTTAGGCAAGAACTTCACAAGATACGAAAACAGTCCTGCATTTTATTATATTTACCATCTGCCAATAGACCGTAATAGCCAATAGATCAACGACATTTTCCTGGAAATTTATTGATGATTATACAAAGCGATTTAGTATAAGTAATGGTACATGTAACCCAAAAGAACGTTTTTCTTAACACCCCAAAGAAAGTAAAGTATGGCACAAAAAGAAACGACCAAAAATACCATTAAAACTAATGACGTTTTCAGTCGTTTATTTTTGTCCCGTACTTTATAGACATTTCTCTATGTACTATGTGAAACATTCATCAAGATTGGTGTAGAAAGTCCGAGAGAATAGGCTTGTGTTAAACAAAACCGTATGTACTATGAGTACTAGTTTTTATTTGCAAAAAAGCTTCACATTTTTATCACAATAGTTAGTTTAATCTTGTCTGACACTGCAAAGGCTTAGCAAAGAAAATTCCTATGCATAAAACTGTTAATTTGTACCCTCAAACTTGCGTCAATATTTATACACTTTTGTGTAGTGTAAAATTTCGTTTATAAGTCCCAAAAATTTCATTGTAATTCAGCAAACATTTTTAAAGATACGTTTAATTTTTTGACATTGCGTGAAAGTTGCTATTTTTATAATTTTAAATTGCTACCTTTTACAGCGGCTGATGGTTCAAGGCTGGAAGGGATAAGGCATCGACATGACAACGTCACGAAATACCCCTTCAAGTTTATATTATTGTCGAAAAATGGCAATGAGACAATTGAAACAGTTGGTCTGAGGAAGAAACTCGAAGGTTTCGAGTTCGTTTTCTAAATATTATTACATACAAGAACTCTTCAAATAATGAATTTAGTTTCAAAAGCCCTCCAGAAAAGATTTCTGAGTCAATGAATCTCAATGAGTACCATTCTAAATTTATCAGATATTAGGCAATGAAAACTACAATAATTTTAGAATGCAAATAAGTGGGATCTTGAAAGTCATTTTTGAAACAAAAGAATCTGACAGAAGATGAAAGATTAATTAGCTTAGGAAAACATTTCGAAGTATCACTGTTTAATTCCCCTTTGGTCTGTGATTTTCATTGAATAAGAACCAAGTTTGAAACCTGAGTCAAATTGATTACATATTCAGTATAATCAGGGCGCAAAATTACCGGTCGGCAGGTCGCCACTGGCGACTAGAAATTTGGATCTGGCGACTAGTGTTCAGTAGCAACTTTTTCTGCCTAAACTCACACGGCTGCACAGTTTCTGTTTCGCATGAAAATAATTCTCACTGAGTGAGAGAACACGGAATATTAAGTCTTCTCAACGGGCATGGAAAGTAAATATTCACAACGTTCGTCTCTCCTTTCCTTCAGGACTTAAGGACTTTGATCTGAAAACTGCAATCGACAACTGGCACTGGCGCCCATCAGGGGGGCAAGGTGGGGAACTCGCCCCCTAAGAGGAAACTGTTCTTGAAACATTGAAAACCCAACAGAATTTTTACATTAGTTAAAGCAAAATTGAAACTATATTTGAAACGTCACTCATATTCGCCCCCCCTGGAAACACCAACATGGACACACGTGACAACTGGTACTTCAGTGAAGAGAGACCGTTACACAAACATAAAGTCTTAATGTAAGACATTTTTTAACATGTATATGAATTGTTCAATTCAAAATTCATTGAATACGTGAGTGAACTGGCGACCATTGCTTTTGGATTGGCGAGTGCGTCTGACTTTGAAATTTTGCGTCCTATTATAATTATGCCCAAGTTTGTAATACCATCGACAGATGGGAAAGGAGTAGGAAATAATCATAACTGAAATCAAAACAACTCTGGGGAGTAAAATTGGAAACAAGTGATTCATTCTTCATATGGCTAAATTGTTATATCTTAAACATTACAACCTGGCATTAAGATTACTTGTTTTGCCAACTGCTTTTTTGTTGTTAATTGCAATTCCTGTCTCTGCGTCAACTGGTGAAAAGATTGCTTTCTAAGCTAAAGTTGGAAAGAACTACTTAAGAAGAACCATGACTTAACAATGACTAAGGGCGCCCATCAGGGGAAGCAAGGTGGGGGGCTAGCTTCTCTAGAGGAAATTGTACTTCAGAATATCGAAAATCCAATACAATTTTTACATTAGTTACAGCAAAATTTGAAACTATTTTTGAAATGTAGCTTATACTTGCCCCCCCTTGAAACCATATGACTGTATTCATATATTGGTGACAGTGGCGTATTTACGATTTTGTTTCGGGGAGGGCTTTGCTAACTTTCGGGCGAGAGGGCTTTGCCTGAAAATGTGAAAATTCTGCAAGATATTTCATATACTTTACTGTAGTAAGTAAGATTTCGGGGGGGGGGGGCTTAAGCCCGGAAGCCTCCCCTAAATACGCTACTGCTTGGTGAAGTTCATTATAGAGATCTAAAAAGTTATAGGTCATCAACATTTTACCAATTTATGAGATTGTAAAATAGTAGAGACTCTGAATTTCACCTTTGCAGAACCGAGATAATTGCATCTATTTGGTTGACTTAAATTCTTTTTACAAAAAATTGTCTTCAGTCCGTCAAATGTTTATTGGAAGATGAAAAATATATGTTCAAAATTATTGGAAGATGAGAAAGATATGTTCAAAATTATTATCTCATAGAAAAAAAAAACATGTTGGATTGAATGTCTTATTTCAAGGAAAATGCAAGTAGGAATTGTAACTACTCATTTAAAGAAGAAAAGCTAAATGAACGGAAAGTTAAATATCTGTTGTTCTTTAATCAGAAAAGTTGGCGAAGCTTGTATCAAAAACAAAGGACATTTTATGGAGCCAATCTTCCTTCTTTTTCTCTCTACAGGGATTTTCACTTTGAGATCAATAGCGTTCCCAACAATGGATCTCGAACAAAGCAAAAAAAAAAAAAAAAAAATCCAGAAATTCTTGCTTCATTGTTACTCTTGTCAGACTGCCAGAAGTAATTGTTCATTGCTTTCTGAAAGTCTTCAAACGTACTTGACTAACGGTAAGAAATAACAAATAATGTAATGCAAACAGTGTATTCATCTCAATACTGTTTCTTTTCTTTTCTTTTCTTTTCATTTCATTTCATTTCTTTTCTTTTCTTTTCATTTCTTTTCCTTTCTTTTCTTTTCTTTTCTTTTCTTTTCTTTTCTTTCTTTTTCTTCGAACTGAAATGAACATACTGAACGCCTTACATTATCATCCTTTGAGTTATATTTTCAAATTGAGATAGTTTTTTTTTTTTTAATTGCGTTATAGCTAACTGTGTTATGTGTCGTATTTAGCGCAGTGAATTTGAGTTTTACTTTCATAAAATAATATATTTGGTTTATTATAATGCGTGTACGTATATATTGGAATAATTACTAAGTGCAGGGGTGTAACTTTGCAAGAAGCAAAATACAAGTTACCTGACATTTTTATTTTCATATTTTCATCTGCACAAGTGTAGACAGCAGCAGCGTATGCGGTTTTGCTTTGGGAGGGAAGAGATAAAGGATATGACCATTAATCTTGAAACTCACTTGCAAGTCTAAACTGAAGATATAAAACACTGAAAAATTGGTACCATGCAAACGTGAGTGGGAAATATTCTTTGGCATATCTTGCAATTCCACCGGAGCAACAGTGTGTCAGATAATATAATCATCACATGACATACTTTAAAACAGAAACATTTATAGAAAAGATGTTGATACGATTGAAAATTTGAGTCTTTTCGGACGGATGGTTTACAAAAAGACGATAATATCTCATGTAATTTACAGCAATTTGATATTTTAATCTGTTCCGGAAAGATTATTATCATTATTAAGTATTCTGTCTTTTGGCAAGTCCTGGACTAATGAGCTTTTTCCTGTTTTTTTCTTTCTTCAATATTAGGTTCGGACCTTGAAATATTTCTTCCACGTTTCTCGATCGTCAGCTTCCTCTTTTAGATCCAAATATTTTCTTCTATTTTTGAAATCATCGATCACTTGTGTTCTTCTTCTGCCTATTCCTAACTTTCCTTCCATCTTTCCTTCTATGGCGGTATGATGAAGACAATTTCTTCGCAAGATGTGTCCAATCCAGATGTTCCTACGCTAGAAGTGCCCTCTTCTCTCCTATCCACTTTAAAACGTCTTCATTTATTACTTTCTTTGAACATTCTATCTTCTTCATCTTCCCCAAACACCACATTTCGAAGCTTTCTAAATATTTCTTCTCTAATTTCTTTAATGTCCAAGTACCTGAACTATACGTTGCAATGCTCCATATAAAGCACTTGACGAACTTCGTTCTGAGTCTAATATCTGAGCCTGCTAGTTGTAGTTAAGAGTGAGTTTTTCTTGTTGAATGCTTCTTTAGTTATAGTTGGGTTGTGGGTTGAATGGTTGTTGCATAACACCGCCCATTCTTAATCTGAACTCTTTGGTACATTGTTGCTCGTGAAAATGTTTCCCAGACATTTGAAGAACATTATTAAAGTTTGCAACACTGCTTTAAATCATGTAATCATGGAATTCTGTATTGTTAACATAGGCCTTACTGTAAAAACCGGTAACAGTAAAGTTAGAGAAACAAACAAAACTAACAAATAATCACTCTAAACATTGTCGACAAGTTATCATTTTAAGCACTATAAGAATCTTTACCTATATTTTTCATATCTTCGGAGTGATTTGAAATTTCAAATATTATCTTAGTATCCTGATTTTCTTCGAAAACCATTTAAGCGAATCGAAAAAGTCAAATTTTCAATTTTGTATTTCAGTTAATTCGAAATACCTCATATGATCATAGTATCCGTCAGTAAAGTATTTTTGGATATACATTACCCGATCTGTCTCATTTAACGTTATGAATAGTGTAGTGGCCTCAAAACCTTTGGAGGTCTGTGACACTGAAGGGTCCTTAGTCCTTAAAGCTGAGCAGACACTGGATCCAGTAACAAGAATCCGTGGAACCTTTCAGTGGGGAAGGCTAAGGGACATTTATATGTGATTTGATTGTTCAGTTTAGTTTTGTTATAAGTTCTGAAAATATACTCAATATATACTCTATTTCTTGTAATATTTTCTTAAAAATAGAGGATCATTTTGGATCCAGAAGTATATACGGTAAAAACATACGGTACATGCGGTGCATACGGTAAAAACGCGAATAGAGGGAGCTTTCACTAGCACTAATGGAGTTTTTAGGGCATAAATCCCATTTTTATCTTTTAGATGCCTCCTTATTTATTGCTTTACTCAAATTTAAATATATTTTAATTATTCTTTTAGTGTATACTAGCAGAATACCCGTTCTTCGCACGGAGAGAATAGGTATTATATTGGAAAGAAAATGTTGAATTTGGATTTAAATGACATCGGAAGTTTTACTGTTCTTATCAGTTTCTCCGAAAACTATAAATCCTACACTAATATCAGTGATTTTGACCATTTTGATATATTCGCCCTCCCCTTTTTCAAGTTCCAAACTGAATTTGGATTTAAACGGTATCGGACGTGTCACTGTTCATCTCAACTATGGGTTCAACATTAATATCGGTGATTTTCTATAATTGTTAAATATCTTCTCCCTCACTCTCCTAAGTTGCAGCGTCAAAGCGAAATGATAAAAGTGACCGCAGACTGAACCTCGTCTATGTTGAAAATCTGATCGAGATCAGTCAGGTGGTTCAAGAGTTAGTAAGTCACAAATGTAGTCACTTTAATTTGTATATACATATAGTTTATACACTCTTCAATATAGTGTGTTTGAAAAAGAACTCCCTAGTTTTAATGTGTCCTGGAATCTGTACAAAGTGACATACACTATTCTAGTTTGTGGTGTTTGATTCATTTACTTTCCAAGTTTGGCTCCCCTGCAGGTGGCAGGTCTGCTTGACCTTGATACGGCACCAGTACTATTTTTCCCTGTGTTTCCTCAGTTCACTCCAGCCAGGCGTGCAGTGCAGAGCAACTCAGCAACAATGTGTACTCCGCAACAGAAAACGCAGTGTGTTATTTGGCTTGTGAAATCTGAGTCAGTTATAACAGTGCAACGTAATTTTAGACTTCAGTATGGTGGTGAACCACCTACAGCAAAAGCTTTCCGCCATTGGTTAAAGTCTTTCAAGGAAATCGGTCGTGTACAAATGGAAACCGGCAGTGTACAAATGGATCCCACTTTGAAGTCTACCAACATTAAACAAAACTTGAAGGAATTCTCTTTCATGATATGTATTCATTGATGTAAGTTTTCATTCATTTCCCAAATAAATTTATACTTAGAACTAGGGAGTTATTTTTCAAACACCCTGTATATACATTAGCATAATAATATTGTTGCTGATTAAGTGATAATCCTCTCACTGCTGTACCGTACTGTGTTTACGCATAGCTGCTGTCTAACATGTAGCTGCGATTGCTGTTAACAAAATCAAGGAGAACGCAAATCATTGCAGTATTGTAGCGAATTATTTCTAAGTAATGAAGATCACTGACTATGTTGTCGCCATTTGTTGAATGTTGAAACTTTTATCAACTATTCAAGATGCCATTATCTTTGTTATTTGGATTTCGTACATCACAAATCATCCGGTAATATCATATTTCAATTTTATTCTTATAACTATGATTTTCTAATTGTTCTAAGCAGGCACATAGCCATATATTTTTAGGGGTATTAAAATGAAAGTTGAAGAACTAAAACAAAATCATCAAGGAACAGCACAGATTTGTTCACTTACGTATTATTTATGGAACAGCGCCGTAGCTCATTTTACAAGGGACTGGTATAGTGACAAGTATTACGATGCACAGGTCCAGGACTATGAAGGTTAGTTCTTAACACAAATATTTAAGAAAAAACTTTTGCACTTCATTTGCAATAAATAAATGTTTCATGACATTCTAAGATCACTTTTTCTCTCATTCTTCGAAGGTGAAAAGTGTCCAGTAATTATTACCGTATTACGAAACAAAATACTGAGCTTAAAGTTCCTTTATTTTCCAATAAGAAAAGAAATTTGTAATAATATATAATCAAAACTGGAAAATTCCCTGTTGTGCAACTTCAAAGAAAACTAACAGAAATTGGTTTGCGAGAAAATTTCCTTCTCATTATTCATTAAATTTAAAATATTCCTAAAACCGAACAATAGTCTTTGTGGGCTTGAGTCGTTCCAACGCCATCTATTAGCAACCTGCTGAACTAGCAACGAACATATGGTCAGAGCGCTGTGTCTCTCTGTCTCTAACAGGCGTGTCATAACCTTTCTACAGCTAGTGGCCAACAAGTTTTTTTTTTTTATTCATGACTCCTCCGTTTGCCTCACAATGCAGGGTAGTCTTTAAAAATCGGGAAACACCGGTCGGGAATCTAATCCGGGACCACGCTCTAACCACTAGAGACTACGGTGTTCTCATGAACATATTCCTATGCTTATGAATGTGGACATTATTATATTATGATACCTTTCGATGATGTCAATGCAAAATAGATTTCTACATTTTACTAGCCGTTGCACTCAAATTACCATCACCTAAAATGAATGAGACTCAGCGGTCTGTTTATGTTTGCAGTTAAAGTTAGGAAGCTTGACGTAACTATCTTTACTTTTGGAACTGCATCTAGTCCCACGTTTGAATGTTTGTTATAATCATTAGAAGGGTAATTGGGTGTGAAATTCCTGAAATGAAGAAAGGCCAAGGGAGATGTCTGGTACATTTAGCAACAAGTATATTATTTTATGCAGAAAAGGGGAAATGCGCTAAATTTGATTTAATTCGAGAAACTCTACATTATTATTATTCACACTTCTAAGCACAGCTTTGTACCGAAAAGCTCAAGTCTCACAAACTTCTGTACTCTTCTTTCCTGTGCAGTATGTGTAATTAGATGTCATCTATTAGATGTCATAACCATTAAATTAAATGTTCTAGAATTCTGAATTTAGGACTCCTACATCAACTTTGCATTTCTCGAGAGTGCGTTTAATAATTAGAATATGTCTGTAGTATTGAACGGGTATTATTCTGCACCCGAGAAAACAATAAGTAATTGTAAACTACTTACTCCGATGTTTTCAGTAACAATGATAGAACTAGGTTGTTTGTGCAAGACAAGGAGTACAGACAAAGTGTAATATTAAATGTTCATGCTACATCAACCATTTTCCTGTTAAACATGTATAGTTTTATTGAGAAAGTACCTAGGCATGTTAAGTTAGGAAGTTTTGGAGGGGTCCAGATCCGGTGGACCCCTGCGATATAAATATTCTTTTATATCAACCGAATTTCTTAAAGCATGGATTCCAGTAATTCATAAAGGTTGAGGTTGCAATATACGAGGGCGGGGTGAAAAGTTTTCGGCCTGACCCAGAGATGGCACTCAAATCAGGAAAATATTATTGTTCTTCCCTGGGGTGCTTTTCTGTTGTTCGTATAACAAGTATCAACTTGTTCTCTCGAGTAGTTTATTTGCACGTATTGTTGCAGTCAGACGTGTTGCGTGTTAGTTGTGAAAATGGATAAACTTGAATATCGTGCGATAATCAAATTTTTCATTTTGTATGGATTAACCCCTACGGAAATTCATCCGAAGTCGACAAAAGTTTAAGGGGACTCTGCTCCTTCCATGACAACCGTTAAAAAGTGGACAGCTGAATTTAAACATGGTCGCACCTCCCTCAAAGATCACCCACGTGAAGGGAGGCCGAAAACCGCAACCACACCGGAAACAATCGAAAAAGTGCATGATATCGTGTTGGACGCCAGGCGAGTGAAGGTGAGTCAGATAGCTGAGAGTGTGGGGATATCGGAGGAACGGGTGCGAAACATCTTGCAGAAAGAACTAGGGATGCGAAAGGTCTGCGCAAGATGGGTGCCGCATTTGCTGACTGCCGACCAAAAGCAAATGCGAAAACGATTTCGCAGCAATCTTTGGACCAATTCAAAAGGGGTCCGACCGGTTTTGTGCTGCGATTTGTGACAATGGATGAGACATGGGTTCACCACTACACGCCAGAAATGAAACAGCAGTCTAAGCAGTGGGTGGAAGCCGGCGGTGCAGCGCCGAAGAAAGTGAAGACTATCGTATCGGCCAGAAAGGTCATGGCTAGTGTGTTTTGGGATTCGAAGAGGATCCTCTTAATTGGTTACCTTGCAAAAGGGAGAACAATTACAGGCGAATATTACTCCAACCTTCGTGATCAACTTGATGCCAAAATTCGCGAGAAGAGGCCTAGCTTCAAGAAGAAAATCATCTTTTACCAGGACAACGCACCTGTGCAGATGTGTGCTTTGGCGATGGAAAAACTGCGGAATTTGGGTACGATTTGCTTGCCCATCCCCCATATTTTCCTCATTTGGCACCATCGGACTTCTATCTGTTCCCAAAGTTGATGACATTTCTTTCTAGGAAGCGCTTCACATCGAATGAAAAAGTTGAGAGGGTCGTGGATGACTATTTTCACAACCTTCCAGACTCTCACTTCCGGGAAGGAATACTGATGTTGGAGGAACACTGGACCAAGTATATTGAAGTTATGGAAGATTATGTCAAAAAATTAAATCATTTTTGAACTGAAATTCGCAGTCTTTCATTGCCAGGCCGACAACTTTTCACCCCGTCCTCGTATTTCCTAATGACACGTTCTATTTTTAATTTTTTAAAATGTCCACTGGACACAATTATCATTTTCTGACGTGCGAGACCTGAGTTAGGTTTCCGACGGGAATTCTTGTGGCGTGGATTCCATGTTAAACTGTAGGTCAGCACTTATATAGTACAAACGCTGAAATCCAATCAAACCAAGTAAGAAGTATAATTTTCCAAGAGAATAATAATAGATGGTTCTACAAATGTTTAAATTGAAAACTTGAAATTTATTAAGGTTTTGTATTTATATGCAAGCTCTGTTACCATTTCTTAAATAGCTTTATTTTTGCTTAATAAAGAATTGTACAAACGTTTAAGGTTCGTTAATCTGAATTTTGATTTTACCATAAAACCACTGGCAATTTTAAACAATATTCAATCTGAATAGATTTTATTTCTGATGCAATTGAATCAGATAATAAAATCGATTCCTGCGAAGCTTTGATAAAATGATCTAAGTACAGATTGACGTTATTTCATTACGAGTAGTGACATCAACCGGTTGGAAATATTCAATCACAAGTTGAGTTGATTTTGAGTTTAACGTCCCGTTCAGCAATGAGGCTATATGAGAGGTGAACTTATTGATTTTATTGAATCCTAACCACATGAGGTCCCGCCGGAAATCGAACCCGGATCTGCCACGCCAAAGGTGCATACGTTAACTCCGAGACATTCCCTACAAGTGGAAATTATACATAGTGAGTCATTAATATTCATGAAACCAAGATTGATCACCAAATTTGAAGTCTTTCCACGAAGTATTTTCGTTGTTACTGGGAAAGTTCAGGCTAGTGCCAAATGTGTTTGTGACTTAATCACATACAATACTTCAAAATCAAGTGCCGAGAAACATAATTTGCACTCGGATATTTAACAAAGAAAATAAAATTTTAAAAAAATGAACAAATAAATGAAAGAAAAAATAAAATACCAAACGAGAATAAATAACTTTTTTAAAGATGTTCCTCACATAAAATGATGAGAAATGCGACATTACGCTCAGAATTAGTTGGTGATACAGAGTCCTGATATAGACACTGCATTTCTGACAACAAACTGTACTTGCTTTCCTTAAGGTAAATCTATTTTGTAATGATACAAGATGGAAATTTACGAATAATTTATTTAGATCATGTAAAAAGTAAGTAAAGCAGAAGTTCCATTTGTCATATATTATATTTGTTATTAGTACAATTTGGGAAATTCAGAGTCAAAATTGGAATTTTTGGCTCGCGAGATAGAATTTTATAATGATTCAGGTTGCCTTCACTGATTATAAGTGATACATATAATTAAGAAGGCTACTTTTGTTAACAAAGATCTAAATCGATGAAGAAAATTAGTGACTTCCAATGCGAACTTCGCGTCAAGCCATCATAGCACCCAGACATTGGAAACATTAACACGTAGACAATTCTAAAATCTCCCTAGTGAGATATACATAAAAACAAATTTAAATTTGTAGCCCACGGGAAAATATGTAAGGGGTACCTATTTATATAACCGTTAGTGATTTTAGAGAAGAATATTTTCAATATCTAATACAGAATACTGGAGGGAGTTCAACAGTGGCCGTTACGGCGAGTACATCGTGTTTTGTTGTGCTCTGTGAGGAAGAGAGTTTAGTGGGCCTTTCTCTACACCTACGCTACACTGACACTATTTTTACCTTTACACGTACGTACATTCCTTCTCTCTTATACCTTATTTTCCTACATTTTACACTTCCCACTTTTCTCTTACTTTTGCCCCGTCCATTTGGGCCTTCTGTCCTCTCACTGTTTGAACTTCTCTCTCGATTTTGACCTATTCCCGAATTTGACATTCCTTTTCCTGATTTTGACTTTCTCATTTGCCCGTTTCGTAAAAAAGATCCTCCTTTGTGGGGTGCACACAAGACAATTTGATTATTACATTTATTCATTCGGAATCAGGCAATTTGGTTCGTCCGTGCCAACCTTTTGCAGTTTACCGCACATAATTAATCAATTTCTATTCGTAATCAACTTTTACACAAAACAATTTTAGTGATTTGGCCTACTTGACCCTATGGTTGAGGCCTGAGTCTTAAGTGAAGTGAAGTGAAGTGAATATTGGGTTTATAGATCGATTTAGCAGAGATTGGCGGCGGAAGTGTGAACATCGGATTAGTGAAGTGCTGTTTGAAGAAAGGGAAAATAGTGAAACACTGCACAAAGACTCACGAACACACATTTATAGACTACACTGAATTCCTTTCTACTTCATTCTTTTCACTTTTTTTTCCAACTTTTCTGCCAGCACCATTTGGGCAACTGCCCCTCCTTCACCACTAAAATTCCCTTTCTGGTTTTGAAATATCTATAACTAGCTGTTATACCCGTTCTTCGCACGGATCAGATAAAATATCTATGTGAACAAACTGAACAATGAAAGAAAAAATATACGTTTCTAAAATTGGATCCATTTTGTGTGAATGCATATCCGACAAAATAGATGTGTTTCCGTTGGAATCACTTTAATAGTAAACACGGTTTAAACTTAATACAATCATTAACTAACCTGTTTTTAACCACAATACAGCCATCTACTACTAAGCAGAAAAACAACAACGTGAATGTAGACAAACCTATGGATTTCACACGAATATCGGTCATTTTAGATTATTTTTACGTGTGTCTGCACACTCTATAGTATGGGCTAAGGCCGTGGTGGCTCAGTGGTAGAGCGTTCACCTCTGGTGCTTGGGGTTCTGGGTTCGATCCCAGCCCCGCCAAGTGAACTTTGTGGTGGACAAACACCGTGTGCGTGGGTTTTCTCGGGGTTCTCCCGTTTCCTCCCACTCTCTTCATTCCACCATTTCATTCATTACTCATCATCACCGTCTCCTTTAGCCTAACCGGCATAAACGTGGGACGTAAAACTCAAAGATTTCATTTCATTTTTTCTATAGTATGGGCCTCGTTCCTTAGCTCATGGGGGCTAAATTTAAAAGAAAACACTTTCTTGAGTTTTATGATTGAGCTCAGCGACCCCGAAAACTATAGATTTGACACTAATATCGGTCATTTTCGATTAGTTTTACATGTCTCGGTAACCCCCCACGAGGCGGTACTCCTGCATACCTTCGTAGCTTAATTTGAAAGTCATTGCTAATGGAAGCGTCACCACTGACACCAATATCGGTCATTTGCTACTTCTTTTACATGTCCCGGTAACCTCCCCCCTTGAGACCCTCCTGGTTCAAAATTAAAAAAAAAAAGCTTCGTCTTGGTCTGGGGTCTGGACCAAGGTACCCATGACCGAAATTTGGTAACTCTCGATCTACTTGTCTGGATCCCAGGCCACACACAGACAGACAAACAGACACACAAACAAATTATTCATTTTTTTTATATTAGACTAAGTTTTACCTTTAGCAATTTACTTTCACTTGTTATATTTTAAACATATCACTGGCATACAAGTAACTGTCTGGCAATTTCACTTTCCTTCATCCGATCTTATATTTTAAAAATTTCCCTGACATATATTTATTTCCAATTTATAGAGAGTAATTCATTTCCTATAAACGCATTTTCCTTCTGCGAAGAACGGACATTTTAGTTACTTTGTTACAATTCTGAAACCATCATTGTATTTTCAAGGATGTCTGTAGACATTATCCGCCTTATGCAGAGTCATTTTGACGTCTGATTAGCGTCATACTGAAGGCCTGACTACTGCATGAAACATATGTTAGTCGAACTCTTTAGTATGGCGCTAATCACGCGTCAAAACGTCTCTGCATAAGGCCATATATCTTCTTCTTTTAAACAAACTTGTAAATAAATGTAATGCCTCAGACTCCGGTCCATCGTTGCCTGTTAACTTTTTTTGGTGCTATTTGAGCACACTTGTGCCAAAGAGCATTAAGTAATTTAAAGGTGAAACTGACATGTATTTAACTTTCTGCCAATGTACCTTTCAGAAAAGTTGTTCCTCAGTAATCTATAATTTTAGTTAATTGCGCTTCTGAATAAGTAATTCTTACCGTAACTTTGAAACAAGTTTGTTTGTGGAAATAGTGTAGCTACTCTATATAGACTCTTCTTGTGTTGGCGCAAGGTGATACTCAAGTTGGAACAGGTAAACTTCAGGGACGCCACTTATATAATTATGTTTAAATATGGGATTCAGCCTTTAGTAGAAATTGTAGTAGTAGTACAAATAGTAATAGTAGTATTTGGTAGTAATAGTGGTAGGAGTAGTACAGGCACGTAGCCAGGATTTCGTGAAGGGGGGGGGTTCGTGACATGAAATACTGTGGTCATCACACCAGGGGCTCGATCATTCTAAACTATTTTACTGGAACATATATTAGTTCGTTTAGCCAGGATTTCGTAACGGGGGTGGGGGGTCGTGACAAAATTATGAAGACCCAGGAGCTCGATCAATCTAAACTACTTTACTATCAACATTTATTGGTTTCTGAGGATATGTTGGTAAGTATTTTATTTATTTATTTATTTATTTATTTATTTATTTATTGAACAAATTCCCAGATACAGCATAACTTTGCCATTTTACACAGGGACATGCTAACAAAAGAAAGAAAAAAAACAAAACAAGATAACAATAACAACAACATAGAAAGAAGAGTGTAAGAGTAAAACTATTCCGTCAAAGCTCGCTTAATTGCTCTTTCAAACACTGGGTAGCTCGAAAATATGTCCACATCAGTTGTTACTTGATTATAACAGTTTGGTATTCTATAAAAAAGAGACCTCTGTATAACAGCCAACCTAGGACGGGCAAGATGGAATAGGTGGGTATTCCGGGTGATGCGGGAAGGGACACGTAAGGATAGTTCCTGAAGTAATATTTCCGATCTTAAGTTTCCATTAACTATTTTATGTAGATATTTCAGGTCAGAGATAGTTCTGCGTACTTCAGGAGTCTGAATATTAAGATGTCGCAAGAGTTCCTTCTTAGATAATATTCGAAGTGCATGAACACGAAAACGGACTATAGCGATGAAGAAATTGAGAACAGAATCAAGTCTGGAGAGATGTGTAGGTGCTGCCATGGCCCATATGGGAGAGCAGTATTCGATCTTGGGCGCTATTAATGTCTTATAAAAAGTTGCTAGTGAAGAAACAGTGCGTAGTTCGGTGAATCGATAAAGAAGTCCCAACATGCGCATTGAATTCTTTAGTATTGAGGAGATGTGGTCAGAGAATGTAAGTTTTGAATCAAAGATGACACCAAGATCATTATGACTAGAAGAATGTGTGATAGGGGAATCGTTGATATGGTATGTGGAGGGAACAGGAGACTTTTTCAAAGTAATAGTAATACTGTCACACTTCTTACTGTTGAGTTTCAAGTGCCATATTTCACACCAGCCTGTAAGGTAATTTATGTCTTCCTGTAGGGCAGTTGTGTCATGGAGACACGATATTTCTCTGTATAACTTACAATCGTCAGCAAAAAGCAGAAGGCCACTAGGTTGAGCTGATAAGTGCGTGTAGAGATCATCCATATACAGAACAAACAGCAGAGGCCCAAGTACACTCCCCTGAGGCACCCCTGAGATCACGGGTTGGGGGTTAGAAGTCGCCCCTGAAAGAACAACTCTCTGTTTACGGTCCTTCAAGTAGCTTGTGATTAGAGAGAGAAATTTGCCAAGTACATTAAATCTATTGGAGAGTTTATGAAGAAGATGAATGTGACTGACAGAATCAAAGGCCTTCGAGAGATCAAAATAGATAACATCTAATTGAGTATTGTTATTCATACATTTGACTGCACAGGAAAGAAGAATACTTAAGTTTGAGAGACTTGAGCTTTTCGGTAGAAAGCCGTGCTGAGAACTATGGATGTAAGGTGAGGTGAATTTAAGTAGCCTGTCTTTGATTATTTTTTCGCAGCTAATTGATATGACAGAAAGAAGAGATATTGGCCTATAGGAGGATACATGATCTTTAAGTCCTGATTTATATATTGGGGTCACGTGAGCTAGTTTCCAACTGGTGGGATAATACCCTTCCTTGAAGCATCTATTGAATAAGATAGATAGAGGAACCGTAATAACTGAAGCAGTTTTGTTGAGAAAGAGAGGACTAATTTTATCAGGTCCAAGTGATCTGTGTGGAGATAACGATAGCAAGAGAGCCAGAACTTCGCCCGGGGTGGTAGAGAGATTGGATAAGGTGTCCGAACAGATGGAGCGGAGAGGGGGAAGATGGGTTGTAGAGGGAAGGGAAGTAAATGTTTTGCAGAAGTAGTTATTGAAGAGGTCGGGTCTTTGATCATCACTCGCTTCAGTATTTTCATCTTGAACTGTTGCCGGTATGCCCGGAGATTTTGTTCTAGATTTAATTACAGACCAAAAGACTTTAGGGTTACTAACAGTAAAATTACCAATTGAGTCCATGTATTCAAAGTATTTACGCCGCTGTACCTTCTTGGCAAGACTTCTAATTCTAGCAAAGTTTTTGTATGTGTAGTCACTCGGATGTGATTTCCATAGAGTCCAGGCAAGCTTTTTGTTTTTAAAAAGTTCACGAAGTTCATTGTCGTACCAGACCGGAAACTTGTTCGATTTTGATGCTTTCACCGGCACAAAGTCCTTTATGGCTGAGTGGACAACAGATGTAAATAAGTCCACAGCGTCGTCAACAGTTCCTACCTCTAACAAACACCAAGGAAACAGTTCAATAGCCCGGCAGATGTCACCCCAGGGGGCTTTCTTCCAAAGAAGTTGTGACCTACTTTTGAGGGGCTGGTTTGTAGTAGTGGAGGGGAGGAAATCGAAAGAAACATCCAAGGAATCGTGATCCGATGGAAAAAGATTTCTGCATGGGACAACACAACGAGGTTCCAGGTTAGAGAGAATATAGTCAAGATTGCTATTATTGCGGGTATTATGCATATTATGTTGACCTAGACCAAGTCCATGAATAAAATTGTCCATGAAATAACTGTCGTTTCCATCTTTAGTGACGCCATGCTTGCTGTCCTGCCACGTGATGGAAAGGTTGAAATCACCCAATAGGATGACGTCACCGTGTGACAACGCATGTAACAGTGAGTCATGGCAAGCTTCTAAGATGTGCTGGGGGGTGTTCTTGTGCGGCCTATAGAAGCACCCAATAAACACAGAACGACGCTTTGGAGTAAATACTTCCACCCAAATGAGTTCACAATCCCGTTCGAGATCCAGTCTTCTCTTGCTCTTCCACTTATTATTTACACAAATCATCACTCCACCTCCACGAGTTATGCGGTCTTTACGATAAATGGTGAAATTATTTGAAAAGCTCATTTCACTGTCGTTCACTGATTCATTCAGCCACGATTCGGTCACTGCGAAAAAATCCAGTTCCCTTATCTCACCTAGGTTCAATGAGCACTCAAGTAATTTGTTTTTAATACTACGAACATTTTGATAATATATATTGAAAGCACTGGTGTAATATGGACAGGGTGGGCCAGGGTTTACGTGAATATCACCACAAAGGAGGAGAAAACAAACGAGAATGAGGCACTGTTTTTTTGCTTTTGACTCATACCTTGGCACAAAATCACTGGTAGTTCCTCCGTCACTGTTAGCAGTACCAGAGAGAGCACATGGCGGTCCTCTTGGTATGAAGGCAGCAGCAATAAAATGAAATGATCTTCCACTACACTTCAGTCCATGTTTCATTGGCAATGCTTCATTTGGGAAAGTCACAGCACCGATACTACATGAAGACAGTAGAGCACGCACATAAACACTACACACAACCACGAAAAAAAGGTAAACAATAAGAGCACCACTTTGCATCGACTTCGAGCTTGACGCCATCTTTTTATTATTATGATTTTATTAAACTATGAAGAAATCTCGAATAAAAAAATATTGAAAAGAAAACGTATTTTACATCCTTTCTCTGTTTATTCAAATATAACAATTTTCTTTTCATTATGACCTCACTAATTATAAAAAGTACATATTCACAATTATAAAAATTACATACTCAATAATGTCTTGTAAAATGTTTTGCAATATCTGCGTTCCTTTTTCTGTTGAATCAAATGTTAACAGAACTTTCTTTCCACACATATTTTTGTTTTTATTTTTCCGTCAACTACTGTTTGTTTCAAATGACAGGTTAAAGGAGCAGTAGAAAATTGTTTTTGAAATAACATGTTTGATATTGCAAGGATGCGATGACGAAAAATTATGATAAAAAATGTCCAAGCTGTTACACAACGGCACTATGCTTTCGGAAGATTGAAATCTCCCTTACTAGTAGCAGAAATTCTGGGAATTCCACAACTTTTCTAGAAATTTCAAATTTCCTGACTCTTCCAGGATATATCACTCACCTCGCAATCATGTATTGCAAGTAATACAAATTTCCTCATAAGAAAGAATAACCAAAAGCTTCCTGTAGTTTATTTTTAACGCTGATCCTTCTTTTTCTCATTTCATTTTTTTTATACTTCCCTAATTTTTTTCACTTCTGGTCTCGAACGGGGGGTACGGACCCCCCGGACCCCCCCTTGGCTACGTGCCTGCAGTAGTAATACTAAAATTAATAATAGTAGTAGTAGTTGGTAGTAGAGTAGTAGTAGTATAAACACTAGTAGTGGTACTTGGTAGTAATAGTAAGTAGTGCTAGTAGTAGTACAAATAGTAGTAGTAGCTCGGATTCGGTTAAGTTAGGTTAATGTAGGTGGTCGTTGTAATCCTTGTGTAGGCGCTGGTTTCTTAATAATTTACAACGTTGCTTTGAGACTGTTCAATATATTTGCATTTCCTAACACACAAGATTATATGAATTCATAAAATACAAACAAACTTGCTATATGAACATTATTATATGTGGATTAATGCGATATTAACATAACACACGTAGCTACCGTTGCTTTCTTGGTGTCCTGCTTTTCACACACACCTCTCACCCCTGCTGGGAAGAAAAAGTATTAGTTTTTATGTTGCTGCCTCTTCATTTACTTACTGGCGTTAGTTTTTATTGAGAAGAACGCTAGTTCTGAACATACCGCCCGCCTTGAAGGATTTCCTTCAACAAATCTATGAATGATTAATTTGGTTCATGAACTTAATATACACAACAATAGATAACACAAGTTATGAATGAATGATATAAACATAAACAGAACAATGCACACACAACACAACACTATGAATCACACAATGTACACACTATGAATAACACCAACACATTAACTCTCCTTAGGAAGCGGGCACAATTGACGAATAGATCTTGTTTTTGTACTTCTGGTAGTTTTCACTGTCGCCACTCGTACTATTCCGTCCTTCCCAGGAAACAATTGCACAATACGTCCAGTTTTCCATTTTAGAGGTTGAATGTTATCTTCTTTGATGAGCACCAAATCACCTTCCAGAAGGTTGGGGAATTTTCTTCTCCATTTGGATCGTTCTAGAAGACTTGATAGATACTCCTTTGGCCATCTGGACCAAAATTGCTGATGAAGTTGTTGTATGTATTGCCATCTCGAAAGTCTGTTGACAGGAATATTTTTCAAGTTAGGTTCTGACATGGTAGTGAGTGCGTCGCCTATTAGGAAATGACCAGGTGTTAAAGGATGTAGGTCGTTTGAACCATTTGATAATGGTGTTAAGGGTCTAGAGTTTAAGCAAGCCTCAATCAGTGTCAAAATAGTGTTCATCTCTTCGTAGGTGAGTGAAGCATTTCCCACAGCTCTCTTTAAATGGTATTTGAGAGATTTAATTAATGATTCCCATAAGCCTCCAAAGTTTGGTGATCTTGCTGGAATAAAAACCCACGTGATGTTATCAGCTGCTAGAAAATTATGTATTTTTCTTTGTGGTGTTGATTCAAATAAAGTCTTCAATTCTTGTAGTTCCCTTTTTGCACCAACGAAGTTACTTGCATTGTCAGAATACAGTTTAGCGCATTTTCCTCGACGAGCCATGAATCGCTTTAATGCTCCAATAAACGCCTCTGTAGTTAGATCACTAACAAGTTCAATGTGAACCGCCTTAGTCGCAAAACACACGAAAAGTGCTATATATGCTTTATGGAGTTTGGCTCCCCTTCGGTTACTCGATTTAAGGTAAATGGGCCCACAGTAGTCAACGCCGCTGTGAAGAAATGGTCTTGTTGGTTGAACTCTGTCAGCTGGTAGATCTCCCATCATCTGTTTACCATCTTTAGGATTGTTTCTGAAACATGTGACACACTGATGCACAACTTGACGAACCAAGTTTCGTCCACGTATTGGCCAATATGATTGTCGCAAGGATGATAACAATAATTGAGGCCCGGCATGCAATAGCTTCTTATGTTCTTGAGCGATTAACTTTGTCAAGTTGCAGTTAGCTGGAAGTACAATAGGATGTTTCTGTCCTTCAGTAAGATCTCCTGCATTTAATCTTCCTACGACTCTGATGATTTGCCTCTCATCCAAGTATGGGTTCAAATTTCTCAGTTGACCTTGGTTGTCGACTTCCTTTCCTGATCTCAATGCATTTAATTCCTTGTGAAATGCTTGTTGTTGTGATAGTTTAATAAGAAATTCAAGCGCTTCATGTAATTCACTTACTGTAAGATGTCCATGCTGTATGTCACAATTAGATCTTCTCATGTTGTATGCAAATCGTAGACAATATCCAGTTACACGTTGCAATTTTCTTAATGATGAATATCTGTCTAAGAGTTGACACGGTGTTGTAGAAACCATTACTGCTGTATTTTTTCGTCGCTCGGGAACATCGCTTAGGTCACAAACATCTTCCCTCGTCTGTAAGTCTAATTTCTCAGATAGCCAGGAAGGCCCATGCCACCATAATTCATTATCAAGAATCTCTGACGGTGTTAATCCTCTCGATATATGATCTGCTGGATTCTCCTCTGTTCTGATGAGTCTCCATTCATAGTTACAAGTCAATTGTTGAATTTCCGCTACACGATTTGCAACATACGTCTTCCATTGAGAACAAGGTCCTCTTATCCATGCTAATACAATGGTGGAATCTGACCATAAAACAACCTTATCGATCTTGCAATGTAACGCTTGTATTACTTTCTGAGTTAGCTGTGCAAGTAACAAAGCTGCACAAAGTTCTAGGCGAGGAATAGTTGTCTTCTTCAAAGGTGCTACTCGAGATTTTGAACATAGTAAGTTTGCTGTGAATTTTCCATTTTTTGTACTAGATGTTACATATATACAAGCTCCATATCCATTCTGAGATCCGTCGCAAAATCCGTGAATTTCTACCTGCGATTGTGTTTCTTGAATAACCTTCCGCTGAACATGTAGTGATTCCAACTCTTGAAGTTGCTGCTCAAAAGTTTCCCACTCTGAATGCAATGGGGCTGGAACTTCTTCATCCCAATTCAATTTTAATTCCCACAAACGTTGCAGAAATATTTTTGCCTTACGAATAACTGGTCCTATTAATCCTAAGGGATCAAATATGCTCGTTACTGTAGCAAGAATAGTCCTCTTCGTGATTTGTTGAGGGTTGTTTCTTGGTTTGACAGAGAAAGAAAATGTGTCTTTAATGGGATTCCACAACAATCCTAAACTGCTTGTGATGCAATCATCATTTGGTTTAATGGTAAAATTTGATTCTTGAAGTTCACTGGGTATTTTTGAAAGCAGTGAAGTGTCGTTGCTACACCATTTTCTCAAACAAAAAGCACCTCTTTGCAAAAGAGTTGTGAGTTGACCTTGTAATTCATGTAGTTCCTTCTTCGTGTTTGTCCCTGTTTGAAGATCATCAATATAGAAATCCCTCATTACAACTTCTGCTGCCTTAGGGAAATTCTTCTTCTCTTCTATGGCTAGTTGCTGAAGACATCTAGTGGCTAGGAAAGGAACTGCGGCAGTACCATATGTTACAGTTTTGAGTCGATATATTTTTATTGCTTCTTGAGGGTTTTCTCTCCACAGTATTTGGTCTAGGAATTAATTCGTGCGGGTGGACAAGAGATGGCGCAACGAACGGAGCGTCCCACAGTTCCGTGTATCCACACATGTGTTGCAAACCCCTGTCATCGCGTATCGTTCGTAGTATAGGGCAGTGGATTAAAGCGTCAACAACACCAGTCTGTAGTTAAGTGAACATGGCGCAATTTGTGCCTGATAAAGTGTTTTTGCGGGGTGTCCTGCTGCATTACTTTAACATGCAGAAAAGTGCGACTGAAAGTCATCGTATTTTGGTGGAAGTGTATGGTGACCATGCTCTAGCTGAGCGAACGTGTCAGAAGTGGTTTGCACGGTTTAGAAGTGGTGATTTCGGCTTGGCAGACCAAGAGCGAGCTGGACAGCCAAAAATATTTCAAGACGAAGAATTGACAGCATTGCTCGAGCAGAATTCGTGTCAAACGCAGGAACAACTTGCAGCAGCATTAGGCGTTGATCAAACAACAGTCTCCAAACGCTTGAAAGCCATGGGAATGATTCAAAAGATGTCACATTGGGTTCCACATGAATTGAAAGACAGAGACGTTGAAAAACGAAAAACCATTTGCGAATTGCTGCTTCAACGACAGAGCAGAAAGGGGTTTCTGCATCGAATTATTACGGGTGATGAGAAGTGGATCCATTACGAGAACCCTAAACGAAAAAAGGCCTGGGTGAAACCAGGTGAACCAGGTCCATCACAACCAAAACGAGATATTCACTGTGCAAAGGTTATGCTGTGCATATGGTGGGGTATGAAAGGTGTGGTGTACTATGAGCTGCTGCAACCGGGTGAAACTATGAATGGAGAACGTTATCGACGACAATTAATCCGTTTGAAGCAAGCTCTGGCCAGAACACGACCAGAATGGGAGAACAGACATGATAAACTTATTGTTCAACATGATAACGCTCGCCCACATGTCGCAAAACCGGTCAAAACCTATTTAGAAAATGTCGGATGGGAAGTTTTACCCCACCCGCCGTATTCACCAGACGTTGCTCCTTCGGACTACTACTTGTTCGATTGCATGAACAACGATTTGATTGGACAGCGGTTTACTTCTTCAGAAGATATCGAAACATGGGTCTCTGACTGGATCGCTTCCAAGGATGAGGACTTCGTTCGCCACGGAATCCGTACATTGCCTGACAGATGGGCGAAAGTGGTGGCTAGCGATGGACAATATTCTTCTTAAGGTATTTATGTATTTTGTGTTTGTACTACAGCTTTAATGTGTGCGTACCAACCGCACGAATTAATTCCTAGACCAAATATTTGCTGGTAGTTTGCATCTGAATCATGTACCCTAATGTTGCGATACATCTTCTCTATATCAGCTGTCATGACGTATTGATGTTGCCTGAATCTTGCTGTTATGGAAAATAATTCTTCTTGGATTGTAGGCCCGACCCTCATCGTGTCATTTAATGAAAGTCCAGAAGTTGTTTTGCATGATGCATCAAATACAACCCTGAGTTTGGTAGTAGTACTGGTCTCCTTCATAACGCAATGATGGGGAAGATAGTGGTCTGGCATCATTGTATCGCTTTCTGCTCTAGTTATTTCTTCCATATGGCCCAAATCTTCGTACTCTTTCATGAACGCTATATATGCTCTTTTTTTCTCAGGATCCTTCATAAGCCTTTTTTCCATTGAATAAAGTCTTCTCGTTGCAATCTCCTTGGATTTACCAAGATTCCCCACATTTTCTTTAAAGGGAAGTCTGACGATGAATCTCCCAGTCTCGTCTCTCCGGTGTGTTTCTTTGAAGTGTCTTTCACATTCTGCCTGCTCTTGACTTAATGGGTGTTTCATTGAACATTCTTCTATCGTCCAGAATTTTTGTAATTGCTCGTGTATTTTTTCTGTTGTGGAGAGGTGACACACATTTGTCGAAATGTGTGGTTGATTGTCTATTTTTCCAGCTACAATCCAGCCAAACAATGTTTTGTGCAAGGTTGGATACCCTGCCTTGAGTTTTATTTGCCCTTCACAAAGTAAATCAAAGAATACTTCCGCCCCCAATAACATGTCAATACGCTGTGGTATGTTGAAGCTAGGATCTGCTAAATCAATGTTGGAAGGTATTTCCCACGATGACGTGTCTACACGAACCATAGGCAAGTCTTGTGATATTTGCGGCAATATGATGAAGTCTAATGCGGCTGAATAATTGTTATGTCTTGACTTAATTGTAGCCTGAACGCTATGGCATGACCTTGTGCTAGCATTAACTATACCATTTATGTGTACAACGCTATTACTCTTTGTTAGTCCCAATAATTGAACCATTCTGTATGTTAGGAAATTGGACTGAGAAGCACAATCGAGAAGTGTTCGACACATTTGAAAATTACCCTGTTTATCTTTAACATATACTACAGCTGTGGATAGCATAATGCTTGGTGGTCTCCTAAGATTCTGAGGTACGCTGTTTGTAGAACGAATATTGTTACCTTCACATTCCTGATCGACTGATGTGGTTGCAACGAGCGTGTTTTGACCTTGACCTATTTCCCTTTCATCTTGTGGTTCATTCGCTCTAGTGGGCGATGGACAACGCGAGGAGTGCAGTAATGTGTTATGCTTTTTATTGCATATTTTACAATTACCTGATAAGCACTCATTTGCCTTATGCGCTCGTTTGAGACAATTTATACACAAAGAAAGACGTTTAACTTCTTTAATTCTATCTCCTATAGATTTTTTCAACAATGATTGGCATTGAAATAATTTGTGTGGGCCTTTACAGCTGGGACATGCATTGTTGTCGGAACACGTTACGTGTGCTGTCGTTGAGTAAGAACTCTTTTTGCCAGCCATATTTGTTTGTTGATATTTGTTACTTGGAACTGAGGGTGTCTCTTTAGGTCTACGCTTATTATCAACTGCGTCTAAAACTTGGCAACGCTGCTGTAAAAATTGTGTCAGCTGTGACATGCTCGGAAATTCATTCGTTGATTGTGTTTTCTCCCACTCCTTATGTGTTCTATTGTCTAGTTTGGTCGCAATCAAATAAATAAGTAATGCACCCAGATTTCTGTCGGTTGACCTAATGATTTTAAAGCCCTCAAATGTTTTACTGTGCTGTCTAAAAGAGATTTAAGCAAAACAGCCGACTCACGTTCCACCATTGGCATTTCAAATAAAGCTTTGACGTGTTTGTTAACAATATACTTTTTGTTTTCAAAACGTTCTTTGAGTAAAGTCCATGCTACGTCATAGTTTTCAGAAGAAATTTCCAAGGCTTGTATTACTTCAAGAGCCTCCCCACGTAGAGAAGAACGCAAATAATGAAACCTTTGGACTGGCTGCAATGTGCTATTGTTATGTATTAATGCCTGAAACGTGTCATAGAACGACAACCACTCATCGTAGCTTCCAGAAAAGGTCGGAAGGTTTATCACCGGCAACCTGACTGATGGATTAGAATTGCTTGCTTCATTGTTTTCTTTTTTCTTTGCACTGGAGCTGTGTTGATTTATGAACACTTCCGCTTTAGCTGCTAAATCAAAATAAGTACTCTCGAAATGCTCTCTTTCTTGCGTTTCCTGATCAATTTCTGATGAACCCTGTAACATTTCTATTTCGGATTGTATTGCATCAAATTCATCATAGCACTGTTTTATTTTCTCGTAACGTAACACTAACTGCGTAATATTCTGATCTTCTGTAAAACTATCTACAAAAGGTTTGAAACGAGTGAGTTTGGCCTTAATTTGACCTCTCTTGAAAGCTAATTCTTTCATTCTGTCCGTCATGCTTCACTCAAATTAAATACACTTTTAACACTTACGTTCTAAATGAGGCTTTACTATTACAGGCTTATTTTGTATAAGTGATACAAGGATAATATTATATTGAAATATGCACTCACTACCTACCTTGTTAACTGCACTGTAGAATCCTGATCCGGCGTGGATGGACCATTTGGTCGTTGTAATCCTTGTGTAGGCGCTGGTTTCTTAATAATTTACAACGTTGCTTTGAGACTGTTCAATATATTTGCATTTCCTAACACACAAGATTATATGAATTCATAAAATACAAACAAACTTGCTATATGAACATTATTATATGTGGATTAATGCGATATTAACATAACACACGTAGCTACCGTTGCTTTCTTGGTGTCCTGCTTTTCACACACACCTCTCACCCCTGCTGGGAAGAAAAAGTATTAGTTTTTATGTTGCTGCCTCTTCATTTACTTACTGGCGTTAGTTTTTATTGAGAAGAACGCTAGTTCTGAACAGTAGGTTCTGTTGTCTGGGTCCCATATTCTAGACATAACCCCACCATTTTTCTACAGAACATTAAATAGGTTGAGAAGAACGTGAGCATAATGATAATGATACCTGTAAACTTTAATAAAAATGACCCCGTGCGGATTCTACTGGTGCACATTCTAAAACATTTTCGAACCTATAGGAAAATAATATAACATGCTGGCACACTCTATAACAATTTCGAACATTTTGGAACATTCTAGAATATCTTGGATGATTCTATAAGGTTCTAGAGCAAACTGAAAAGTCTAGAACTTTCTCGAACCTTTGGGAAACTTCTATAACAGTCTGTAGCATTTTCTAAGATTGTTGATAACTCTAAAATTTATCCCATTTTTTAGCACAGTAACACCGTTGCTAGGGCGTTTTCTCCCTCTAGGACCCCTGCTGGTCCAAACCGAAGCCTTCTTCATGGATGGGAGATGCAGGGCTACAATACCATATAACTCCCATGGAGCTCCGGATCTTGGTTTCGGAGCTTTTGTGGCACGCATGGACAAACCACACTTACTTTTATTATATATATTCCTTAATTATGACTTAATTGCATTACACGTTTAGTTATTCAGCAATATATGTTAGTAATTTCAGTCAATTCGAACTTTCGGTCAGCTATAAAGTGCAAATGGCGGCGCAATTTGGAATATTTTTTTTACACTTTTCATATAAATAATTCAAATTAACACATTTTTAGCACACAGGAACTCTAAAGTTTAAACCAGAATTCGAACCACTGAAATTAGCGCCATATGCATCAAAGACACTCGCTTTTACATGTGGTTATTCTCATGAGGTGACGAGTCAATCTTACTCATCTCAAAGTCAATGTGTGAGGTTGAAGGGTTTGGCATGGCGTGAGTATTGAATGTGGCGTTAGAGGTGGTGAGGGGCCGTGAGGGTGAGATTAAGTGAGGTTGACAGATACTGAGGGGCCCCGAAAGACTGTGCAAGTGAGATTCAGGAATCAAAATGGTGACGGATAGTGAAGTTGAGGGGTTAGTGAGAAGGCCTGAGGTTAAGGGCCGTTAGGTTTAGGGCAAGGAGATTGAGGTACTGAGAAGCACTAGCGTTAGTACAAATGGGGTTTGAGGAATGTTGGAGGAACCTGGAGTTGAGAGTGAATGAGGTTGAAGGGTGGTAAGGGCAAGTCAGGTTGATGGGTACTAATGAACCTTGAGGTTAACTTGTAGTTAGGGTCCTTGAGGTTGAGAGGTACTGGGGGTTTATGAGCATGAGGCGAATTGAGGTAGAGAGGTGGCGAAGAAGAGTAAGTTTGACGGCAAATTTGTGGCTAGAGGTTGAGGTTGAGTGAAGCTTGGTGAGAGTTTCCACCTATGCACTCGAAAGTGTCTAGACTAGATTTAAAAAATCATTGATAGATAAAATTAGATCTTAAAATAACCTGAATAAATCTTTAAGATATCAAGAAACGTTGGCATCAAGAATCAATAAATACACTCCTCAAAATATTAATAAAATGATTTGAAAAATCCTGTGTGAAATTAGGCCATCTTTACAAATTTCACATATAAATATTTAAGAAACTTCTCGTAAGTAAATATAACAAAAATAATCTACACCAGATAATATAGGGAATAAACAAATATGACACTTACAAGAGAAGAAAAACACAATTTTCCAGAATATTTTAAGGATAAACGGAGATTTCAAAAATCACATAACGAAGAATATAACAAGAGGAGGCGAAGAAAATGAAACATATTATCAAGCACAACATAAATACAGTATTACACAAATGTCCGCTGAGAAGCTATTAGCTTCTATTAACGTAATGTAAACAAAAGAGCTAAAGAAAGTTTAAAAAAAGTTGCACCTGGACCATATAGTATTTATACTAGAGTAAAATGTTTCATAATATTAACTTCAATTAAAAAAAAAACACTTCAAGAAAACGGATAGACTTCTTTTATCCTGTCGAGAAAATAAGCTTATGTATTACTACAGGATAGACCATTCCCTTTTACGGAAACGTTTCCCAAGCGCTTCACTTCTTCATAGCAATGACGAATTATTCTCAGTTCATGAATATGTAGCGCAAAACATACTTGCCGCAACATAAAAATAAATTTCTGGTGCAGTATAGTAGAGAGAAAATTCTTCCCCACAGAAGAAAATATTTGCCATAAGCCATAACTTGGTTAACAGTCTTCATCCCGGCGAAATTAAAATACCGCTAATTTTACAGTTATTATGTGATATCTTCAAATAGATAAAAGATAATCGAAATGTGAAACAAGTGCGCCCTAGACAATATCATTTTCATGAGATACCATTATCACGACTCACTTATCTGCTTTCGATTTCGAGCCATTTTGAAAATTCGGCATTTATTTTCGCGTTTCTAAACAGCTGAAAACGGAAAGCCACTAGGTGACATGTGATAACGGTACCTCACGCAAAATAATATTGTCTAGAGCGCTCTTGTTCCATATTTCAATTATCTTCTATCTATTTGAAGATATCACATAATTACTGTAAAATTAGCGGTATTTTAATTTCGCCAGGATGAAGACTCTTAAACACCACACTACATACAAGTAGTTGCAACTGAACTTGAATTTTCTATGTCCACAACAAATCTTGCTTGTCTTATAGTATTACCTTTACTTTTAGTCAGTGTGTGAATTTAAGAAACATGAACATGAGAAGGAAATTATCACATATGTAGTATATTTTGCAGCCCACTAAACACATACCCCAGCGATATATATTTATTTCTATACCGAACAGCTTCTTAGTTGTTCCATATTGTGTGGTGCGATTGAAACACTCATTTCGGACCTTAGGTTTCTTACTTCAAAATAATTATACTGAATCCCTCTGTCATCTACATACATTTCACCCAAGATGTTAAAGACACCCGATATATACCGAGGTTACAGTGAACAGGAGCATACTAATAAAGCATTAAACTAAAATAAATTAAATTACAGAAGAGGACAGCTGTAATGTTTGAGCAAGGAAATCAAAATTTTATCGAATAAGTTAAAGATAATCAGGAGCATAAAACAAATGTAGAAAGTGATACATGTACTGTCTACAACTAATCCATTTGTTATAGACCCTAAATTTAGCTGCTAAATTTATCATGTCACAACTGTTTGTAACCCAATTTTACTCCTTATACGAAAGGTGTTGAACAACATTATTAGCTCATGTGAAAGCATTTTGTAGATATTATCTAGTGTACTTGCTAAATTTGTTATGCCTTTCAACGAATTTACCTTATTAATTAGAAGTAAGAAGAAAGAAATCAAATTAAATTTGGGAATGAGTTTAAAAAAAGAGCTAAAATTAATAAGTGGAAATGAAATGACATGTTTCAGTTTAAGGTCCCACGGTTAAGTTCTTCAGACTAAGGAAGCCAATGATTAATTCAAATGAATCGTGATGGAAGAATTGGTGAAGTGACAAACGGAAAAGAAACGGAAGTACCGTGAGAAAACCCACTGACACGATGTTGTCCACCACGAACTTGCTAGAGACTCCACGCAACACAGGTAAGCACTCTACCACTGAACTACCCTGCTGCGAATATGTAGAAGCAACTATTTACGATATAAAAGTATGATTAAACAGCTATTGGATATTTTGTACCTTTATCATAATGTTGAAAGGAATTTATTTACTTATTTCTTTAACAATCACCGGATACAGCTCAGAGGCCATTTTATACTTGATATGTAACACCAAAAATAACAATGGAAAGGATCTGGTAAGATATCTAGGTCCGCTATTGTTCCTTTTATGCATTTACGATCTCCCTGATCATATATTATTAAGTAACAAATTGCTTTTTGCTGATGACCTCAAAATATACGGCAGGATAAGAACCATCCATGACTGTCTCGAGTTACAACGTGACATGGAAAATATTGCTAATTGGTGTTCTCTTAACAAAATTATTGTAAACATAAACAAATGTAACATTTTATCGTTTACCAGAAACAAAAATCAATTAGAGTTTGATTACTCAATGAATCAGATATTACTAAATAGATTAAATTCAGTCAAAGATCTGGGAGCTATATTTGATACGAAACTGACATTTAATAACCATATAGAGAACATAGTTAACGAATCTTTCAAGATGTTAGGGTTCATAATTAGAACTGGAAAGGACTTTAACAATAGTACTACACTAACAAAAATGTATTATGCCTATGTGCGATCAAAACTGGAATATGCTGCTGTGATTTGGAACCCATCACAACAGCAATACAGACACCAACTGGAAAAGGTCCAATAAAAATTTATCAAATACTTGACGTACAAGACAACTGGAATCTATCCATATTATGAAAATTATCTAACATTAATAGACAACTTCTGTATCCCTACACTTGAACAAAGGCGAAATGTGTCAGATTTGATTTTTCTCCATAAAATAGTACAAAACGAATTTAATTATACGGATCTCATATTAACATTAAATTTTCATGTCCCGACACTTAAAACTCGTGCTAATAACTCTGGTCTGTTTTATTGCAAAAAAGCAAGAACCAACGTATTATGGAAATCACCAATTTGGAGAATGTGTTCTACTTATAACAAAATATGTATCAAACACAAAGAAATTGACATCTGCAATATGTACTCTATATTTAAGAAAACTGTTGTAAATGTATTATGTAATACACCAACACTATAATTGGGCTTAGGCCTATGCCTGTTGTGCTGATTGCAAATAAATAAATAAATATCCAAAGGATTGTTCTTTTTAGTAGGTACCCTCGCGGCATTTGCCTGATAAGACTGAGGAAAATCCTGAAAAACTCCAATGAGGATGGTTGGCAGCGGGAATCAAACTTACGACCTCCCGAAGGCGAAGCAAATGCCTTACCACTTGGTTTACTTCGCTCGGTAAACCTAACCCATCTGCATCCTTAGTTGGCAGTTGTCAATATACAGGTAACTTTTTCATCCACAGGGGAAAGGGAATGACAACTTGTCTTTTGCTCTATAGGGTTAGTGTTTGTAAGAATATTCAGAAGAACACGTAGACAAGAAAGGGACAAAAGGAATAAGAAAGAAGTGTAAAATAGCCTTTAATCCTTTTGTTTGCATTGCGTGTTTTGAACTGAAGACGCGACAGTAGACATTTTGCGTGACTTCGCCTTCTTTTTATCTGTCAATAGCTGTCTTTGTTAGAAGGCACTTGAAGAGTGACGTTCGCCGAGTACCTCGTTTTCAAGTTTCTCGATAACAAGATTCAGAATTTTGCAACGTCAGGCTTCTTTCGCTGTCTGAAGAAGACAAGACCTCCCAGTCTACGACATTCCTTGCAAGGGTTTGTCATTCTCTGTTACTTCTAACCCAGCGAGAGCACTCTTCATGCTGTCGACGAAATTTAACATCAAGAATAGTATGGAGGAGAAAATTTGTTTCTGTTGCAAGATTATGCTATTACAATATTCACAAAGACGCAAAAACGTCGGTTTTCTTCAACTGTAACATTCAGCTTTAATAAAACAGCTATCTCTAAAATTGTTTCAACTGATTTTGTGTTAGTTATTTAGAATTTACCCGATGTCATACACACTACACATCTAAATTGTCTGTACAGTCAAAAATTAGAGAGAATGAAGGAAACCAAACCTTAAAAATTAATGTTGGATATTAGTTTGAGGCTTTCACTGGAATTCACTGGTATATATGTAAATCATATCCAATTAACATGCTTGTGATACCGTAATTTGCTACTCCTGTTCACAATGAAAAAAGCGCAGAGAGATATGGATCAGGCAGGAAAGTTCAACATTAGAAACAGAAATTGCGGCAGGCAAACAACAACATTTTTAGTATAAGCGATGGTTTTATAGGTATACTCATGTCCAAAATGATTGTCGCATATCTATAACTGTCTTCTTGTAAGAATATAATTTGATAGTGATTTCGCAGGGTACTTTTAATACTGTTACTATGTGTATAATCGGGAAATGTATATTTGTGGTAAGTTTCATAGGAAAAGAATTATAAATACGAAAATTAGAATGAGTAAAACAAAATTTTGCTAAATGGACAATAAAGTTTTAGTTTCGTTTTATTGTTCTTATTTACTGCTCTTTTGATATGCAATTTGCCACATACACGTCTTTGCTAATTATACACATACTAACATTGTAAGAAATACCGGGCGAATTCGTTATCAAATTATATTTCTGCAACAAGATATATATAGACATGCGACAATAATTTTGAACATGAGTGTACATTACTAGTTGAATTAATTAGTACACGTACACAGTCAACACTTGATTATATATATATTGTGTCTCACAAGTCCCCTAACATAGGGTAACTCTGTTATTATCAGAGTTACAACAAAATGAAAGAGGGGAAAACGTCTTCAAATATTGTATTTTCAATCTAAAGTGAGGGAATCTTTAAATCGGATGAGTCGTTTGGGCTGTACACTCTTTATGCGCCCAATGTTAAATGAAAATGTAACATTGCCATTTACCTGGACCCACAATATACAGTGAATGGGGGCATGTTTGAAATGGGGCTGGCCATTGACGTGTTAGCGTAAAAGACAGTAATTTCATCGACTTATCTTGTGGGTCCAGAAAAATGGCAACGTTATCTTTTCATTTAATATTGAGCACATTAAGAGTGTAAAATCTGAACTGTTCGTCTGACTTTTTTTTAAAAAAAAATCCTTCACTTTAGATTGAAAACACCATATTTGGAGACGGTTTCTCCTCATATATTTTGTTGTAACTCTGACAATAACAACGTTACCCTGTCAGGGGACTTTTTAAACACCCTGTATATATATCATGAAAACAGCATTGCTAAACGTGTTTCTCTTAGCTATTTCTATTATTCTAATGTCTTACTCTCGCCTACTATCCTGTTAGAACTGACTGGCATAGGGCTATTGAGAAGAAGAATGAAGATCGAAAAACTTCACTCAGGTTTTATCAAGACAAGAAAAGAAGCCAAGAAAACCTAAGTGATCAAATCTTTTAAAAAAGAAATAGAATAGATTGATATTAACAAGGGATATACCAATATTTCAAAAACTACAGGAGAAAAATGTTAAAGAATATGTCTTGTCTATCTAGGGAAATTCATGAAGTGGCACTCGAAGATCTGCATGTGTTATATATCGTTGGAAAGGTCACACCGAGTATACTTCACATGTGATAACTCGCTTCAATGGGGCCTCGCTTCAATGGGGTGTGGCGTCCATTTAAAGTTCAGAACAAGGCTCGCTCCGAAACACCAGAAAACGTGGATAAAATAAGGTAACAGTGGCACTGACTCATCAACTTTAGCACTAGTAGGGTTTGGTATTTGCAAGTTGCGTAAATTTCGAAACAGTTTACTTCTTCTCTAATCAGGGCCGTAACTTGTGTGGGGCAGGGGAGGGGCAACTGCCCCCAGGGTTGTCCCCCGCCGTTCGAAGGGGCCCATTTGAAGACAAAATTTTGTTAATCCATATACAATACGAACATGAAATTATAAATGAAGCATCAAACAGTTTCACTACATTACATGAAGCAGCGCACAAAAGGTAAATAAAACAAAAGTGAGTCGTGGGCCCATTTCAGTAAAAGGGTCTATTATTAGTGGCCCTAGAAATACCATTTATTCGTATGGATTTGAGATTTCTCAATATTGTCCACTTAATTAATTTGTCATGTATGGAAGGGGCCCAGGGGCGTAAGTAACGACCCTGCAGACCTTGCCGTGAGGGAGGGCCCACAGGCTCCGGGGGGCACAAATAGTAAGAGAAAGATAGAAAGAGGGGCCCAAGAATGAGAAAAACAACTTTTTCTAGGAGGCCCAAATACACGTATTAATGCTTTCCCCCCAGAAAAAAAATCTAAGTTACAGCGCTGTCTCTAATGTGAATTTATTGGTACATTTCTGCTAATAGTTAACTATATCAGGTTGGTCTGTTTAAACCTTGGGCCGTGGAGAGAAACAATCTTACAACAGGATAGTATTCAAATTTTAAGAAGGTGAGGAAAAGAGAGCGAGGATGAAAAATATGAGAGAAAGAGAATGAAAGAAACACTTCTACATTTATTTCATAATGAATTTAAGCACATATAAACTAAAAAGCGATAACGAAACCCACTACCATAATATTTGTGGAAATGTTGGCAACATAATATTATGAAAGAATATATTTCCCACCAATTCTGAGGCCTGAGTGTTTGGCAGAATTCTGGCCTTTCAGTACATCCATGGGGCGATCGGGGTGATTGCTCTCCCTCAGGAAAGGAAACTTTCTTATTTTATATATTTAAATGAAGCCGATCCCAGAGTTTGGAGCTCTTAAAAGTAGATCTAAGTAGCAGTATTAAAACCCACCGCTCCCCCCAGAAGTCCGTCCTGGATCCGCCCCTGCCTTACAGAAACTACCATCTAGGCATTCACTTTGTTGGACTGAGTAAAACTTTAATAAGGAATGCCGGCCAGAGCCGGGTTCATGCCCACCTCGATCTACCTATTTTAGTGCCTTTTTTTGTGTGTTGGACAGTGTCTGGTAAGGGCACCCAAACAGGGCAAATGTGTACAGCTTTAAAATGTTTACATGTTAAAATTCGCTTTATACTGTACTTTGAACACGTAATTCAATGTGTATTATCTTCTTCTTACAGCAGCATGCTTTATTTCCTAATACATTAAGTCCATGGTTGTTAGTTGAGTTGAGTTGATTTTAGTTTAGCGTCCCGTTCAGCAGCGAGGCTATATGAGACGTGGACCTACTGATTAACGTGGAATCCGAACCACATGGGCTCCCGCCGGGAATCGAACCCGGGATGGTTGTTAGTATTTATAATTATTGCATCATACTAATCCTTCTCAATGCTCGTTTAATTAGTATGAAATTCTAGACTTGGCAGTTTGCAACATTGCAAACCTTCACCAACAGGCAATAATGTAGCGAGAATATTTCCACCTATACTCGCATCGAAATTCCCAGCCCCTGTTTACAATCAGTACAATATGTTTCTGTCTCCTTAACATGAAGACAATGCTGTCCAGCGAACCTAACGGTCTTCGCTCTCTCTGTTTATTGTTTACAATACAAACTGCAACCTTCCAATATTGCCAGGCGTACAAGGTTTTCGCACACTTTCGAACAAGAACACTTGTAAAAAATTGAGTGTGCATTATATGTAAGATTGTATTACATAATAACTAACTCGATTTGTCATAACGTTAATATCTCAGTCATCTCAAAAGCAGCAATTTATGTAGTAATAGTAATTGGTCCATGACTGTGCAGAAGTAGGTACATTCGGTTCGGCGATTCATGTCCCTTTCAAACATAAATTAACCATGTAGGGGTGAGAAGCAAGGTTTTGACGCTCGCACTACAATTGTTGTTTGTACACAATTTTCCATCCTAGAGTGAACGGGCAATAATTGTTTTGAGACGTGGTATATATAAGTTTGAAAGGTAGCTGAATACGAATCTGACATCAAATGTTTACAAATCAAAATGGCGGATCCAACATGGCGGACACAAATTACAAAGAAACATGCTATGAATCTGAAATCAGGTGTATGGAGATATTCGACGTCGCTGTGTATGAATCGGATGCTAAAATTGTAAAATTCAATATGGGGGACAAAACGTAAAACACTGCTTCAACTGAGAGCATGTAGGTAGAGGTTTTCGTGGTCGCGGTATACGAATTCAATGTTAAAAGTGGAAAATGCAATATGGCGCATCTAATATGGTGGACAAAAGGTGCAAAAGTACAGAATGGAAGTATGAGTATCGAGACGAGCCTGGGCTCCGTATCGATCTCCTCTCGATTTGGAAAAGCACACAAGATCGAAATTACTCTCGGTATCAGTACCATCCCTACTACGGAGTGTGGACATTTGTCATACATATTGCTCACAAGTGTACACGACATAATGTGAAACCGGAAAGACAGCTATGGAAGCATAACGATATTTTAAACGCTTACTTTTCACTGTCATTGTTCGAATCTTCAGATGGTAGAATATATGAAATTAATTGCAACATACCCTACAGAGCCCATTCAATCGAGATATTACAGATGTGAAGAGTATGCCGATCCCTGTGTATCTCTCCGGCGGCGGGGGAGGAAGTTGTTAGTAAAATAATTATTGTCTATGATTGCAATCCTTCATATCATAAAACTTTGATGTGCACTACAAAACCTGCCCTGCATTCTGTGCCTCAATTTTGGCATGATTATATAGCAAAACACGTTCCCTGTTTATTGTAAAACATCATCTACTTGCCCCCTTATGCACTATATGTATTTTCTACTACATGTGTAAGAATAGCATATGCCCGTTCTGTATATATCTTTTTTGCACTTTTCGTCCGCCACATTCGATCTGTTATATTGCATTTTGTACGTTTAACATTGAATTCGTATTCAGCGACCACGAAAACCTCTACCTACCTGCTTTCGGTTCCATAGTAGTATTTTACATTTTGTCCGTCATCTTGGATCCGCCATTTTGAATTTTACACTTTTAGCATCTGATTCATGCACAGAGATGTCATACACAGCTATTCATTGAATCAAAACGGGGGTACTTACAGAATCTGCCGTAGAACTGACATTTCAGTTCGTGATGAATACCAATGTTGCCGGGTGCATGTGAGTAAATGTTTTATCATGATAATTTCAAAGTTTCTTTTTCATTGTTTTCAAGAATTGCATAATGTAGACAGATCCTTAACACGCCTTTTGATGCACTGAAACATCAGCACTGTTGCCATTTCAGAATGTTAATTTATGAAAACCACTTTCTCCCTAGTAACCACTTACAGATTCCTCATCCTATTAGTTATCGGTGGAAATGAAAAATTATTTTTTTCCATTCCATAGTTTCCAAGCTATTCCAACTACACAAACTGATAATTAACGACAGAACATCTATACGTATGCGTTATGAGTCAATTTACGTGTGTTTGTAAAAACATTGATTTACACCTTTGATTACATCTGGCAACAGTGCGTGGTTCCTAGTGCACTTCGGTCGTTGCTTCCTAGTTTAAAAATATATGCATGAACAAGGCTTCAGTAGTAGGGGTCGACGTATGGCTCGCCGAGTCAGCAAAAATTTCTCGATTCTGATTGGCTGAGAGAGGTCACGTGACGTTAGGCCCCGCCCACGCGGGAAATTCAAATTTTCAGGTCACGTGGTATGATGACCCGCGGGGAAATCCCTCATTCTCTTTTATGACCGGGATTTTTGAAATTTGTTCCCTTTTACGGGTAAGATGTGTGATTCTGATTGGTTGATAGCTGTCACGTGATTTTAGACCCTGCGATATTTGAAATTCGTTCCCTTTTACGGGTAAGATGAGTGTTTATGATTGGCTGATAGAAGTCACGTGATCTTAGGCCCTGGGATTTTTAAAATTCGTTCCCTTTTATGGGTAAGATGAGTGGTTTGGTACCTTGAATTTGATTGGTTGATAGCGGTCACATGATCTTGGACCCTGGGTTTTGAAATTTGGGTATCCTCTTTGATGAGTGCTTTGGTACCTCGATTCTGATTGGCCGACAGAGGTTACATGATCTTAGACCCGCCACACGGTGAACAGGTCACATGGTATGACGTCATGTTTTACCCTTGCGGGGAAATCCATCACTAATTCGTTTCCTTTTACGGGTAAGATAAGTGCTTTGGTACCTTGATTCTGATTGGATGATAGAGATCACGTGATTTTAGGTCCTAGGATTTTTGAAATTAGGGTGTCCTTTCTGATGTATACTTTGGTACCTCGATTCTGATTGGCCGACAGAGGTCACATGATTTTAGACCCGCCACACCGTGAACAGGTTACATGGGAAAACCCCTTACTTATTTGTTTTATTTTATGTGTAAGATGCGTGTTTTGGTACCTCAATTTTGATTGGTGGATAGAAGTCACATGATCTTACCCCCCCCCCACCCAGTTCATGCGGGAAATACAGAGCGATATGACAGCGATCCATCCTAGACCGGGATTTTTTTTTTTAATGGTTATGCGTAAAGTTCCCATGAAGGGTTCAACCTCCTCCTTAAATAACCCTTTTTTGGTATCATGATATTGTACTGAAGTTTACATTAAATATTATCGTTCTCTTTGACAGATAAGATGATTCTTACCTTGATGGAGATTCTGTCCTTGAATTAGTAGTCTATGTCTCTGGAAGTAACAATGGTGAAAGAGAGGTGTCGCTTGTAGATTTCTTATAACACATTGTTGTGAGTTTAAGCGATTTTTTAAACGCTCAGTAAGCGCTTCATTAATGGAAACAGTGTTGCCAGATTTGTCTTACCTAAACTGCTCCGATTCTTTTCGAAACGGTTCCGCAGAGTACAAGAAATTTTAAACTAAAAAATTTTTCGAACTAAAAAAATTTCAAAACTAAAAAAATTTTAAACAAAAATTTTCAAACAAAAAAAATTTTCGAACTAAAAAATTTGAAACAAAAATTTCAAAAAAAATTCGAACTAAAAAATTTAAACTAAAAACTTTCGAACTAAATTTTCAAATCAAAAAATTTTCGAACAAAAAATTTTCGAACCCCAAAAAAAAAATTAAATTTTTTTCGAAAAATATTTTAAACTAAAAACTTTCGAACTAAATTTTCAAATCAAAATTTTTCGAACTAAAAATTTTAAAAAAATTTCGAACCAATTTTAAAAACAAGTTTCGAACTAAAGATGTAAATCACATCTAAAAATTTTCAAATCAAACTTTTTATCGAACTAAACTTTTAAAATTTTCGAACTAGAAATTTAAACCAAGTTTTAGAAAAATCCTAAGAAATGTTTCTCCAGGAATCGAACTCAGGTCTTTCAAACCAAAGATGTGTATGCTAACCGCTTAAATGAATTCGGTTTTAATCGATCTTGGTGGGTTTCGAACCATGGTCCTTGAAAAGGATACACATATACTTTAAGAAAATAAATCTGACAGTGTAACGCTTCTCAAATCAAACTTTTTATCGAACTAAACTTTTAAAATTTTCGAACTAGAAATTTAAACCAAGTTTTAGAAAAATCCTAAGAAATGTTTCTCCAGGAATCGAACTCAGGTCTTTCAAACCAAAGATGTGTATCCTAACCGCTTAGCTATGAATGAATTCGGATTTAATCATGCTTGGTGGGTTTCGAACCATGGTCCTTGAAAAGGATACACATATACTTTAAGAAAATAAATCTGACAGTGTAACGCTTCTCAAATCAAACTTTTTATCGAACTAAACTTTTAAAATTTTCGAACTAGAAATTGAAACCAAGTTTAGAAAAATCCTAAGAAATGTTTCTCCAGGAATCGAACTCAGGTCTTTCAAACCAAAGATGTGTATCCTAACCGCTTAGCTATGAATGAATTCGGATTTAATTATGCTTGGTGGGTTTCGAACCATGGTCCTTGAAAAGGATACACATGCACTTTAAGAAAATAAATCTGACAGTGTAACGCTTTCGTTCGTGGATTAAAATAAAATGCTGATAGACTTCTTTGTGTGACGACATAGAAGCACATATGATTGAAAAAATGCAAACGTCAGCGGATCGCATTACTTTTTGTTTTACTACGAACGTGTCAGCATGATTCATGGAAAAAAAGCAAACATTGACATTCTCGTATGGAATATGAGGAAAATGAAATGTCGTCACAGTTACGACAAGTAGTGACATGATCCTGGCAGAAGGAATTGGCATCGGAATTGCGATACTAGATGTTGTAACTATTGAGAAACGTGAATGACGTCACGATCGATTGTTACACATCGTTTTGGTTCGTGATTCATGACAAAAGCAGCGAGCGTTTTGATTGGTTCGTTGTGATGTCATTTTATAAATTTCCTCGTTTCTGATTGGCTGACGGTGACATCGTTTTCGCAGCGACCTAAATAAAAATCTAAATTTCATTTTTCAAATCCTACATCGCTCTCAACTATCGTGTGAGAAGGTTTGTTCTTGAAAAGTGTCTTTATTTAAGAAGCTTTACTGCACCGACTTTGTGTTCATTGAATTTGAGGTAAGTTCAGTGAGATTTTATTTTTCACACAAGATTCGAAAATCATTTTTATTTTATATTTGTGGGCGAATCACGAATACACTGTTTTACTTTTAGTACGAAATATTTAGACTATGAAGAAATTAGTGGAATGGGAAAGTGGGAGTACGAATCAGGAACCTCCACACATTAAAAGTAAGCATGATAAACGATATGGTTTAGCGTCCCTTCAGCGAGCACCCGTCGGGAATTGAACCATGGCCAGAAAAATGTGTGCGCTTAGTTTTGAAAAGAATGCATTACAAAATTTCAGAAACTATGTCTGAGAATAATATGGTTCGATTCCCTTTAAAAGCATTAGCGGCCCCTTCAGCTTAACGTGATATTCGAGCAATCACCTGGGATTGAACCAAGGCCAGAGGCGTGTACGTCAACCATTTAGCTTAGTTTTGAAAAGAATGTATGATAACGCATGAGAATATTAAATTTCAGAAAAGACTTGACAGCGATCCGATGTGGAAAGCAAACCCACCGAGGATTGAACCAGGACCTTCCACGTTAGAAGCATGTACGCTAACCGCTTAAATAAAAAAGAGTGCATGAATATTTGGTTAAAAGATTTACGCTATACAGATTTTGTTTTGACAATTACGTATGTATAACGTTAATGGTTGGTGAATCTCTTCAACTTGCAAACGCATCATTTAAAGGTCGTTGTGAGTGGAAAAAAAATGCTTACGAGTGCTTTATCACATCTCAGTACTGTTGAAACATTCATTCATGCATTCTTTTTTTATCACTATAGAATGGTAGGTCAGTTACATGCTGATGTAATGGTTTCGAGTTTGACAGCAATAAAACACACATTTCAGTAACATAATTATTTTTTAAAAAACTTTGATTTTTAGTACACGTGCTTTCATAATGAGATTCTGAACGTCACCGCCAGGAATCAAACTCAGGACCTTTACATGAATTGCTTAGTTAAGAATTTATCATGAATGTTATGATTTCCCGAACTAAGCGGTTAGCATACGTACCTTTGGCGTGGGAGACCAGGGTTCGATTCCCGGCGGGGAGCTCATGTGGTTCGGATTCCACGTTAATCAGTAGGTCCACGTCTCATATAGCCTCGCTACTGAAAGGGACGCTAAACTAAAAATCAAAAAATCAACTCAAATTCACGCTGCTCAATTCCTTTTTTCCCATTACATATTTGTTTTACCGTACCTGTTTGTTTGTTTTCATTTTTAATCATGGTCCAATCGGGTTTTACTGTTCGCAATGAAATCACTCGTCATTATAGACGATTTATGTACGTTTATGTATTATGAGGTGTGCACGTCAACCATTTAGCTTAGTTTTGAAAAGAATATATGATAACGCGTGAGAATATTAAATTACAGAAAAGGCTTGACATGCCCCGACGTGGAAAGCAAACCCACCGAGGCTTGAACCAGGACCTTCCACGTCCGAACCATGTACGCTAACCGCTTAGTCACAATAATAATAAAAAAAATACGCTATACAGATTTTGTTTCGACAATTACGTATGTGTATCGTTAATGTTCGATGAGTCTCTTCAACTTGCAAACGCATCATTTAAAGGTCGTTGTGAGTAGAAAAAATGCTTACGCGTACTTTATCACATCTCAGCACTGATGAAACATTCATTCATGCATTCTTTTTATCACTATAGAATGGTAGGTCAGTTACATGCTGATGTAATGCTCTCGAGTTTGACAGCAATAAAACACTCATTTCAGTAACATAATTATTTTTAAAAAAAACTTTGATTTCTAGTACATATGCTTTCATAATGAGATTCTGAACGTCACCGCCAGGAATCAAACTCAGGACCTTTACATGAATTGCTTAGTTAAGAATTTATCATGAATGTTATGATTTCCTGTTTATCAGGTGATTAAGATTTTTCTTTCTTCTTTCTTTTGTAGTAAATTCACGCTGCTCAATTCCTTTTTTCCCATTACATATTTGTTTTACCGTACCTGTTTGTTTGTTTTCTCCTTTTATTAACCATGGCCGAATCGGGTTTTACTGTTCGCAATGAAATCACTCGTCATTATAGACGATTTAACATTGAGGGCAGAATGCTCGAAATTCAATTCAACGCACCGCCCGTAGGAACCGATATCATACAGTATGTACATAACAGTTTCCAAGCAATGCTGGACCATTTGTTAGCCAATGTCGACGATGAGGCGATGGTTGGTTTATCCGTAATATCACCACGCAACACAAATAAACCGTTTTGGGTGAGTTTTCGCCAAGCACGAAACCTAACACTGGAAACGATGTGGGCCTCCTTTGAAAGAGTGTTACAAAGTAACAATGCATTTCTCCTGCACGAACCATTCACCGTGCATTTTCATCGTGTGGATATTCCACGTGGCTATGGCGGTTTGCGGCAAGGAGTACTTCAAAACGAAGAATTATTACGTTGCAAGCGAGGGATTGTACGTGTAAGAAATCAAGATTCAAGGTGCCTGGCGTACGCCCTTGTTATTGCTATTGGCCTGAAAAAATACAAGAATGTAGATGTGAAACGACATAAGCAGTATAAAAATCAGAGAAAATGTGTTGTGGACGATGAAGTGGATGCGTTATGTGCAAATGCAGGAGTGAATTTGGATCATGGTGCCAGTGTAAATGAAATTCGACAATTCCAGGCATACCTCAAAGAATATAAAATTACAGTGTATACCAGTTTCACAGGTCATGACATCATGTACGAGGGGCCCAACGACGAAAATCGCACTCCCATAAATTTGATTTGTTTGGCTGGACATTTTGATATCATCCAATCTTTAACTGCTTGTTTTGCAACCAATTTCTACTGTGAAGCGTGCCATAAAAAATACAGTGAACGTAACAGACATGTGAAAAATTGTCCTGTAACATGCTCCAAATGTCTACAGAGACCTCTATGCGACAAGAATCAAACGCTAGTGCTGTGCAACGACTGCAATCGTCAATTTTACGGCGAAGAATGTTTTAACAATCATCGTAATATTGTATATCATCAAGGGGAACCTGTATGCAAAATGGTGCAGCAATGTACTAGATGTTACAGAGTATATTCCTTTGTACGAAGTGGAGAACGCATTCATGATTGCAATGAGAGCTTTTGCAATGTTTGTAAGAAGATTGTTCCAGGATCCCATCAATGTTTTATGCTTCCTGATCGCCAATGCTTGAAACCTGGTGTTCCTTCACTCATGCACGCAAAGAAAGCCTTGTTGATATTCTACGATATAGAATCTATGCAGGACACGAATATTGGCGATAATACGTATGTACACATTCCAAATTTATTGGTTGCACAACAAGTATGTTATGCATGTGTTGAAAACAATAATATCCAGCAGTCTTGCAGTACGTGTGGTCAGCGCCAGCATATTTTCCAAGGAGAGGATCCAGTTTATAATTTTCTCCAGTACTTGCGGGAACGTCGTCCCAATATAAATAGGATTTTCTGTGTCGCACACAACGTTAAGGGATACGATGGACATTTTATTTTAAAGGCTATGGTAGAACAATGCCAATGGAGACCTGACGTCATATTAAATGGGACCAAGATACTGAGTTTAACGTTGAATAATCTGACGTTCATTGACTCGTTGAACTTCCTACCTATGGCATTAAGTAAATTGTCAAAAGCGTTCAATTTACCCGCAACCAAAGGCTACTTCCCGCATTTCTTCAACACCAAGGAGAATCAATCGTATATTGGACCACTTCCAGAAACAAAGTATTATGGTGCAGATGAAATGGCCGTCGAAGACAGAAACAAGTTCATGCAGTGGTACAACGATCATCGTAATGACACGTTTGATTTCCAGAAAGAAATTCTCAAGTATTGTATTCAAGATGTCAATGTACTGCGACAAGCATGCGTTTCGTTTATGACGTCATTTGAAACAGAAACCAAAGTGAATCCCTTCTTGGAGACGATCACGATTGCCAGTGCTTCCAATTTAGTATTTCGCCGGAATTTCCTTAAACCCAACACCATTGGAATTCTACCCGCACATGGCTATCGATGGAGAAGTACCCAATCGATCGCTGCAATGCAATGGCTGGCCTACATTGAAAAAACCGAAGAAAAACAAATCTTACATGCGGCCCGACAAAAAGAAGTGTTTATTGCGGGATTCCATGTTGATGGTTACTACCAAGATCCTGAGACGTTAGAGGAGCACGTCTACGAGCATGCTGGCTGCTTTTACCACGGGTGTAAAGTATGTTTTACTACAGGCCGTAATCAGCCCATCTACAGCAATCCAGAAGACACCATGGAATTCCGTTATGAACGAACGCAAAGAAAAAATGCAAGACTGCGTGAATTGGGGTATATTGTACATGAAATGTGGGAGTGCGAATTTAATCAGTTCTTAAAACAAAATCCTGCAATGGCGACGTATCTGAAGAATCACCCGTACATGAACCGCAGACCATTAAATCCAAGAGATAGCTTTTTTGGAGGAAGGACCAATTGCGTGAAATTGTACCACCAAGTCGATGAAAAAGCGGGGGAAGTAATAAAATATTTCGATATTGTCTCGCTTTATCCTTATGTAAATAAGTGTGCTAAATACCCTGTAGGCCATCCACGAATTTATCTACAGGGTGATGAAAACATACCATCAATAAATAAAGTCAATGGTCTAATCAAAATGTCGATATTACCAAGTCGCCATCTTTATCATGGTCTCCTGCCTTACCGATGTAACAAGAAACTACTCTTTCCACTGTGTGCTGCGTGTGCCGAAGAAATGAACCCAGACCCTACAGCAACGTGTACACACAATGACCAGGAGCGATGCCTCACTGGAACATGGGTATCATATGAAATCCAGAAAGCAGTAGAATTAGGATATCAACCAGTGGAAATTTTTGAAATTTGGGATTATGACATTGAACAATATGATCCCATCACGAAAACAGGTGGCTTGTTCACGGAATATATCAATACATTTTTGAAATCAAAAATGGAAGCGTCTGGCTGGCCCAGTTCCTGTGTCAGCGAAGAAGACAAATCAAAATTCATACAAACCGTCCTGGAGCGTGAAGGTATTGCATTGGATCCGTCCAAAATTGAAAATAATCCTGCACGAAGAAGTTTATCTAAGCTTTGTGTGAACTCATTATGGGGAAAGCTTTGCCAAAGATCAAACTTTAGCCAGACCACAATTATTGATCGGCCGGAAGAATTTTATGAAAAACTCACTTCCCCCGACATTAAACTCCATCAAATTGTACCCATCAATGATACGATGTTGTATGCGTTCTGGGAGTACAATGAACATGTGCCTGTTCAAAACCGAAACACCAATGTCGTGTTAGGTGCATTTACAACATGTCAGGCACGTCTGGAACTGTACAAGTACCTGGAAATGTTGCAGGAACGTGTTTTATATTTCGACACGGATTCTGTAATATTTACAGAGAAGCCCGGGGAGCCAACCATTGAACCTTCTACGTACTTGGGATGCTTATCGAATGAGATGGAATCTTACGGACCACGAGCATACATCAAGACATTTGTCAGTGGAGGACCAAAAAATTACAGCCTAGAAATATACAATCCAGATACCAACGTCACCAGTTACATATGCAAAATTAGAGGATTTACATTAAATTACAATGCAGGACAACAATTAAATTTCAACACGCTAAAAGAAATGATTACAAATCAATGCCGTGGACAAGTCACCATCACTATCCCCCATAAGATATGCAGGACCAAAGACCATACCATCGTCACACGCAAAGAAGAAAAAATGTACAGTATCCAGTACACAAAACGTCGATTTAAAGAATTCAATTCCTACGATACGGTTCCGTACGGGTACGTTAAAAAACAGAAGATGGAACTGGAAAAAGAAGATGAAGAAGAAAAAACTGTAAATACCCAATAAGGCCGCCATTTCTTTTTTCCTTTTCCTTTTCTTCTTTCCCTTCCTTAACCACAAAGCAGCAACACCAAGAAGAAAATGAAGTACCCACAAGAGTTTATAAACCACCACCAACACCATCAGTGGAAGAAATGCAGTCATCTCGTACCGAAGGGGGGAACCTTGACCATAAAGGAGCAACACCAAGAAAAATGCAGTACCCAGAAGAGTTCATAAACATCCATCGGTGAAAAAAATGCAGTGATCCTGTACCCGAGGAGGAAGATGAACCTAAACAGATCCATCATTTACGAGTAAGTTTTATTTCTCTCTTATCAATATTGACTCATTTTTATTGTTTCAGAAAAAAAAGAAATTCTTAAAGTAATCCGTCGTTTCTTCTTTTTCTTTACAGGATACGTCTACAACATTCGAAGATGATGACACGTCCAACATATTCATTAAACTAGATCCTGTATTTATTATGTTAATAAAATTGTATGAGAAGAGCACATACCTTTCGTTAAAATACAACAAGTTGAAAAAAATATGTTTTATTATTTCTTGAAACCCTGAACACTTGTTTTCAAATCATGGTAATCTTGAAAATTTAAGGTGAAAAATATATTCAAGATTTGGTTTACACGATTTTGTTCGAAAAATAATTAAAGAATTTTTTAGTGTCCAAAATTTGATTTTTAATTTAGTTCGAAAAATTTTTAATTTGAAAATTTTCAAATGTGGTTTACATCTTTAGTTCGAAACTTGTTTTTAAAATTGGTTCGAAATTTTTTTAAAATTTTTAGTTCGAAAAATTTTGATTTGAAAATTTAGTTCGAAAGTTTTTAGTTTAAAATATTTTTCGAAAAAAATTTAATTTTTTTTTGGGGTTCGAAAATTTTTTGTTCGAAAATTTTTTGATTTGAAAATTTAGTTCGAAAGTTTTTAGTTTAAATTTTTTAGTTCGAATTTTTTTGAAATTTTTGTTTCAAATTTTTTAGTTCGAAAATTTTTTTGTTTGAAAATTTTTGTTTAAAATTTTTTTAGTTTTGAAATTTTTTTAGTTCGAAAAATTTTTTAGTTTAAAATTTCTTGTACTCTGCGGAACCGTTTCGAAAAGAATCGGAGCAGTTTAGGTAAGACAAATCTGGCAACACTGTTTCCATTAATGAAGCGCTTACTGAGCGTTTAAAAAATCGCTTAAACTCACAACAATGTGTTATAAGAAATCTACAAGAGACACCTCTCTTTCACCATTGTTACTTCCAGAGACATAGACTACTAATTCAAGGACAGAATCTCCATCAAGGTAAGAATCATCTTATCTGTCAAAGAGAACGATAATATTTAATGTAAACTTCAGTACAATATCATGATACCAAAAAAGGGTTATTTAAGGAGAAGGTTGAACCCTTCATGGGAACTTTACGCATAACCATTAAAAAAAAATCCCGGTCTAGGATGGATCGCTGTCATATCGCTCTGTATTTCCCTCATGAACTGGGTGGGGGTGGGGGGTAAGATCATGTGACTTCTATCCACCAATCAAAATTGAGGTACCAAAACACGCATCTTACACATAAAATAAAACAAATAAGTAAGGGGTTTTCCCATGTAACCTGTTCACTGTGTGGCGGGTCTAAAATCATGTGACCTCTGTCGGCCAATCAGAATCGAGGTACCAAAGTATACATCAGAAAGGACACCCTAATTTCAAAAATCCTAGGACCTAAAATCACGTGATCTCTATCATCCAATCAGAATCAAGGTACCAAAGCACTTATCTTACCCGTAAAAGGAAACGAATTAGTGATGGATTTCCCCGCAAGGGTAAAACATGACGTCATACCATGTGACCTGTTCACCGTGTGGCGGGTCTAAGATCATGTAACCTCTGTCGGCCAATCAGAATCGAGGTACCAAAGCACTCATCAAAGAGGATACCCAAATTTCAAAACCCAGGGTCCAAGATCATGTGACCGCTATCAACCAATCAAATTCAAGGTACCAAACCACTCATCTTACCCATAAAAGGGAACGAATTTTAAAAATCCCAGGGCCTAAGATCACGTGACTTCTATCAGCCAATCATAAACACTCATCTTACCCGTAAAAGGGAACGAATTTCAAATATCGCAGGGTCTAAAATCACGTGACAGCTATCAACCAATCAGAATCACACATCTTACCCGTAAAAGGGAACAAATTTCAAAAATCCCGGTCATAAAAGAGAATGAGGGATTTCCCCGCGGGTCATCATACCACGTGACCTGAAAATTTGAATTTCCCGCGTGGGCGGGGCCTAACGTCACGTGACCTCTCTCAGCCAATCAGAATCGAGAAATTTTTGCTGACTCGGCGAGCCATACGTCGACCCCTACTACTGCTTCATTTTGGTATAATCATTATTTGTGTACCGCTTAGTAGGAGAGCCTGAACTTCTACACAGCAAAGGACTTGCCGCCGCTGTGTATATTTTTATTATGTGGTTCTGTGATCTTTTGCGCTGGCGCCATTACTGTCTGGCCGTAGTGTGAGTTCCCTTTATACTTTTACCGCATGCTTTATATATTTTATTACGTATGTGTGATTTTTCCGCTGGCGCCATTATTGTTGGAATTAATTATGACTTCCTTTTATACTTTTACAGCTTGTTTGTATAGCTTATTACGTATGTGTGATTTTTCCGCTGGCGCCCTTACTGTCTGACCGTAGTGCGAGTTTCCTTTATATTTTTACCGCTTGTTTTGTATATTTTATTACATATGTGTAACTTTTACGCCGGCGCCATTACTGTTTGGTTATGTTGTGATATTTTTTTTTATACTTTTACTACCCGCTTTCTATATTGTTGCTTGGTAGCCGTGGATGCTAATGGTGTTTTTATTTATAGATACTGGCACAGTTTGTATATTTATTTATTATTGTGACTTAAGTAAGAAGAGAAAGTTTACGTACCTTTGATGACACGGCCGCTATTTTGTTGGCTATTTCCTGGTTGTTTGTTGTTGCAGTTGTATATAATTTATGTCCATATTCTAGTGTTATCTGTAACGAGAATAATTACACTGATTTTTCCATAAATAGGTAAATTTTACTTTTAGGGATGTTTGTAGTGTTGCAGCGAAAACTAATTAGATTGTTGTTGACTTTAGTCTAGCGTTCCTTTTAGCAGCGAGGTTATATGAGACGTGGACATACTGATTAACGTGGAATTCGAACTACATGAGCTTTCACCGGGAATAGAACCCGGGTTGACCACGCCAAAAGTTGCGTACGCTAACCGATTAGCCAGGGAGGAGCTCTATAGTGATTAGACTACGTATAGTTAACTATAATATAATTTTACGTAATGAGACCAAGCCCTAATTATGAATTATACTTTAATTTTTACTAGATTAATTATGAATTTACCTTGCACATTCTTTTATTTATATAATTGGAAATGATCAATATTAATTAACCTATAATACTTATTATATGTATATACTTACGTATGAAGAATTGAGCGTTGCCGATTGTGGTTTTGATGGACGGATTTGTTTTTCCAATATGGCGGCGTTGCGTGATTGTTGAACAGAGGTTCCTCCATAGTAGGACTCTGAAATGCGAATGCGCGCGTTTTGCTTGCATTGTCGTATAGATTGATGGTAATTAAAATTGTGAAGAATTTGGCTGGGCGAAGTTGCATAGTTTAACATATTATTGCATTATGTGATTAATTTATATTATTTTTTGTTTTAGCATGTACTTAATTATTATAAAATTGAAATAATAATAATAGATAACGAGACATTTTGATAAAGAAAGCGGAACCCCACAGTACTACGATATGTACAACTGTGCTGCCATCTATTGGCAATAATTACAACTTTATTTAACAGCCACGTTATATGGGAGACTGATACAGAATGAAGGGGGAGACTTAAGATGAATTACATGAGATTTAGATGTACAAGAAAGAGAAGAGAATAAAATAAATAGAGAAAGCTATTATTGTTTATTGAATTGAAGCACCATTTAAGCGTAATATATTAGTTTGTAATGAGGTTATTAAATTAGGTTTAACTGGATACGTATGCACTCTGTAGGGTTGTTTATTATTTATTTAGGATTTTTATTTAATAATATGGTTTGTAGAAGTATATTGAATTGCTATAAAATAGAACAAACTTATATTTTATTTGTATAGATGTATTTAAGATTATATTCGGGTGCAGTTTTAGTATTGGTCTGCGTTAACGTAGTGAATGTGCGGAACGGCACATGATGGATTTGGAATGGGTGGAGTATTACAATTTACACGTTGCTTGGGAATTGTTTAGTATTGGTTTGCATTGATGAATGTTGCACATATTGAGGAAATGCTGAAGATTGTTTTTTATGCTAATTGGCACTACGATTTCCATTTGAAAGAATTAGATAAATAATAGCTTGAAAATATTTTAAATTGGATTACGGTATGGAGCATAATATTTAAGTATATTGTATTTACTGCGAACTAGAGTATTTATGTAGCTGCTATTATAGAAATAACAAGTACCAGAGATAATTATATTGTTTTTATTTACCATGTATTGAATTATAAGAATATATATTCCTTATAATATTTGATAACAGTTGGGAAGCTTTATATGGTGATTGATTTTTACGTGTGGAACTGATTTAATTTGAAGCAACAGCAAATACATTTGATAGATAATTGACGTATTTGCAACTATTGAAATGGGTATAAAATGCTTTATGTATGTAAAAATATTTAATATTTTTTTGGTTGTAAAGTATGAGGTAATTTTAACTGCTAATGTATAACATTACAGATAGGGTTTTAAGCTATTTTAGAATGAGCTTAGGAGATAACAAAATTATTATGGAATGAGACTAGCATGATGCATAGGGAAGATGACATGTGGAATGTTTGGGAAAGTTTTATTATTTTAGGAAATAATATATTAATGAATACAACGGGTAATATTTTTAAGAGAAACCCATATTTTAGTACTGGTGTACTATTGAAAGCATGAATCAACAATTTTGAAGGCATAAGACATAGGCAAAGACTTGTATTTACTGGTGTTATTGTTTTACGTTTACCGGAGAGGACGTTGCTGCCATTATGTTAAAACAGTTTTGAATAGATTTGAATTATTGGAATATAGTATTTTTTATACTTAGGGACTTATTTATAAATACAACTTACGAAATTAGAATATTATCGATTGAATTATTTACAATGTATATAATTATTTATATTTTAATGTTATTGACTAGTTATTTAAAATTTAGACGAATTGTACTTTTAGTGCTGGAATGGTATATTTATATTGGTATAGATTATGTACTAATACGGAACACATTGATTAGCATACAACTCTGCAGATTATATATTTGCGTAGACGAAATTATGAAAACTGTTGATTTTTAGTATTCAACGCACTTACACGAAAATAATTGTACAATTAGAAATTGTTGAAAGTTTTGAATGGGCAATTATGTATATGCGTGATGTAGTACAAGTATTTGGAATATATGTATTGTATTGTGTTATCAACTATTGATACAAATAGGCTGAAGGATTTACGTAGTATCTGCGTTTGCGACAATATAAAATGTTATGAGAATGACATGATACCACGTGATTGTCAGACTTGCATTATATAGTAATTAGATTTATGTTTTATTAAGATATAGAGGTACATATTACGCATTAATATAGACACAGATTGATTTATTTTATTTTAGGCATGAAAGAGAAACTCCATATATTGGCGTTGACTGTGAAAAAACAGAGACGTGTGTACATTACAATTTGCCATTAGTATCTGAAAAGTTACACAGAATATAAACCTTCATCCAGCCTATGAGGTGGGTGCTCTTTGACTTGGCTATGGAGGCGATGCAATTTATGCTTAGAGCAGTTAAAATATGGGATTATATATGGGAACTTATATGCGAAAACTTGGTAGACAGAACATTTTTTTTTGTCACTTATTAAAAAAAACTATTGTATAGTTACAAGAGAATTTTTTGAATCGATTTTAATTTGTTTAGGAACTACCATATACAATATTATAATTATTTACGGTGAATGCGGTAGCAACACATGATTGCATGAAAATATGTGGAGCCATCTATTGTATAAATTGGAAACACAATTATGACTGTACTCGATAGAGGCAGACGATGATGAATTACACACTTGTAACATTTTGATAACTACATAAAATGTTATGAGAACGAGATGATACCACACGAATGTCAGACCTGCATTATATACTAACTAGATTTGTTTTATTAAGATATAGGTGTACATATTATGCGTTAAAACAGACACACAATGAATTATTTTATTTGTACATGAAAGAGAGATACCACATATATGCGTTGACTGTGGAAATGCAGAAGCATGTGAACATTGCAACCTAGCATTGTTATGTGAACTAATACACAAAATATAAACTTTAATGTACTTTATTGTAATATTTATCAAGAGTTTTATTCCCATTCAATGGATGGTAGGACCGTAGAAGGCAATACCTTTTTTTTTTTGTGGCCAGAATTCTAGTTTATATTTATGACACTTAAAATATGAGAGTATATATGAGAACGTATATGCGAAAAAATTTTGTAGACACAACTTTTTTTACTTATTTAAGAATGCTGTGTAGTTACAATAGAGAATTTTGAACCCGATTTTTAATTTATTTAGGAACTACCATATAAAATATTATAATTATTTACGGTGAATGCGGTAGCAATAACAGACTGCGTGAAAATATGTGGAGCCATCTATTGCATAATATGGAAAACACGATTATGGGTGTATTTGATAGAACTACCCGGTGATGAATTACACACTTGTAACATGTGTGATAACTACATAAAATGTTATGAGAACGAGATGATACCACACGAATGTCAGATTTGCATTATATACTAACTAGATTTGTTTTATTAAGATATAGGTGTACATATTATGCGTTAATACAGACACACAATGAATTATTTTATTTTGGCATGAAAGAGAGATACTACATATATGCGGTGGTTGTGGAAATGCAGAAGCATGTGAACATTGTAACCTAGCATTGTCATGTGAACAAATACACAAAATATAAACTTTATTGGAACTTATACGTTTGTTGTTCGTTTGTTTGTTTATAGCTAGTCATATTGACTTGTACCATTTTAGAGGGTTACGCAGTTTTTAGGGAAGAGTGATGTATAATTGGAGGATTTAAGGATTGTGTGATGTTTCATAGAAGTTTTTATTACATTATAATAATTGCTAAGGTCTTAAGGATCTTTCCAATCCTTAACATTTGCTATGAAATTAACGAGGAAATTGCAGTTAGTGTAGTATTGTATAGAACTGGAAGAGTAGAAATATGGAAAGAATAATGAATATGTACTGATAAAATATATTATACCTGTATATTGTGAATGATGAGCATGAGGGATGAGGCGAACTGTGCTAGTATATCACAGCACAGAAGTGTTAGGCAGATGAAGTTTTTTTTTTTGCCTAGGGGCTGCTTAAGCTTTAATGTAGACAATGGGAACCCTGGTAGTGGTAGATGGATTTAGTGTACAAATAATGGAAATATGAGTGGCAGATGATCATGAACTTGATAATTTGCGAGGCACTACTGATTAAAGGGGGTCAGGAGGTAGGTTGTAGCAATAGAGAGTATAGACCAATGATAGCGTTGGAGGATAATATTAACATGGAGAAGGATGGAGAGCTAAAAGGTACGTAGTATTTTAAAGTAAGGGGTAATGGGTTATAACGAGAGCATATGCATGCGAGACGCAAAGTTTTAAGATGAAAATGGAGTCTAGGAAAATGAATTTGGTTGCACAACGTTGCTGTAGGACTAATCAGTTTGACTCGATATGCAATGCGGAAAGCACATTGTTCCAGCATTAATAAGTTTTTGTAAACTGTGTGGATGGTTTTAATTCATGCAGCATTTTCGTAAGTTAGCACAGGACGTAAAAGACGCCTTGTATGTATTTAGAATTGTGTTTGCTTTCAGTATCCAGGACGTTTGCTGACATTTTTTTTTAAATAAGTTAACTCTATTGTATGTTTTTTGCGATTGTTTGAAGATGTTTTTAACTGAGATGTTTAGTGAATGTGAACATTAACTAAGTTACACTTGAATGTGCTTGGATGAGAGCTTGATTTAGTTTTAGGGAAAGGTAGTTAGTATTTTTATGGATTTTTGATGTTTTACGGAGGAATGAAGATGATAATTTGTGTTTTTTGTGGCGTTGATTGCTAGTTTCCATTTGCTGCACCACTGAAGAAAACTGTTAATTATTATTTGTAGAGCAGTGTTGATGGATTGGATACTAGATTCTAACGCAAGAAAAGACAGTGTTGGTGGTATATTGAAAGACCTGAAGTTATCAGGAAGTGGATACATATTGGGAACATAGAGAAGATAGAGATCTGGTGACAGAGCAGATTTTTTGAGGTACTCAATAGTGAAGGAAAATAGGATGGGAGAAGCAGTTATATATTGAAATATATGACAGGCGGTTGATTTAAAATCTTGTATATCAGTTTTATATACGAGATAGGAAATTGAAGATGAATTAATGTGTATGCAATTGTGCGGTGTTTTACTCTGTTAAATATTTTTGAGTTAAATAATACAAGACATGTTGGTTTGATCTAATTATAATGTTGTGTAACCATGGTAGTTAAGACCGGTAGTTGATTGTTGATCGAATATCTTGGGCGAAATTTTGCTTGATGTATGGGAAGTATTTTGTGTTGTTATGTATGCATGCAGACGTCTTACTATAATACGTTATACGGTTTTACTAAAAGCAAACGTTAATTGAATTGTGCAGTAGGATGATAAGATGGTATGAGTTTTTTTTTTTTTTTTGGTTGGAAACATTATCGTCTTAGAGGTTTTCCAGCTAACAGGAAAATATACAGTGTGCAGAATGAAAGTAAAAATTGTGGGTAACAAAGTAAGTAATATAAGAGGTTATAGTTTCATATGCCGATAGTTTATTGAATTAAAGACAGGTGCACTATTCCTTTTGTTACGAACAACAGTACTGATATTTTGAACTATGATTGGTTTTGTTTGAGATTTATTTTTGCGGAAGAGTATGAAGGAGAAGATGAAATGACTGTGTTGGATGGATGTCTATATGAATATGTGGGACGGAGTGGTGTGAAGAAGTCTTGAAGGAAATCAGCAAAAAACAACAGCTTTGGAAGAGTCTGTCTATATAGATAAAGCATCATTTAATAATGGATATGGTGTTTTACTGCTTTTGCAAAGAGCATTGAAATGTTTTTAGTAATTGTTAGGATGAGTGACATCAGAGAGAGTATTATAGATTTTATCCCGACACCATAGCTTGTAAGTACAGATATAATTTTTGATCAACCTTTGAACTTTTTTTTGGTGATGGCGAAATGTTTTTTGGATTTTTTTATACGTTGATATTTACGATAAAACTGTTGAGAGCGAGTGATAAATGTGAGATATTTGGTGGCAATGTTGCTCGATAAGTGAATAATATAGTTACTGGTATGTAAAGTGAATTAGTTTCTGGGATTGAAGTTGTGATGATATGAATGTTATGATACAGTTTTTTTTTTATGTAGGAGCGTGCAAAGGGTTTATTGTTGCCGATAGATATGTTTGTATTGATTTCAGATGAATTTATTAAAATGTTGTTTAGTTTTTCGAAATTTGTAGACTGAGACATATGTTGCGTACTAAACTGTAATTTGATTGGAACATGATCACATCAATTCCTATTGGATTGAGAACTTCAATATAGATTTGTGAAATGTGACTAGCAGAAGTAATGAGAATATTTGATATGTTTTGATATATAAACCTATTGGGTTTTTGGAAGATTATGAATGATATCAGTTATGTAACTTGTGACAAAGGTTTGAAAGCTAGATTTACCCACCCCTATTAGTTTTAGATAATATTTTTTATCCAAATTAGTTTGAATATTTCATCTTTGCATTAGTTTTACAATCGACAAAGTTACCCACACCGTTTACTGCGCGTGCTTGAATTTCTATATATTGACATTGAAAGCAATAATTAGAAATCACGATACCTGAACCCCAATAGCTCCGTTGTATTTACTTGTTTTTAATTAGCCTGTTGGATTCCAACGTATCGATAAATAATGCTTTTAAATCCTTTTAAAATATACTTTTGGTTATTTTACATTTAAGACATGGTGGATTACTTCCTTTTGTGACACCTTTTAGCAACGATTGGTGCTATCTTATTTACAGAATACTCCACACTTGAAAAATTTATTACAGTTGTTATCATGAGACAATAGTTATTGAACTTTCGCTAAATATGTTTACAGATAAAGTATCGCGTACAATAGGGAGGAACAAATGCTATCGAAAACTCGCCAAATGTTAAGGATTCTTGTAGACAATCCATGTAGTAAGTTGTAAATATATGTTAAAACTGAAGCCTACATTATGTATTTGATCAGTGCTAGAAATTCCTGTGAATTTTCATTAGGCAGGCTATATGTTAAAAGCTTAGGAAAGAAAAAAACACTAACACCAACTTTGCAATGGAAAAGGAGAATAAACTGTTTCACAAACTTTTTCTTCTTATGTCTGAAGTTTCATGAAACTAAAATTTATTTGTACAAGTAATCATTGATTTATTTCCTATTTATCTGTATTTTTTTTTCATGTCTATATGACATATATTCAAAGATCATTTACTTATTTAAACAGGTTTTTTTATGTCGATGCGTTAGGTTATATATCTCTATTGTATTGAATTAGATTCAATCTCCCAACATGACCCTCCTCCTCTTTGCTAAGCGGATAGCGTACATGTTATCGGTGGTGACAGACCACAGTCATGTAGAAAATCATCATCATTTTATTTACACTTTTTTTTTCACGTACAATAACTTTGTAAAATTATATAAAATACCCATTACTGTTCAAAGGGGAGGTTAACTAAACTTAATCTACCACCTTTTCCTATCACTTCATTTAACCACTTGTTTTTAAAAAAGAAGACCAGTAGAAACAATTTTCAGTTCAAGTTCTTGAAAACAAACATCTTTTAGTATGTATTAATCTTACTTATTTGACACACAGTTGTTCATTAATTTTACTTATGTACTGTTCAAAACAGAAAAGATTTGTTCAAAGATTTGATAATAAATCTATAAGTACGTTAGCCATAGTTCACTATTGTTTTTTATCGAGACCAAACTTTTTATTCTTTCATAACAGGTCCCTCCCATGAATCACATTTAATTTTAACACTTTTGAAAATACAATTTCCTTGAGCATCCAATAAAATAAAATAAAATTATATGGATTACTATGCTGACAAAGTTTCAATGTTTAGTTTTTCAGTGCTAGTTGGTTTCTACAGTTAGACTTTTCTTTATTAGGTATTCATTTATCAATATAAGATCATAATGGCTCAATGGTAAAGCAGTCATTTTCACTGCTTAGGATTCAGGGGTCAATTACCGTTTACATCAATTATTTCATTTGTCATAACGGAGCCATAAGGGCTCAGTGGTAAAGCGTTCATTTCCACTGTTTAGGGTCCCTGGTTCGATTACCGCTTGTATCAATTATTTCATTTGTCATAGCGGAGCCATAAGGGCTCACTGGTAAAGCGTTCATTTCCACTGTTTAGGGTTTTTGGTTCGATTACCGCTTGCATCAATTATTTCAACATTTATGACAAACATTAAGTTTGGATTTATTTCTTATAAATTGTGCTGAACAAACAATGTGTTCTCCCACTTCTTCTTCTTCATTCCACCAATTTCATAACCTTTTCTAAAATGATCCGACATAATCGTGGGACTCACAGATTTCATTTATTATTCAAAATAATTTCATAATTAAGCGTACACAGATACCATAGTAAGTAAGTAAGTAATTTTTATTTCTAAGAAACAATTTGCTATTTAATCTTTACAATTATTCAGAGTTCGATTCCATGCTGCACAAAGTATCTAAACTGAACTGAACTAAAGTTCTTTTGTCTTTGGGGATTGCGACGGGTTAGTGGTAAGGTGCTCACCTTTAGTGCTTGGGGGTCGATCCTAGGATACTCCAATTATTTGAACATTTTATGACAAGTATTTGTGTTTCTCAGGGCCGCTTTTTTTTATAAAGTGTCTAAGAGTTTTTTATACAACAAATCTTCATGACCTAAGTGTAGGGGACTGCATTTCATTTTTTCTTTCATCCAAGTAGATAATGGTATGCCAATTAACATACATGTCATTCTACACTGAAACCCTTTATCTATATTTACCTTAGATAGCTGGACATTATCGTGTTTTTGGACAAATTTCATGCCATAGGATTTTATATGAAATTTGTGCAAAAACACGATAATGTCCAGCTATCTAAGGTAAATATAGATAAAGGGTTTCAGTGTAGAATGACATGTATGTTAATTGGCATACCATTATCTACTTGGATGAAAGAAAAAATGAAATGCAGTCCCCTACACTTAGGTCATGAAGATTTGTTGTATAAAAAACTCTTAGACACTTTATAAAAAAAAGCGGCCCTGAGAAACACAAATACTTGTCATAAAATGTTCAAATAATTGGAGTATCCTAGGATCGACCCCCAAGCACTAAAGGTGAGCACCTTACCACTAACCCGCCGCAATCCCCAAAGACAAAAGAACTTTAGTTCAGTTCAGTTTAGATACTTTGTGCAGCATGGAATCGAACTCTGAATAATTGTAAAGATTAAATAGCAAATTGTTTCTTAGAAATAAAAATTACTTACTTACTTACTATGGTATCTGTGTACGCTTAATTATGAAATTATTTTGAATAATAAATGAAATCTGTGAGTCCCACGATTATGTCGGATCATTTTAGAAAAGGTTATGAAATTGGTGGAATGAAGAAGAAGAAGTGGGAGAACACATTGTTTGTTCAGCACAATTTATAAGAAATAAATCCAAACTTAATGTTTGTCATAAATGTTGAAATAATTGATGCAAGCGGTAATCCAACCAAAAACCCTAAACAGTGGAAATGAACGCTTTACCAGTGAGCCCTTATGGCTCCGCTATGACAAATGAAATAATTGATACAAGCGGTAATCGAACCAGGGACCCTAAACAGTGGAAATGAACGCTTTACCACTGAGCCCTTATGGCTCCGCTATGACAAATGAAATAATTGATGTAAACGGTAATTGACCCCTGAATCCTAAGCAGTGAAAATGACTGCTTTACCATTGAGCCATTATGATCTTATATTGATAAATGAATACCTAATAAAGAAAAGTCTAACTGTAGAAACCAACTAGCACTGAAAAACTAAACATTGAAACTTTGTCAGCATAGTAATCCATATAATTTTATTTTATTTTATTGGATGCTCAAGGAAATTGTATTTTCAAAAGTGCTAAAATTAAATGTGATTCATGGGAGGGACCTGTTATGAAAGAATAAAAAGTTTGGTCTCGATAAAAAACAATAGTGAACTATGGCTAACGTACTTATAGATTTATTATCAAATCTTTGAACAAATCTTTTCTGTTTTGAACAGTACATAAGTAAAATTAATGAGCAACTGTATGTCAAATAAGTAAGATTAATACATACTAAAAGATGTTTGTTTTCAAGAACTTGAACTGAAAATTGTTTCTACTGGTCTTTTTTAAAAACAAGTGGTTAAATGAAGTGATAGGAAAAGGTGGTAGATTAAGTTTAGTTAACCTCCCCTTTGAACAGTAATGGGTATTTTATATAATTTTACAAAGTTATTGTACGTGAAAAAAAAAAGTGTAAATAAAATGATGATGATTTTCTACATGACTGTGGTCTGTCACCACCGATAACATGTACGCTATCCGCTTAGCAAAGAGGAGGAGGGTCATGTTGGGAGATTGAATCTAATTCAATACAATAGAGATATATAACCTAACGCATCGACATAAAAAAACCTGTTTAAATAAGTAAATGATCTTTGAATATATGTCATATAGACATGAAAAAAAATACAGATAAATAGGAAATAAATCAATGATTACTTGTACAAATAAATTTTAGTTTCATGAAACTTCAGACATAAGAAGAAAAAGTTTGTGAAACAGTTTATTCTCCTTTTCCATTGCAAAGTTGGTGTTAGTGTTTTTTTCTTTCCTAAGCTTTTAACATATAGCCTGCCTAATGAAAATTCACAGGAATTTCTAGCACTGATCAAATACATAATGTAGGCTTCAGTTTTAACATATATTTACAACTTACTACATGGATTGTCTACAAGAATCCTTAACATTTGGCGAGTTTTCGATAGCATTTGTTCCTCCCTATTGTACGCGATACTTTATCTGTAAACATATTTAGCGAAAGTTCAATAACTATTGTCTCATGATAACAACTGTAATAAATTTTTCAAGTGTGGAGTATTCTGTAAATAAGATAGCACCAATCGTTGCTAAAAGGTGTCACAAAAGGAAGTAATCCACCATGTCTTAAATGTAAAATAACCAAAAGTATATTTTAAAAGGATTTAAAAGCATTATTTATCGATACGTTGGAATCCAACAGGCTAATTAAAAACAAGTAAATACAACGGAGCTATTGGGGTTCAGGTATCGTGATTTCTAATTATTGCTTTCAATGTCAATATATAGAAATTCAAGCACGCGCAGTAAACGGTGTGGGTAACTTTGTCGATTGTAAAACTAATGCAAAGATGAAATATTCAAACTAATTTGGATAAAAAATATTATCTAAAACTAATAGGGGTGGGTAAATCTAGCTTTCAAACCTTTGTCACAAGTTACATAACTGATATCATTCATAATCTTCCAAAAACCCAATAGGTTTATATATCAAAACATATCAAATATTCTCATTACTTCTGCTAGTCACATTTCACAAATCTATATTGATGTTCTCAATCCAATAGGAATTGATGTGATCATGTTCCAATCAAATTACAGTTTAGTACGCAACATATGTCTCAGTCTACAAATTTCGAAAAACTAAACAACATTTTAATAAATTCATCTGAAATCAATACAAACATATCTATCGGCAACAATAAACCCTTTGCACGCTCCTACATCAAAAAAAAAAAAACTGTATCATAACATTCATATCATCACAACTTCAATCCCAGAAACTAATTCACTTTACATACCAGTAACTATATTATTCACTTATCGAGCAACATTGCCACCAAATATCTCACATTTATCACTCGCTCTCAACAGTTTTATCGTAAATATCAACGTATAAAAAAATCCAAAAAACATTTCGCCATCACCAAAAAAAAGTTCAAAGGTTGATCAAAAATTATATCTGTACTTACAAGCTATGGTGTCGGGATAAAATCTATAATACTCTCTCTGATGTCACTCATCCTAACAATTACTAAAAACATTTCAATGCTCTTTGCAAAAGCAGTAAAACACCATATCCATTATTAAATGATGCCTTATCTATATAGACAGACTCTTCCAAAGCTGTTGTTTTTTGCTGATTTCCTTCAAGACTTCTTCACACCACTCCGTCCCACATATTCATATAGACATCCATCCAACACAGTCATTTCATCTTCTCCTTCATACTCTTCCGCAAAAATAAATCTCAAACAAAACCAATCATAGTTCAAAATATCAGTACTGTTGTTCGTAACAAAAGGAATAGTGCACCTGTCTTTAATTCAATAAACTATCGGCATATGAAACTATAACCTCTTATATTACTTACTTTGTTACCCACAATTTTTACTTTCATTCTGCACACTGTATATTTTCCTGTTAGCTGGAAAACCTCTAAGACGATAATGTTTCCAACCAAAAAAAAAAAAAAAAAAACTCATACCATCTTATCATCCTACTGCACAATTCAATTAACGTTTGCTTTTAGTAAAACCGTATAACGTATTATAGTAAGACGTCTGCATGCATACATAACAACACAAAATACTTCCCATACATCAAGCAAAATTTCGCCCAAGATATTCGATCAACAATCAACTACCGGTCTTAACTACCATGGTTACACAACATTATAATTAGATCAAACCAACATGTCTTGTATTATTTAACTCAAAAATATTTAACAGAGTAAAACACCGCACAATTGCATACACATTAATTCATCTTCAATTTCCTATCTCGTATATAAAACTGATATACAAGATTTTAAATCAACCGCCTGTCATATATTTCAATATATAACTGCTTCTCCCATCCTATTTTCCTTCACTATTGAGTACCTCAAAAAATCTGCTCTGTCACCAGATCTCTATCTTCTCTATGTTCCCAATATGTATCCACTTCCTGATAACTTCAGGTCTTTCAATATACCACCAACACTGTCTTTTCTTGCGTTAGAATCTAGTATCCAATCCATCAACACTGCTCTACAAATAATAATTAACAGTTTTCTTCAGTGGTGCAGCAAATGGAAACTAGCAATCAACGCCACAAAAAACACAAATTATCATCTTCATTCCTCCGTAAAACATCAAAAATCCATAAAAATCCTAACTACCTTTCCCTAAAACTAAATCAAGCTCTCATCCAAGCACATTCAAGTGTAACTTAGTTAATGTTCACATTCACTAAACATCTCAGTTAAAAACATCTTCAAACAATCGCAAAAAACATACAATAGAGTTAACTTATTTAAAAAAAAATGTCAGCAAACGTCCTGGATACTGAAAGCAAACACAATTCTAAATACATACAAGGCGTCTTTTACGTCCTGTGCTAACTTACGAAAATGCTGCATGAATTAAAACCATCCACACAGTTTACAAAAACTTATTAATGCTGGAACAATGTGCTTTCCGCATTGCATATCGAGTCAAACTGATTAGTCCTACAGCAACGTTGTGCAACCAAATTCATTTTCCTAGACTCCATTTTCATCTTAAAACTTTGCGTCTCGCATGCATATGCTCTCGTTATAACCCATTACCCCTTACTTTAAAATACTACGTACCTTTTAGCTCTCCATCCTTCTCCATGTTAATATTATCCTCCAACGCTATCATTGGTCTATACTCTCTATTGCTACAACCTACCTCCTGACCCCCTTTAATCAGTAGTGCCTCGCAAATTATCAAGTTCATGATCATCTGCCACTCATATTTCCATTATTTGTACACTAAATCCATCTACCACTACCAGGGTTCCCATTGTCTACATTAAAGCTTAAGCAGCCCCTAGGCAAAAAAAAAAACTTCATCTGCCTAACACTTCTGTGCTGTGATATACTAGCACAGTTCGCCTCATCCCTCATGCTCATCATTCACAATATACAGGTATAATATATTTTATCAGTACATATTCATTATTCTTTCCATATTTCTACTCTTCCAGTTCTATACAATACTACACTAACTGCAATTTCCTCGTTAATTTCATAGCAAATGTTAAGGATTGGAAAGATCCTTAAGACCTTAGCAATTATTATAATGTAATAAAAACTTCTATGAAACATCACACAATCCTTAAATCCTCCAATTATACATCACTCTTCCCTAAAAACTGCGTAACCCTCTAAAATGGTACAAGTCAATATGACTAGCTATAAACAAACAAACGAACAACAAACGTATAAGTTCCAATAAAGTTTATATTTTGTGTATTTGTTCACATGACAATGCTAGGTTACAATGTTCACATGCTTCTGCATTTCCACAACCACCGCATATATGTAGTATCTCTCTTTCATGCCAAAATAAAATAATTCATTGTGTGTCTGTATTAACGCATAATATGTACACCTATATCTTAATAAAACAAATCTAGTTAGTATATAATGCAAATCTGACATTCGTGTGGTATCATCTCGTTCTCATAACATTTTATGTAGTTATCACACATGTTACAAGTGTGTAATTCATCACCGGGTAGTTCTATCAAATACACCCATAATCGTGTTTTCCATATTATGCAATAGATGGCTCCTCATATTTTCACGCAGTCTGTTATTGCTACCGCATTCACCGTAAATAATTATAATATTGTATATGGTAGTTCCTAAATAAATTAAAAATCGGGTTCAAAATTCTCTATTGTAACTACACAGCATTCTTAAATAAGTAAAAAAAGTTGTGTCTACAAAAATTTTTCGCATATACGTTCTCATATATACTCTCATATTTTAAGTGTCATAAATATAAACTAGAATTCTGGCCACAAAAAAAAAGGTATTGCCTTCTACGGTCCTACCATCCATTGAATGGGAATAAAACTCTTGATAAATATTACAATAAAGTACATTAAAGTTTATATTTTGTGTATTAGTTCACATAACAATGCTAGGTTGCAATGTTCACATGCTTCTGCATTTCCACAGTCAACGCATATATGTGGTATCTCTCTTTCATGTACAAATAAAATAATTCATTGTGTGTCTGTATTAACGCATAATATGTACACCTATATCTTAATAAAACAAATCTAGTTAGTATATAATGCAGGTCTGACATTCGTGTGGTATCATCTCGTTCTCATAACATTTTATGTAGTTATCAAAATGTTACAAGTGTGTAATTCATCATCGTCTGCCTCTATCGAGTACAGTCATAATTGTGTTTCCAATTTATACAATAGATGGCTCCACATATTTTCATGCAATCATGTGTTGCTACCGCATTCACCGTAAATAATTATAATATTGTATATGGTAGTTCCTAAACAAATTAAAATCGATTCAAAAAATTCTCTTGTAACTATACAATAGTTTTTTTTAATAAGTGACAAAAAAAAATGTTCTGTCTACCAAGTTTTCGCATATAAGTTCCCATATATAATCCCATATTTTAACTGCTCTAAGCATAAATTGCATCGCCTCCATAGCCAAGTCAAAGAGCACCCACCTCATAGGCTGGATGAAGGTTTATATTCTGTGTAACTTTTCAGATACTAATGGCAAATTGTAATGTACACACGTCTCTGTTTTTTCACAGTCAACGCCAATATATGGAGTTTCTCTTTCATGCCTAAAATAAAATAAATCAATCTGTGTCTATATTAATGCGTAATATGTACCTCTATATCTTAATAAAACATAAATCTAATTACTATATAATGCAAGTCTGACAATCACGTGGTATCATGTCATTCTCATAACATTTTATATTGTCGCAAACGCAGATACTACGTAAATCCTTCAGCCTATTTGTATCAATAGTTGATAACACAATACAATACATATATTCCAAATACTTGTACTACATCACGCATATACATAATTGCCCATTCAAAACTTTCAACAATTTCTAATTGTACAATTATTTTCGTGTAAGTGCGTTGAATACTAAAAATCAACAGTTTTCATAATTTCGTCTACGCAAATATATAATCTGCAGAGTTGTATGCTAATCAATGTGTTCCGTATTAGTACATAATCTATACCAATATAAATATACCATTCCAGCACTAAAAGTACAATTCGTCTAAATTTTAAATAACTAGTCAATAACATTAAAATATAAATAATTATATACATTGTAAATAATTCAATCGATAATATTCTAATTTCGTAAGTTGTATTTATAAATAAGTCCCTAAGTATAAAAAATACTATATTCCAATAATTCAAATCTATTCAAAACTGTTTTAACATAATGGCAGCAACGTCCTCTCCGGTAAACGTAAAACAATAACACCAGTAAATACAAGTCTTTGCCTATGTCTTATGCCTTCAAAATTGTTGATTCATGCTTTCAATAGTACACCAGTACTAAAATATGGGTTTCTCTTAAAAATATTACCCGTTGTATTCATTAATATATTATTTCCTAAAATAATAAAACTTTCCCAAACATTCCACATGTCATCTTCCCTATGCATCATGCTAGTCTCATTCCATAATAATTTTGTTATCTCCTAAGCTCATTCTAAAATAGCTTAAAACCCTATCTGTAATGTTATACATTAGCAGTTAAAATTACCTCATACTTTACAACCAAAAAAATATTAAATATTTTTACATACATAAAGCATTTTATACCCATTTCAATAGTTGCAAATACGTCAATTATCTATCAAATGTATTTGCTGTTGCTTCAAATTAAATCAGTTCCACACGTAAAAATCAATCACCATATAAAGCTTCCCAACTGTTATCAAATATTATAAGGAATATATATTCTTATAATTCAATACATGGTAAATAAAAACAATATAATTATCTCTGGTACTTGTTATTTCTATAATAGCAGCTACATAAATACTCTAGTTCGCAGTAAATACAATATACTTAAATATTATGCTCCATACCGTAATCCAATTTAAAATATTTTCAAGCTATTATTTATCTAATTCTTTCAAATGGAAATCGTAGTGCCAATTAGCATAAAAAACAATCTTCAGCATTTCCTCAATATGTGCAACATTCATCAATGCAAACCAATACTAAACAATTCCCAAGCAACGTGTAAATTGTAATACTCCACCCATTCCAAATCCATCATGTGCCGTTCCGCACATTCACTACGTTAACGCAGACCAATACTAAAACTGCACCCGAATATAATCTTAAATACATCTATACAAATAAAATATAAGTTTGTTCTATTTTATAGCAATTCAATATACTTCTACAAACCATATTATTAAATAAAAATCCTAAATAAATAATAAACAACCCTACAGAGTGCATACGTATCCAGTTAAACCTAATTTAATAACCTCATTACAAACTAATATATTACGCTTAAATGGTGCTTCAATTCAATAAACAATAATAGCTTTCTCTATTTATTTTATTCTCTTCTCTTTCTTGTAAATCTAAATCTCATGTAATTCATCTTAAGTCTCCCCCTTCATTCTGTATCAGTCTCCCATATAACGTGGCTGTTAAATAAAGTTGTAATTATTGCCAATAGATGGCAGCACAGTTGTACATATCGTAGTACTGTGGGGTTCCGCTTTCTTTATCAAAATGTCTCGTTATCTATTATTATTATTTCAATTTTATAATAATTAAGTACATGCTAAAACAAAAAATAATATAAATTAATCACATAATGCAATAATATGTTAAACTATGCAACTTCGCCCAGCCAAATTCTTCACAATTTTAATTACCATCAATCTATACGACAATGCAAGCAAAACGCGCGCATTCGCATTTCAGAGTCCTACTATGGAGGAACCTCTGTTCAACAATCACGCAACGCCGCCATATTGGAAAAACAAATCCGTCCATCAAAACCACAATCGGCAACGCTCAATTCTTCATACGTAAGTATATACATATAATAAGTATTATAGGTTAATTAATATTGATCATTTCCAATTATATAAATAAAAGAATGTGCAAGGTAAATTCATAATTAATCTAGTAAAAATTAAAGTATAATTCATAATTAGGGCTTGGTCTCATTACGTAAAATTATATTATAGTTAACTATACGTAGTCTAATCACTATAGAGCTCCTCCCTGGCTAATCGGTTAGCGTACGCAACTTTTGGCGTGGTCAACCCGGGTTCTATTCCCGGTGAAAGCTCATGTAGTTCGAATTCCACGTTAATCAGTATGTCCACGTCTCATATAACCTCGCTGCTAAAAGGAACGCTAGACTAAAGTCAACAACAATCTAATTAGTTTTCGCTGCAACACTACAAACATCCCTAAAAGTAAAATTTACCTATTTATGGAAAAATCAGTGTAATTATTCTCGTTACAGATAACACTAGAATATGGACATAAATTATATACAACTGCAACAACAAACAACCAGGAAATAGCCAACAAAATAGCGGCCGTGTCATCAAAGGTACGTAAACTTTCTCTTCTTACTTAAGTCACAATAATAAATAAATATACAAACTGTGCCAGTATCTATAAATAAAAACACCATTAGCATCCACGGCTACCAAGCAACAATATAGAAAGCGGGTAGTAAAAGTATAAAAAAAAAATATCACAACATAACCAAACAGTAATGGCGCCGGCGTAAAAGTTACACATATGTAATAAAATATACAAAACAAGCGGTAAAAATATAAAGGAAACTCGCACTACGGTCAGACAGTAAGGGCGCCAGCGGAAAAATCACACATACGTAATAAGCTATACAAACAAGCTGTAAAAGTATAAAAGGAAGTCATAATTAATTCCAACAATAATGGCGCCAGCGGAAAAATCACACATACGTAATAAAATATATAAAGCATGCGGTAAAAGTATAAAGGGAACTCACACTACTGCCAGACAGTAATGGCGCCAGCGAAAAAGATCACAGAACCACATAATAAAAATATACACAGCGGCGGCAAGTCCTTTGCTGTGTAGAAGTTCAGGCTCTCCTACTCCGCTTCCGGTTCAAAGTTCTACTATCCCAAACTCCGGGTTGAATTGTATATTGGACACCCTGTAGTATCTATGGACATGTATTGCGAAGAAACGAACCCCTTACGAAAATCCAAAGGAAGCAACTGCATTACCTCACACCCAATGCGCGTGAACCCATGAGCATGGGTTAAAAGATCGAACATTTTCATTCGAGGACAACTATTCGCGTATTACTCCTTTTAGAATATTACGCTTTTTCCTTAAGTACCCGGCTATTTGAGGCGATCGCAAAGCGTATTTATTGCTCATGCGTACTGTTGGAATACGCTGACCATGTATGTAAATGTAGATGGCTAATCATAAACGCGAAAGCAATAAAATCGCTGAGAAAACGTCAGCTCGAGCGTATTTGGTGCGGGTCGGAACAATAGACCGCCTGCTGTTTAAAAGATTTCAAAAGGAAGGAAAAAAAAGGAAAGACGTGTTGCCAGGCAAAGGGATTGTAGCAAGAAACAGCTGCTTGGAAGATGGTTTGTGCAGAATATTGGAACTCTGCTATTACACACTTGGACCTGGCAAAAAGACCTGGAAACCCTGACTGGCTCACAGTATGATTTACACATCTGGTGAAAGTAAAAATACTGAATAGCCACTTTGGCCGCGTTCGCTACAGGAGGTAACGCTTTCTCGATTAGCCTAGGACTAAAAGGGTCATATTCTATGAAATTTAGAACATTATTATTTGTAATAATTATATTTTAAGTGGTATGATTATGGTACTTTTACAATGACAAATGTAATTTATTTTAAAGTACTTTGAGCCAGACAACTTTGTAGTGAAAGTTGAACATATGTTACCAAAGCTTTCATTGTGTCCAATGTTTGTGAAAAGTTTCGTATTTACGGAACAAGAGCTTAATATTGAATTCTCATAAATTAACCAGTAGATGACAAATTAGAATTGCAGATCAAGTTCACAGCTGCTGCAGGGATTTGAGGTTTCCTTGTTACCTCTTGGGAAGTTGTATACATAATACAAAATCCTACCAACAACCCAGCGTGTTAAGAACTCATTTGTAATTCAACGATGACCACTAGTCTCTAATAGCATAAGCGCCTTATTTCGGATTTTGTAGAAACGTTTCACTAACACAAAACTAACTCCTCAAGTAAACATTCTTGTTATTTACGATATAATTTCTAGGTTCTATGAAGAGCAATAATTTTGAAAGTAGGAATATACCGTCTTATTCTTATTTTTTTTTTTTAATTTAATGTAGCTTGAAACAGGTGCGGCTAATGTCTTAAGTTGTTTAGTTGTAATTTGACCTGGAATGTTAGAACTAGCGTTTGAGTAAAAATTTAACTTTGCTCTCCAGCCCAAGTTAACATACATAGCTATCCTGAAAGTCCATAAAACAAACTGAAAGAGATATAGCAGTTTACATTTATTTGTTCATGATAACTGCGAAAACATCTAGTAAAACTGAGCGTACGTCAGGGACATTCTAAATTTTAACACAAAAAAATTCACATTCGTACCTGCATGCTACCTATCTTATCTTTTGTCCACAAATAGTTGCACTTACGTGAGAATCTTTAATCTCCACTTAGTTACGAATACCTCCACTTAGGAGCGCTTGATCAACTTTTTTTACAATCCCTTCAGGAGGAGTAGGAAAAAAAAAGAGAGTGAATGTCTAACGCAAACACGTCTCATAATCCAAACACAAAGTTCTTCAAAAGAATACCGACAACGTTTGGAAAGTGATTCCTGACACCAATAAGACAAAAAATAAGTGTAGACCAACCTGTTTGCACAAATGCTTCCTTTCGGAGTTATAGGCAACCGAAAACATGAAAAAATGAACTTTAAAGGTCCATAGCTCCAAGACTATGGGACCTACCGTAGTTGGATCAAGACTTCACTTAGGAATTAATATGTGCGCTATCCAAAAATACATGTTTCTGAATCCTAATGTACTCGCGCAGCAAATTGTTATGGAGGAAGTTTGGCTAAGAGCATATAATTTGAAGCACTCACCAACTACCTCTATAAAAATTGTTGCGGAAGTACTTTTGATTCTGTAGGATTTTGAAACATGGATATTTGGATAGGACATATACTAGTTCATAAGTGAAGTCTTGACCTGACTACAGTAGGTGCCATAGTTTTAGAGCTATGACTTTTTGAAGTACATTTTTTCATGTTTTCAGCAGCCAATAACTCCGAAAGGAAGCATTTGTGCACCCAGGTTGGTCCATACTTTTTGTGTTATCTTGGTGTCAGGAATCACCTTGCGAATGTCGTTTTGAAACACCTGTACTTGCGTGGTTTTAGGTGAATGAAATTAAAATGGAGTAATTTTCACGAGAACAGAGAAAGAATTTTGTTTAAGATGTTTGTTTTTATTAATCCTATACAAAAAGTTAAGTACATAGCATTATTAAGATTATGCAAGTGAAACATAACGTTGTAAGGTTAGTACAACCATTACTCCAATAGATAACTGTTAAAAAATAGAAGCGATCTTTGGATTGTTTTCCGCGAAATAGATAGCTATAGATCAATTCTCTATTTCGAGTTCTTTAATTAAGTCAATCCGTCAATATCTTAATGAGTAACGGCGACGTACGTATGTCCGTTACTTCACGCGATAACTCTTTGAAGGAGAGCTATTTCTGAATTGTGTACTTCGCAAATGAATTAGAAGTTACATATCTCGCCTTTGGGTGGCTCCAGAAACCCTGCAGCGTTCGACACCTACTGGACGAAATTGAGACTTCTAGTGCGTCTTCCTTATTACTCTCCCACAATTTATTATATAATAATTTATTGCAAATGTAGCGTACCTGTAGAATAAGGTAGTATTTTTTATTTTAAATTCTGCAAATTAAATGAAACATATGAAATTACGAAACTCTACTTTACGCCTAACAGATAGGCTACTTTTAATTTAAATACTGTTTAATAAGGTAAATCTAAAAGCTTTGTATACAAAATTACTTTTAAACTTACATCAAGCAGCAAATGTTCATTATATTTGAACGTGAATACGAACTGAATATTGCAGCATAAATAGCGAAATAAATTCAAATCAATAAAAAAAATTAAATTAGAGAAATTCACATTCTTTGGTCCGTATTTTCTAAATTTTGAAATAACACTGGAAAGCAGAAAGACACGCTGTATGAGCTCACATGCATTTGATATTCAAACCGCTACGTTCACAGATTCCTACCCATAACTAGATTAATATAGATCGATCATTATGTATCCCGTAATGTACTGTATATTCCGCCGTCGACAAAGTTTGCTTCCTGTTTATGTAACTAAATCTAATACGGTCCATAATTTCCCAATTTATTGCTCGGAAGTTTCATTTCAAGGTTTCCTTTAATTTCCATTTCTATCTATCTATCTATCTATCTATCTATCTATCTATCTATCTATATATATATAGCCTATATATATATATATATATATATATATATATATATATATATATCTCGGGCAGTTGAACACCGTGTTTGAAGGACGATGGACATTTTCTATGATTGCAGAATACTTTTTACTATAATAAAACGTTTGTTGGAAAATCGGAGAAACAAATTGCCGTGACAGTGAGGGTAGAAACACTGAGTACTTGTGTATTTATCAGTTCATTATAATCATTCTCGGATTCTAATTCTACTTATACTAGCTGTACTACTAGTAGAGAAAATCCATGTATCTCCAAAATATTAAACTGTAGTTGCGTAATTAAAGTAAACCTTCACGTTTTTCCTTTCTACTTTATCTAGTTACTAGCGTTCATTACCCGGTTGAATTTTTTTTTTAATAAAAAAAGAAGAAGAAAACTTTAAATGTACAATTTCTTACGTGATGTGTTTGGTAAAAATGACAGTAAAAATTAAATATTAATATTGTAGACTGAAGTTTTATTTAAATGACATCGGAAGTTTCACTGTTCATCTCAGCGGTCCCGAGATGGTCGCTATGAATTAGACACAAATCGGTCCTTTCCGATCATTTTTAAATCTCCTCCTCCCGTAAGTTGTACCGTCAAAATGAAATGATAGAAACCATCTCAGGCTCGAATCTCGTCTCTGTTGAAAATTTGATCCAGGTCGGTTGTGCTGTTCAAGCAAGAATTATTAAGTCACTAATGTAGTATATATATATATATATATATATATATATATATATATATATATATATATATATATATATATCCCCCTCCCGTAAATTGCACAATCAAAGTGAAATAATAAAAGAAAACCACCGCAGCCCGAAATTCATCACTATGTGAAAACTAGCGTATATTACCCGCTTCTCGGGGTTGAAATGAACATTTAAAAGCACAACTCCGTATCTCATGTGTTTAATACCCATGAAATATGCTGTTTTCATTTATAATGACATTGATATAAATAGCACCGGAAAAATCATTGATCATCAGTCGACCCCGAAAACCATGGAATATACACTAACATTGGTAATTTTCGATCATTATATATATATATATATATATATATATATATATATATATACCCTATGTTGCGGGCCATGGCATCGGAAGTGTCACCGTTCATCTCAGCAGCTCAAAAGATGTGAATTCAGCACTAATATCGGTCATTTTCGATCATTTATAAATAGCTCTTCCTCCCCTTCCCCCAAGTTGCGGGGTTGAATGTGAATTTGAACTTGAACGAAAGTATTACTGTTCATCCAACCGACCCAGAAATCTTTAAATTCGACATTGATAGTAGCCATTTTCGATCATTTATATATATTTGTTCTCCCACCTCCCCCAAGTCACGGGGCTGATTTTGGATTTAAACCGGATCGGAAATGTTATTGTTCATGAGGAATAATCCCGAAAATTATGGATTAGACACTAATATTGGTCATTTTAGATTATTATTATATATAGCTCCCCTCCCCCTCCTCCGTATTGCAGCACACGGCATCAGAATTGTCACTGTTAATCTTAGCTACTCTTAAAACTATGGATTCGATGGTAATATTAGTAATTTTCAATCATTTTTAAATGTTTATTCCCCTCCCCTTCGTTGTATCCTCCCCCTCACCAACAATCAGGGCTGAACTTGGATTGAAACAAAATCAGAAGTGTCACTATTTGTCTCATCGACCCCGAAAACTATGGATTCAACACTAATATCGGTCATTTTTGATCATTTTAAAATTTCTCTCCCCCTTCGCCTCCCCTACGTTGCATCGTCAAAGTGAATAGCCTAAAATAATCCCTGACCCAAAACTCATGAATGTTGAAAATTTGATTGAGATCGGTCGGATGGTTCAAGAGTGACGATGTCACAAAGGCAGCCATTTTTATTTATTTTTTATTTTTACATATATCTCCGCTCTCCCTCCCCTAGATTCGCTCGTCAAAGTGAAACGATAAAAAACACCCAAGGTCTGACCCTCATATGTGTTGAAAATTAGATCGTCATTGGTTTGGTGGTTCAAATGTTATTAGGTTTTATTAGATTTTTCATTTATACGTCCCCCTCTACTCCCTCACCCTAGGATCTACCTTAGAGTGAAATTACAAAAATGTTTCCAGATCCGAACCTCATGTATCTTGAAAAATTGACCGAGATCGGTCGGATAGTTCAAGATTTATTAAGTTACAAAAATAGTCACTTCAGTCTTATATAAATTGATTTATATGTATCCCCCTCTTTCTCTTCCCCTACGTTGCTCCGTCAAATTTAAATCATAAAACTGATCCCAGGCCTGAACTTCACATCTATATAGAAAATTTAATCAAGATCGGTCGAGTGGTTCATAAGTTATATTTTATTTATTTTGTTAATACTGCCTCCCTCTTACGCAGAACTCAGTTCTACCATCAAAGTGAATAGCCTAAAACCAGCCCGGTCTTGAACCTCATCCATGTTACAAATGTAATTGAGATCGGTCAGGTGGTTCAGGAGATTTAGAGTCACAAGCATAGTGATGTTCAATTTTTTATATAATGATTTAATCGAGATCGGTCGGATAGTTCAAGAAATATGATGTCAAAAACATAGTTACCTAGTGTCATATTCAGAAGCAGAGGTAAACAAAGGCGTTGCCTATGTTGTAATTGAGACACATCTGAATGCATCCAGGTCTCGTTTTCTGTATTTCTTATATTTCTTTCTGCCTTGTTTCGACTCTCTTGTCTCTAGGCAATATGAGGCCAACTTCTATCCTGGACTTCTTTTTCCAAACCTTGTGTAAATATAGTTTTATTAGATTGTTGCGCAACACCGGAAACATACTGGACGAGATATATATTTACATATAAATGGTATCTCCAGTAGCGTATTTACGGGGTGCTTCCGTGCTTATTCCCCCTTCCCCCCGAAATCTTATTTACTATATTGAAGTAAATGAAATATCTTACAGAATTTTCACATTTCCAGAACTAAAGTTAGCAAAGACGCCTCCCCCCCCCCCTCCGAAATAAAATCGTAAATACGCCACTGAGTTTACAATAATGATGAAAAGTCACCTGCAAAATTGCTTGCAAGACAATACATAATATAATATTATTTAGTAGAGAACATATCGTTCCCCAGCAAACCATTACAACTGCAAGAAGACTGGATGGGAGGGTTACTTTCATGTTAAGCTTAAATATAAATCAGCAATTTAAAATATATCACTTAGGTATTAGACGTTTCTAAGTACATAAAAAGTAAAGAAAAAACATTCGTAAGTAAAAACTCTTTGTAGGTGAATAAATAAATAAACAAATTACAAAACTACTTTCAAAGGTAAATGAAGACGATTTAGAGAAAATAACATTTTCTTATATTACGCGCTAAGAAGATTGCAATTTAAAACAAGAAAGATGTTTGTGAGAGGGAAAGAATTTAATTTATCTTTTTTGGTGTTTATTTCTGAGAAAAGAGGTTTTCTTCCAATCTGTTCCGAAGAAGATTTTTGTAAAAAGGACAGAAAATCTTATTACAGTTGCCATTAACAACACTGCTGTTAGCCTATCACCCTCTTTTCAAGTCTTGTTGTTTGTATCCTTAAAATGATTCTCAGAGTTACATCATCCTCTTACTAAAGAATTTTCTTTAGAGGATTACTTCAATTTATATTATTTTTCATATTTTTTTTTCAATGCTTTATTGTATTAAAAAGTTAAGAAGTTGTAGATTATTAATATGACAGTGGGATAAAAAGTGAGGTCTCCACGGAAACAAAACTACTTTATAGTATAGGCCACAGATAACACTGAAACTTATGTCATACAGGGTGCCACAAAAGGACCTCCCGTAGTAGGAGAGGATGCTGTGTGAATTGTGGTGGGGATACAGGGGCGGAGGGAGTATCCATCAATAGCGGTATACGTGCAATTTTCAATAGTCGCAATGGCAGGACGCTGTGAGAATCATGCGTTTGTTGTAGAGGAGTAATTTCGTAATGGTGGTTCTGTAATTACTACTCAGCGCGCATTTCGCATTCGGTTCGAACTTGGCCGACATGATTCTGTTTCGGACAGAAAAAAACATTCAAGTTTGGGTATCAAACTCCAGAGCAAAAGGTTCTGCAGTGAGAAAAAAAAATGCCTGGCTGACCTCGGACCGTAACGACGCCTGAAAATTTGACACGCGTGAGAGCGTCCATCCAGAAATCTCCAAAGCGTTCAACACTTAAACAGCTAAACCGACACCCTCTCCTCTGTCGTATCCTCACCGTCACTCACACAGCGCCCTCTCGAAATACGGGATATCTTTGTATCAGAACCTGTATTTAGGGAGGAAAACACGGGGCACGTTGGCTCACTGGTAGAGACCTTATCTCTGGCGCGTTGGGTCTCTGGTTCGATCCCGGGACCAGTAAATTTCTAATGGACAACATCATACTCGTGGGTTTTCTTCCACTTTCTCATTTCACCAACTCTTCCATCATCATTCATTTGCTTTGATCATCATTTCCTTTAACCTACCAGGCGTAATCGTATGGACGTTAAAAGATTTCAAAAAAGTATACTAATAGATATTTAACTATGAACCGTTAAATTTTTAACTTTTCTCTAAGGTATAATGAAGAGAAAACTTTTAGTTTAACAGGTTGACTGCCACGAGCATCATATGTTGTGCTCACCTTATTTTTATGTGGGGCAATGAGCAACGTATATGATGCTCGTGCTTGATATCACAAATTACTAACCTATTCAGATTTTTGAGCATCATATATGATGCTCATTGTCACAAATTACTGTGAGACCATGAGCATGACATATGTTGCTCAGCTCCCATTGGTACAGTTTCGGGAGAAGCAAAATATCACGACAAAAATGTGACATGAGTATCCATAATTGAGCCAAAGGTAAGAAGAAATGTGTGGCCTCCTGGGACCAGTACCCTAAAATCACCTTGGCAGTCAACCTGTTAACGTCTGATGTGATTATATCTGTTAGACTAAGGGAGAGGAATGATTAAAGCAAATAAATGATAATGAAAGAATATGTGGAATGAGTTTGTGGTAGGAAACGGGAAGTACCCCAAGGAAATCGATGGACACAACGTTGTCCATCACAAACTTACTTGACAGAGGGTCAAACCAGGGACCCCATGTACCAGAGGTAAGCGCTCTACCACTTAGCCACCTTGCCCCCCCTTCCCCAGTAAGGCATCATAAACAAACACGGCTGCACTACAACTACAGCTATTTAACAGCGTACATATTTGTGCCTTAAACTATAAACCGTGCAGAAAAACTTGACCATTTTCCAATTTTGAATTGTGACAGACTGATTATTTCACATAATGGTACATAATTAATTGTGAAACATGCTGTATCTAGCTTTAGAAAATTACATTATTACATTTTTCAGATATTTTCTGCATGCTGGGGGGACACGGTGCCTGCGTCGTAGAGCCGTTACCTCTGGTGCGTGGGGTCCCTGGTTCGATCCCCGCTCAAGTAAGTTTCTGCTGGACAACATCGTGACCGTGGGTTATTTCGGGGCATTTCAATTTCCTCCCACTTTCTCATTCCACCAATTTTTCTATCATCATTCACTTGCTTTAATCATTGACTTCCTCAGCCTAAAAAGCATAATCGTGTGACGTTAAACTGAAAGATTTCATTTCCCCCCATGTCTAAGAGGCGTATTCGAAATGCCTAACTGAAATCTTTGTTTCTCCTTTTCTTGATTTATTTTTCTTAATCCATTCTGCGCGGATATTATTGATCAGGTTGCCGAGACATTATCATTAGCTCGACATAGAGCCTTGGTCAGCTGAACATGATGTGTATTCAACTTGGAGATTTCCTTTAATATATATTTAAGCATAATGAATCAGTGGTTGTTAGTCACACTGTATTTTTGTCGGCAATTAAACATTCCTCAGAATTACAGTATTCCAAGCCGCATATTTCTATAACGTAGTGTTGTGGGTTAGGAAAATTCGGGAAACTGTTTTACCTGTGAACAAATTACATTCAGGAAAACCGCATACTTTTCGAACTGCATAGGAAAATGAACGTGTGCGTTTTCTGTGTTTCGCAAAGTCTACGACATATCTGACCAGTATGTACGCAGAATATTTCCTATGAGCTTTATTTTCACTAATACAAACGGGTGGGACAATAATTGAATCAACAGATAAAGAGAAATCGCATTATTCATTGTTATTGTATTTTGTATATTCTTAATGATAAAATTATTTGACAAATGCAATATTTAACAAGTAGGATTAGTTTCATACATAAATGATGAAGACAAAAAGTTCGTAAATAAAATATAATTTGTGAAACAGTCAGCCTTACTCACGCTTTCAGTTCCAAAACCGTTAAGACTTTCTGCCGCATCTTTCTGCCTTAAAGATATCAAGTTTTGCGTTAAAGATATCAAGTTTTGTAAAATATAATAAAAATAATAATAAAAAAACAGATGAAACCGCATTCAACGAAATCTTTAGAAGATTTAATGAGGCTGCACCAGGCATACGGCTTCTAACAATCCAGAATGCTTGTCTTCTAGGTGCTGCTCTCACGTCGGAAGCACTCACTAACGTGCTATTGAATAAAATATCTACTTTAAAGTTGTTCTTGTCTCGACTTCCCTCAATTTCAGCCCATTCAGCCTTTTTCCTTTTACGAGCATCTTTATCAATCCCTCGCCTAACCTATTTTTTACGATGCTTTCCATCTTGGCATGAGAGTTCTTTGCTGCAAAAATATGATACTGTCCTGAAAACTGGCCTTGAATCAATTCTGAACTGCTGCTTAAATGACGACTTTGGATGCAATCATGTTACCTGCTGACTTGGGCGGTCTTGGTATTCGACGAGCTATGGATATGGCGATTCCTACATTCTTAGCGTCACACCACGGATCTCTACGTTTAATCGAAGCTCTCCTTCCACAGGGTTATTGTTTGGACCCAGATGGTTCAGTTCAAGAAGGCTCTAATAAGTGGGCAAACTTAGCAGATACAAGCCTTCCGAAGATTAACAGAAAGTGTTATCAGTCATCTTGGTATACACCAATTGCATGTCATTTACATAATCATTTGTTACAATCTGTTGTTGTTCCGGAAGATAAAGCCAGGCTTCTTGCTGCCTCGTCTCCCGAAGCGGGTGCATGGTTGATGGCGATACCTTCTCCGCCTTTAGGCCTTCATTTGTCAAATGAAAGCTTTCGAATTGCTGCAGCCTTATGTTTAGGCTTAGCAGTTTGTGAGCCTCATCGCTGTCCAGCTTGTGGGGATGAGGTTAACCAACGTGGCCTGCATGGCCATTCATGCATGAAGAGCGCTGGTAGATTCGCCCGACATTCCTCTGTAAATGATATAATACTACGAGCCCTCAACACAGCTGGATTTCCTTCAATACGGGAACCTTCTGGTTGCTGTCGTTCGGATGGAAAGCGACCGGATGGGATGACACTGGTTCCATGGTTGAGAGGTAAATGTTTATTGTGGGACTTCACATGCGCTGATACATACGCTCATTCAAGTCTCCCTCTGTCAGTATTGAATGCTGGAGCTGTTGCTAATCGCAGAGAAGCTGAAAAGCAAAGAAAATACAACAAACTTCTCGAAAAGTTTGTTTTCACTCCAATCGCTATTGAAACAAGTGGTGCTTGGGGTGCAATAAGTCTTGAATTCATTAGGGAGGTAGGAAGACGCATTTCTTGTTTCCGACGAAATTCGCTCCACATCTTATCTAATACTGCGCATATCCATTTCTATCCAACGTGGTAACGTCTCGTCGGTCCTTGGCACTTTACCACCTGGCAAGGAACTGGATGAAGTGTTTATACTCTGAGGGACTATAGTTTTTCTTTTGACGTTATAATTACATAATTATTTCTGATTTAATATTTCTTGTTTCCGACCATGAATCGACATTAATATGTTCTTTAACTTTCAAATACTATCGTAACAGTGTAATAAAGTTACACCAAAAATTGGATAAATTTGCTAAATGGAAAATGTAAAATAATAATAATAATAATAATAATAAAAATAAACTCAGGTGCACAGTAAGAAGGATCTCGCGATAGAAGTTCCAAATTCGTTCCGTAGATGTCAACCTCTGGATAACATATGTCTCCATCTAACGGTGAGACGTGTAACTTCTACTACTTTTTGTTTCAATACAAGAAAAAGGAATATGGACCAGGTGTAAAAGTGAAAGATCGACGCTGTTATCTCACTTCAAAAAATAACATTGGCGTTCCCCCACTTCCTAGAAAAAATACAATGGGCAAAGGATAGAACAAAGATGGGGTGACGTGACGTAATGCGTTCACTTTTACTCCTAATATGGATACATAGTGTTAAGTAACCGTTATTCATAATGATGTTAACGGATGTACTTCATAACGGAACTCGTCCGTGAAAATTGTTGTTGTCACCCACTGAAGAAGAACAGATTTCATATTTCTCATTTGTTCAAAAGTTGCGTGTAGACCAACGGATGAACGTAGGTTGTCGCTACCCATTAAGATGTTAAAGGATTGACTCCTGTAACGAGTTCGGCCGAGATAATTGCTTTAGTTATTTTTTTTACAAAAACGAATTCAAAACATAGCTTTTATTTAAGAGTTATGTGAAGTAAGGGATGTTTATAAGTCACCGTTATCCTTAAGATGTTAACGGATTGACTTCATTGACGAATTCGGCCCGGATAGTTCACTTAGTCATTCATTAGAAATAGAATTCAAATAGTAGCTTTGATTCAAGAGTTATGTAGAATAACGGATAGTCGTAACTCTGATACCATTAACGAAATCGGCACAGATAACCGGTTTAGGTATGTATTATAAACAGAATTCAAAAACTATCTGTAAGTCACCGTTATTCGTTAAGATGTTAACCGATTTCTTCTATTGACGAACTCGTATGTGATAATTACTGTAACTATCTAGTGTAAAATACAGAAATTAAAAGAATCACTCTTTTCAAGAGTTATCGCGTGGAGTAAGAGACGGACGCAAATCACCCTTACTTATTAAGATACTAACAAATTGATTCAATTAATGAATTATAGGTATCTATTGCGGGAAAAAAGAATCTAAAAGTTCCATTCTATTCAAGAGTTATCGTGTAGACTAGAATACATGCCAGGCACGTACCCGGAATTTTTTTGGGAGGGGTCCAATCTTTCGGGGTGGTGGTCAAATACCTCAAACCACTACGTCTATGTAGAATTGAAAGATATTTTTCTGCATTCAAAAAGACGGCAGATACTAGTAAAAGAGCTTTGTTCACGGTATTGCTTTGAAACACCCTATATATATATATATATATATATATATATAGGCTATATATATATATATATATTTATATATATATGACAATCGTTAATCTAACATGAGATTAAACCTTCGTAGGAGCTTCCACGTTGCGAAATAGTTTGTGTACTCTCCTTGGATGTGGGAAACCGAGGTTCAATAACCGGTGTGATGTGATGTGATTTAAATTCCACGTTAAACTGTAGGTCCGCACCTCATCTAGTCTCGGTATTGTAAGGGGCACTAAACACTAAGCCAATCAACCAATTTATGATTACTCATAATGTTTCTGATAAAGGCAAAGATATATTGGTGAAACTAATACAAACTATTCAGTTCTTAGCAAACCATTTTCTTTTTTTTATCTTTGCGAGAACTAAAACATTAATATAGTTTTTCTCTGTTTGTCAACACTGCAACACAGCTCAAAAATCTATCTATTAAAATGCTATAATAGCGCCTGAGCTCCAACCTCTAACTTTTGATTTCAAACCTTTGATTTGCTGTTATTTGTGATTTCACGTTTAACGGAGACAAATATTTTAAAGTATGTGTACTTTAAATAAATTATTTAAATATATCTTTACGTTTATAAAGTTTACGCTTTTAAATTATTGTTCAAAGACTTTGTTTTTTAATAAGCCTTCTCCAAAATCAATGCAAATGAATTATGCTTCCATCTTTGGAGTTCTTTTAAATTATACGTTTGTGAACGTTTATATGTTTGTGGTTAATCCTTTCGACAGTGAGATCTCGGAAACTACAGGCTCTACAAAGATGGCGTTTTCCCTGATCGGTTGCAAATTTACAAAATGTAACATTGACGAATCAATACAAAAATTACCCTCACCAGGAATCGAGCCGGGATCCAATTCAAATAACAAAAGAATAAAGAACTTTAACAAATGAGTACGTTAGTGTTCAAAACTGCGTACATGACTGATGAGTCAATAAAAAAAAAAAGAACGTGTTCTCCCCAGGCCCGCAACTAGAGGGGGCTAGGGGGCCTACCCTCTATTTTTCGTGCCGCCACAGACTCCAATACAAAATGCCATCATTAATACGTAAAAATACAATTTAGATATTTGTAGAATTTTTAATGGCTTAGCCCCCTAACTTATTCATACCCCCCCCAAACCTCTGCGGCTGGTAGCGGGTAATGGTTCTCACCGGATATCAAGCCTAGGTCTACAGTCTAACAATTTGGTAAGAAAACAGAAGTACAAGGTACGAGTACGGAAAGATTTAGAAACAAAACATAAGATTCGCGCGACAATAAAGCGAAATGTATTCCCGAGGAGAATCAAACCTGGGTTCACGAGCTTGTAAGAAAAACAGTACTATAACAAATAAGTACTGTGAGAAGAGATTGAAAAACAAAGCGAAAGATTGAATTTTACGTCGGTAATAGGGCACGTCTTCAGAATGATGGAGCATCTAGAGAACCTTCTGCAGAAGTTTGTGATAAAAATAAACCAGAATGAAAAAAAAAAAAAAAAAGTTGATGTACCCTGTAACTGCTGAGAGTTGGTCGTTCTGGGAGAAGAGCTCTATTCTCCAAAGTTCTTCTGGTTGTTAACGTGAGATCTTTCAGAGCCATTAATCTTCTTGGACACTTTGACATTGGACATTTCAGCCATCCGTTTTCTTTGTCAGCTCATTGCATCGTCCGGCACAAGGTCTCCCATATTTCCTTCAATCTTCCCAGATACCTATCTCTAACTAAAGCTCGTTCTTTTTCCGTGTAATGTATTACATATATCTATTTTCTCTTTACATTACGGAACACAAATTCCTTAGAGGAAACGACACCTCCTATATGTGCCAGATAATGTAATGTCTTTGCGGAAAGGAAACATGCACCAAATGGCGTAACGTATAACCGTAAGCAAGGATTGAGGCATGTAAACCCATAGATAATGGTAATTTAAACAGTAAAACCTTATCTTGTAAGTCATCTTACTTAGATATAGAGTATCTACATATTAAAATACTAGAAATATTTCATATGTTTGTGGACTTTTATGTTTGTGGTCAATCCTTTCGACAGCGATTTCTCGCGAACTATATAGGCTCTAGGAAGAAACTGTTTTCACTGATCGATTGCAACTTTTGTATAGATTGTCCAGTTCTAATTGAATATTTAAAAAATACATGGCCATAATTTCTTTATTACATTTTTTAGGGATAAAAGTGTCGAAATTTTAAAAAAGAAAGCATCATATCCTAAGAGTTATAAATTCCAGCTCCACATATTTGAATACAGGCACATTATTTCTCTCAGACATTTGTTTCATGGACAAATGATAGCGAAACAAGAAGAATAACCATTTCTCCAGTTTAATATGAATGTTTATGGTTTGGTGTGTTTCGCCCAATGAACGCCATATGTTACTGACATAATTAATTGAGTATGTAATGTATTTGCTTATTACATATTGCATGCAAGAAGAAAGAAAACACTGATCATACATGATTTAGAAACTTTAACCGGACTCAAATCTTGCAAACAATGCGAGATATTGGAAAATTAATCCAAAAAAATCTACTCTTTATGGTTTCCCTTGCGGTTTTTTTAAAATCAAGATCTCGTTTACTTGTGTTCGTAAAAGGACATGTACAGATGTGAGTAATGACAAGGAGATTCATGCTCATATGTGAATGATGCACTGTGTAGTGAGCACAGGTTCAGCTAGTAATCATTAAAATACTTGTAGCTACCGCCTCAGTAGTAATGTTCATACCTCTTGTGCATGGGGTCCCTGATTCGACTCCCGGCCAAATAAGTTTGTGGTGGACAACATCGTGGAGTTCTCCCGTTTCCTTCCACTTTCTCATTCCGCCAACTCTTCCATAACCATTTACTTGCTTTAATCATCGTCTAAGTTAGATTAAATGGCGCGCTTGTCGGACATAAACTCAGCTATTTCATTTCATTTTGTAACAACCTATACGCATTTAATAAAAAAAAAACAAAAAAAAGTTTAGCATTTGCTCCTAAACCGGTAATCAAGTTTCAATTTCCATTTGTTTTCAGTTATGAATAACAATCTTAAACTAGTCTGAACAAAGTTCGGAGATGAATGGAGAGTCTTTAGTACGGAGCTCACCTCCAGTTCGAGAAATTCTTGGTCCATTTCCGAACCATCTGAGTGTGATGAATACATTATGTCTGTGGTTTTTCTAGAGGTTTTATCGCTTCGGGACACTTTCTAATTCCATCACATCTTTCATAATCACTTACTCCCATTAAGCATCCTCTTTCCTTAGCCCAAATACCAAATAAGTTTAGTAAACTCAACTAAAGATTTATTTTTATTGTTTTTCAGCGTAAAGCAGTATCCATTAGGAAAGTGCTATTTTTCGCCAACACCATTTGTAGCTTGGAACAAGTGTGTAAGCCAGGCCAGAGTATTCAGCTGCCGAGGAAATCTAAAAAATAAAAAGCAAGTATTGCCCACTAATTAGCGTGCGTTATGTCAAAAAGATAACAACAAATATTTTATACTTCTTTATGTGTTCCGAACGGGAAGTTTATGGGCAAGTCATTGTGCAGTAAGTTCTCAATTCGCAGATGCTGCAACGATGTATCTTATCAAGTTGTCTGAGATCCTAGCTAGCAAGTGCAAGGCGAAGTGACGAGAACGAGTTTCATTTATTACAAAATTCATCTATCACCTTGTATTGACTAATATTGTTGTGATGTTTCCTGGTTTCCCCACACAGCTAACCTACAGAGCTTTCTCCCAGCAGCTTGTTAGTGCTAGTCCAATTGTAAAGTTTATAATTACGTTTGTAGCATATTTTATGTTTACTCATTAGCGAAGCGAGAATTCATAATGTTTTCCAGGTCTTGCACTTATAATAAAAATTTTAAAAAATGGGAAAATGTAGATTTAATGTAGGATCACATGTGACACCTTTTCTTTAAGATTGGTTTAAAAGGGACAAATTTTACTGATAGATGAAACTACAGTCTTCACGTCTCTCCCTTGCATTTTTTACCTTTCACGAAAATTCACCATTTCTCTTACAAATTTCAACCTAGAGACTTCAAATTTTTAGAAAAGAAACTTCATAATCTATCGAAGGCTATAGTCCATGCCGATATTTTATTTAGAATTTTCTTTATTGTTGAAATGACTTGATTGTTGAAGTGGATATCCAAACCTTTAACAATGAAACTGTTTCAACAATGAAGAAAATTCTATATAAAAAATCGACACGGATTGTTCCCTTTAACAGGTTATGAAGTTCCTTCTCTAAACATTTGAAGTCTCTAGGTTGAATTTTGTAAGCGAAATTGTAAATTTTCGTGAAAAGTAAAAAAATACATAGCGGAGATTCGAAGACTGTAGTGTCATCTATCGGCAAGACTTGTCCCTTTACTCTAACCTTAATTATTTTAAGTTTTGAAATTACCATGTTACTGCTTTGTTTTTATCCATACAGATTGTATATGCTTTTGGATTAAATATTAAAATGAAATTATCGTATGAATACAGAAAGCATCCTGTGATTTCAAACTTCTGTTATCGTTTGCCATTTCAGCATTGTTTCGCAATCTCATAGTAGCAAATTAATAAGAAGTGTTGAATTGAACTTACAACTATACTAAAATATGATTGATTACTTTACAAATATCGTAGGTATTAATGTAAAAATGTTTAAAAATAAATATAGTAGGCCTACTTTTATGGAAGTTCTAAATTATTTAGACGTACGAGGGCAAGTCAAGAAAGACTTGGACTGATTTTTTTCCCGGCAGTTCTGTTAACGCTGGAGCTTCATAGTTTGGCATACAAGTAGGGTGGGTCTTGCTGTGCAAATATATAAAATGTTGTTAAGGAATCATTGCATGTTTGGTAACCACGACTTTTTATTGCAGGTGATGTTCTGCGCCGCCTCTAGAAATCGCCTGTAGAAGAAATGGAGTCATTACGAGATGAACAATTTGCAGCTATACGGTTCTGCTATCGCCTGGGGAAAAGTGCAACAGAAACTCTAGGAATGTTGAGAGCAGCCTAGAAAGATGATGCTCTGCCACGAAGTACCGTGTTCTGGTGGTTCAAAGAGTTTAAAGAGGGCCGAATGACAATCACGAAAGCTGGTGTACCAGGTGTATCAGCGTCAGCTGTTACTGAGGTGAACATTAACACGGCAGCAGTCATTGTTAGAGAAGATCGCCGCATCAGTATCGACGATCTGGCAGCCGCACTACACATATCTCATGGCAGTGCCTTCAAAATTTTGCATGACCACCTCCACATGAGCCGAGTGTGTGCGCGATGGATTCCGCGACTCCTGACACCAGAGCAGAAGGCCGTTCGAGTGGAGACTTGCAGGGAGCTGTTGCAAAGGTTTGAGGATGGTGGAGACGCCTACCGCACCGTGCGACTTTTTTCTATTCCCTGCCCTAAAATCCAGACTGCGTGGACGCCGCTTCTCCGATAATTCCGAGGTTCTGAAGGCATCGGAGGCGATTTTGAAGGACCTCTCAAAGAATGGCCTGCGACACGTGTTTGAGGACTGGAAGACTCGAATGAAAAAGTGCATTCAAATGGGCGGGGACTACTTTGAAAAGGATCATGTGCCTGTTGCTGAGTAATAATAAATTGCCTAGAAAAAAAAATCAGTCCAAGTCTTTCTTGACTAGCCCTCGTATTTAGATTATTGGTTTAACCACGGTGGAGTCAACCGGGCCCGGACCTTGCCCCAAATAAAGTTCCTTACTCGATATACATTTGAACACTTTCTCACTAAAACTATACTTGTTGAACAGGAAAACGATTCATGTAGCATGAAAATTTGATCTTGCAGTTCATCTGTACTCTTTCTCTCATAAAAGCAATAATGGTCTATCGACTATTCTGAAAATATAGGTGAAAGTATTTTACAATTACTTATCGCCTTTTCGAGTGAAGAATAAGACCCGTTCAATGCTACATAGACGTGTTGGCTTGTAGTATTGAAATCTGCTCCAAAGTTTGGATTCCACCCAATAAAGATTTCTGGGTGCGTACCTGTCTTAGATATATTCTATATATCCGTGTGTGGAGTTGACAAGGGCACCGATCCTGGAAGCCCGGGCCCCCCGAAAGCTCATGTGGGGCCTCCGCATTGTATTTATGAATATACAATATTTGGCATAATTTGAATGCAATTTGTCTTAAAATCCTTATATGTATGCCTTCTGTATCTGAAGTTCCCCCCCCCCCAAATGTACAGAGAAATCAGCGCCGTTGGGGCTTGATGGTGGAAAGAAGAACACAAGATTCACGTTTTTAGACCATGTGCATAATGGTAGTGGATAGATTTTATTATTATTTATCTCATGGAAACGAATAATTATAACTATTCCTCATGTAGGGCCTATTTTCAAGAAGAATACGAAAGCAAAGTGCATCACTACACCCTCTATCGTTTAATATCCCATTCCTTCCTGTCTCATTTATATACAAAATTACAGCTTAGATGTCAGAGGCGCTTAAAATGACTGAGCACTGTTTCTTTTCTTTCTTTTTTCTTTTTTTTTTAAATCAAATCCATTCAGCTGTTGTAGAGTTTTTCAGTCTGGACATTACATTACAGTCTGGACATTACCAGTCTGTTGCATCTCTTAGTTCCGGTTCCGACTGCGAAAAGCTTCTCTCAGTTAAAATTTAGCTCGCGTAGACGAAACCTGGTCTAAAGTTTATCTTGTCCAGCAAAAAAAAAAAAAAAAAAAAAAAAAAAAAAAAAAAGGAGGGGGCTTGGAATGGAAGAAAGGAGAAAATGTTTAAATTAAGTTAACTCTTAGCCTGAATATGGAAGCACGTTACCCTGATGGAACTCAAGAAATCCTATTAAAACCAGATTTGAATGTACACGTCCTGGTTGCTAGACAAGCTAATTGTTACTCTTTTCAACCAGCTTAAGGGAAGTTCTAGCTTTGATCTGCATGTAGTATATATGTATCTAAACCGTAATGCGTACATCATTGTTTTTTACAGACGTAGTTTCGTAAGCTACTCATTTTATAGGAAAGTAGTGTCATATCTTTGGTTTAGATATCTAGCTAAACTACTGCGGTAACGAAAATGTGGAAATTTAAGGAAACTTACAAGACAAATACTCGACTTCAAAAACGGACCAAAATTCAGGAACTAAATTTTTCTTTAATAAGTATTAACGACTTTAAAAAAAAAATACTACGAAGAACATCATATAAAGTTCTAAAGCCGGACAATATTACAGAAAAGCGCACAAAAACGGAATATAATTCATTACTATTATCCTCCATTTTTAATTAACAATACCAATGGATTATTTTCCGCTTTTAGGTGCTTTTTATTAATATTATCTGCCTTATTAGCGTTTTTTAAAAACTATTTTCTGCTTTTCGCATGCTTTTCTTTGAGGTCAGTTGATATTTATCTTAAGATTTACATTTGGTTTTCCGAATTAACTAGGGATGCGCACGAGTCGAGACACACTTTGTAAAATTCGAGACGAGTCGAGACAAACGTGTTTCTCGACTCGAACTTTCGAGTCGATACATGAGTCGAGTCGAGACTGCTCGTAAAAATCTCGACTCGACTCGAAAATCTTTCTATAATATTTATATTATTTTGAAGAAAGTATTCACTCAGAAACAGCCTTCAAAACAATTCCAGCTTTTATTACTTTAGAAAGATACAGAATGCATAGACATAATAGTTAATCTTTCGAGATCAAGATTTAATTTTCAGCTCAACTCAGTTAATTAAAAGGGGGGCGCGGTGGTTCAGTGGTAAGGCGTTCACCTCCGGTGGTTGGGGTCTGTGGTTTGATCCCACCTCGCGCCGTGTGGACTTTGTGGTGGACAACACCGTGCTCGTGGGTTTTCTCGGGGTTCTCCCGTTTCCTCCCACTTTCTTCATTCCACCATTTCATTCATTTCTCATCATCACCGTCCCCTTTAGTCTAACCGGCATAACCGTGGGACGTAAAACATAGAGATTTCATTTCATTTTTTTCACTTTTAGTTAATTAAAACTAATAATTAATGTCCTGATATTTGACTGTACTTTAAATATAATAATAATAATGTAGTTTGTATAAAACTATTATCCGTAGCCTATTTGTATAAAACTATTGAGATAAAGTAAACTTAATAAATTTTCTGAATAAGCAATTAGGAGTCTATATAGTAATTTAGCATAGTTATAATTAATGCGTTATCGTTCCTATGAACGCAATAGGGCTGCATAACTCCTCATTATTCACTTCCCCAACTATTTTGAGGCTTTAATGTGTTGCAGCATATCATACTGACAATTAGGTAGGTAGTCATAATGTTCTGACTAATGTGTGCGTATATTTTAACTCATATATTTTGTCTCGACTCGAATTTCGAGACGTCTCGTCTCGAATTCGAGTCGAGTCGAGACAGAAACTGTCGAGCCGAGACTCGTGTCGAGACGGAAATATATTTTCGGGTCTGTTGGGAATGAGGCTTTGGAGTATGGATAACAAAGGGTATAGAAGTTAGCACATGCCTAGATATGGAATGTTAGTTGCGAGGGATGACACTGTGAAAACAAATTACCATATCAAGATGGATTTCAATAAGAGTACAATGTATATGGGTATTTAGGAGTCTTTGGTGTTATTTCTCTAACGTAAGTGTAATCTGTGAGTATGAAATAGATGCATGGAGATTTAATGGAATCTGGATTTATATTAGATACATTCATGGGGATATGGAATTTAATGGAATAAATATATGAATAGTAATCAGTGCATTTATGTTTGTTGGTAGTAAAAACATTTAGGCATAACAAGTTAGATAAGATGTTCTATCGGATTTGAAGCAATGAAAGATAGTTAGCACAGATCAAGTTTTGACACTCCAGTATATTTAAGAAAGCATTTAATCATATCTTACAGAGTCGAGACAGGCTTAAATCTCGACTCGTGCGGATCCCTAGAATTAACTATCAACCGATCTCAAAGAGAGCATGCGAAAGCAGAAAATAATACTGTAAAGCGCTCAAAAGCTGAAAATAATGTATTACTATTATCTTATATATATATATGCACAATAGCAATGAATTATTTTTTGGTTTTGGGCGCTTTTTCATTAATGTTATCTGCCTTTTTAATTATTTTCTGCTTTTTGCATGATTTTTTAGGTCGGTTCTCTTAAGGTAGGCCTATTTAATTGATATTTCGAATAAAATTTGTCGTAATGTAATTAGTAATATTCTATTTGAAAAGTGTACTCTATTGTCGATTTCAGGCAATGATATAAAAGGGAAAATATCTATCGTAAAGCCTTCACTTTCAGAATAGTTATTATTGTTTAGTGGAAATATTAATGAGATACGTTTACGTAACTATTGTTACTTAAAATATTTCGTTTACTTCGATTAAGCATGCATTATTAGCTTAATATTGAACAGAAACTTTACCACACATCCTATTTGAGAGTGTATTAGTATCTGTACACTGCAGCGTAGGCAATTCTTACCAGAGCTCATAGCAGTTCTAGTGTGAGTGAACAGCAGTGGTAATTATAATTGCTTTCATTATTTCCTTTTCCAATTATTTTTTCTAACATTTTAAAAAATAAGCTCAGAAAACTTGAAATAAACGTTAACAGTTTTGCATGCAGAATGATCTATATTTACATTAAGTGAGCTTGTCCCAATGATTTTGGTCAGTAATGTCTTCTAAGTGCCATCTTCTCGCAATCTTGAGTAGAATATTCAACATTAGTCTACAACGATAACGTTGTAACGTTGTATATTATAAAAGGGTTAAATTCCAAAGTTGGGCGTCCGTTTCCAGCGAAATTTGTAAAATTTACAGGAAATATATGGATAATTTGATCGTTTGTGTGCTTGATAATATATAAGAGTCTCGAAAAATCTGTTTATTTGTTATATATAAGCGGTTATAAACATGGGACTATATGGCGAGCGGAGGGAACTACTTGGCGCAAGGTAACCGAACAGTTGCATTGTGGGAAAGAAACGAGCATTTATGTTACCAATATGGCGAATGTACAAGGGCAATGAACTAGCAGTTTTAACATTTGTGAAGGAATGCATTGATAACGAGCAAAATCTTTTAAAAGTTTGTGAAGAGCACGGATTAATGAACCTAATAACAAATTGCAGAAAGTGTGGAAAGGAGACAACAGTGAAAAAACTTGACGAAAGCAGACGCCCAACTTCGGAATATATGCCTTATAAAATTTACCTATGCCAATTTATAAGAAAAAGAATCAGAGGAGAATTATGTGAGTAATTTTATGTTTATGATATTTAAGATTTCGATTGTCAATTTTTCATATATAGTTGCTATGGTTACGAGGTAATATGTAATGAAGAATAAGTTAAGATATATTACGTGTGTTTAATCATTAAAAACTAGTATCAAAATAATAATTTGTCTTTATCTTTATACATAAAAGGAACCAGGTAATAATTAAATACTATATCAAAAGGTGTTATAGCTATTTAAGATGATTAACCTTACAAGTCTATAAAATAAATATATTTCATTCGTGTCAAGACGGTTTACATTTGTTTGACTTAATAATAGATAAGAAGATAAAAGCTTCTAAAAACCTAAATCTGTTAAATTCATCTCATGTGCAGTTTCAGGGAGCAAATTAAATAGTTTTATACCATTATATTTGTAATTTTGTTGTGTCTTACATAATCTAACATGTGGAGTATCAATGCTAAACTTAGACCTAGTATTATATTCATGTATATTTCCACGTACAGTAAACAAATTAGGATTCTCTTGTACGAACATTAAGCAATTGTAAACATACATAGATGGTACCGTCATGATTCGATATTTTTTAAACAGTTCCCTACAGGACACTGTGTCTGGTAAGCCTTCAATACACTTAACCGCTCTCTTTCGCCATTTGAAAACAAAATCAGCTCCAACAGAGTTACCCCACAATAAATTCCCGTACAGTAAGTGAGGATGAAAGAAAGTGTAGTATGATGTTATCATTAGTCCATGTCCCACACTTCGTCTGAGCTTCCTCAACAGATACAGAACCCTAGTGAGCTTTTTACATAGTTCTTGTGTGTGCGCTATCCAATTTAATTTGGTGTCCAATCGTATTCCTAATAGCTTAAGTGATTCTGAGCTATTTAAGCTGTATGTAAGATTGTTCAGATAAAAATAAAATATTTCTGTTTTGGAACTATTTAAAACTAGATCATTGGATTTAAACCATAAAGAAGACATCTTTACAGCTTCCGTATTTTTACGCTGCAGGACCTTAAACTTTTATCATTTGTGATTAGAGTAATGTCGTCAGCATAAAGGACGGATTTAACGGTAAGTAGTTTGGCATGACGTTCATATAAATAATAAAGAGAAAAGGCCCCAGAACCGAACCTTGAGGTACACCAGTTAAAATTTTAAGTCCATTATATCTCACATTTTTAATTTTGATAATTTGACGACGATTGCTGAGATACCGGTATGATTTTAGCAGTCTGAGTTCGATTCCTATTATTCCATAAAACTGTAATTTGGTTACTAAAATAGGATGTGGTACCGAATCGAAGGCTTTACTTAAATCAAGAAGAGCGGCACAAGTATAAGAGCAAGATTCAAATCCATTAATTATTTCTGAGACGACAGACTCTACAGTTTTGATAGTGGAATAAGTCCAGATCTAAATCCAAATTGTGCATTGTTTATTAGGAAATTTTGTTCAAAATATAAAGACAGTTGGGCTTTAATGCAATCTTCAATAATTTTAGAAAAAAAAATTGGTACTAGCGAGATCGGTCTATAATTATTAGGGTCTGTTCTGTCACCTTTTTAATACACAATTTATAATTTTGAGACAATCAGGAAATTCCAAGAGTATGAGACTGTAACAAAAGATGGTTTAGACTTCTGTGACTTGCTTATTCACACACACACACACACTGCCAGGGGAGGAGAGATTCGTTCCATGTCCAAATCGACAGACCTACACGAGTTAGTGCATAATGTAGTACATTGTATATTACATCAGATGATCAGGAGTAGTTAGAGCTGGAACTTTAGCCCTTCCATGTTGTTTTCAGCAATGGATTGGACTTTGTCGGATTGTAATCGTACTGTCGAATTCGGTATCTTGATGAAAACTTTAGGACCTATCTGGCTTCCAGGTGGATTTTAGCAATGGATTAGACTTTGCCGGGTTGTGATCGTACTGTGGAATTCGGTATCTTGCAGTAGTCTAAGTTGGACAACTCCTGACGCAAAACCGAAGAAAGGAGCTTGCCTTAACGCTCCTGGACGCCTTAACGCTCCACAGAAGACGATTGCTGTTGGACGCCGATAAAGATTCACGCGTTGACGGTGTACAGCGCCTTCCATATGTGTAGCAGAAAGTGATAAAGATGGAGAATGACTTCATTGAAGAAAGGTAACGCTTATTATTCTGTGTTTAAATTTAGCTATGACTTTTAGCAATGTTGCAATTCCGTTTGTAACCTGAAACCTGTTGTCAGTTTTTTAGTTTTCGGATAGCCCACTTCTCTGACGAATATCAAATGTAGAGTTTACAAATGGATCTTAAAAAGTAAATATTTTTACAACTTATGGAAACTTTTACATTGAACGACACAAGTGTGTGTTGTTTATTTACTCGCCTGAAGTGTTAATTGTATAAAAATAAAAAACACAAATGTGAACTACCTCTAAAGGTTTTCACACTTTTACCGTGTTGGTTTCTCCTCATATTTTTCATTAAGCTTAAGATCATTTATTCCATGCAATTTTGAAACAGTTTCATCCACTGGTAATAATAAGCAATTTTTGAATATTTCCTACTGTATAACTCTGTTGTAAAAATATTTTTATATAAATGAAAAAGAATTTATTTGAAGTAAATACGTATATAGCAATTCCACCCAACAATGTCAATACATTTTGTGTTAATCGTGAAGTCGAATGTTTATTAAATATGTGTTTGCCATGCATTTTTCATGTTTACCTTTTATTTTCCTACCTGATAAATATATTGAAATGCCAGAAAGATCGAATTTGCATAGTCATATAAACGACTATGCAAATTCTAGCTTATATTTATCAGGTAAATATAGAGTGAAAGTGTTAAATAAGGGTTGTTTGATCAGTGCATTGGATGAGATATAATGTTTGTCTTATAGATTGGTTTAAAGTGCCAGAATAATATTTATTTACGGGGAACTTCTTCGCCTGAGATTTTCACGAGAACATTCGTTTACTATGATCACGCTGCAGGGCCTTATAAGATTGTAATGCTACTACGTACGTATGTCTGTTACTCAGCTCGTTCTAGTTTTGACCGTGGGGTTGACAACTCCTAGATATAATGACACGATTCTCGGAGTCACAATCTGTTTTCTTGATGGTAACTCTTGAACAAAGGAGAATGTTTTGAATTCTGTTTTTTATAGTCATTTCAAACGGATTACATGTTTTCCCGACCCCGAAAACTATGAATTCGACGCATATCTCAGTCTTTCTTGACATTTTACTTTTCACCTATCCCCTCCCCCTCTTCTGCTGATGGAGATGAACTTAACCCTTAAACGCCATAGAGAGTGTCTTTATTAATTTCGGCGACCCTGAAAATTATGTATTGCACATTCATATCAATCACTGAACATTATTTTTACATGCCACTCTTTCCAACACCTACTCCTTGTGGTGCCATGGTCCCACAGTATCAGGGCAGTAGCCAGACCAAAAATGTAGGGGAGCCCGATAGAAGTTAGGGAGGGTCCGATCCAACAGCCTAACTCTATGGCTTATGGAACCCCTCAGCTTCAATGCCGAGTTCACAAAAGCTGTCCACTGACTTCTATCCTTAGCTAACTGGATCCATTTTTTACTTTATTATCCTATCTCTGTGAGATCCATCTTAATATTGCCCTTCCATCTGCGTCTACGTCTTCCTAATGGTCGTTTTTCGATGGGTCCTCCAGTCAAGACTTTGAAAGCATTTCTACTTTCTTCCATTCTAGCTACATAACCCTCCCACCTAAGCCTTCTAGACTTGATGGCCCTAACAATGTTTGATAAACCGTATAAATTATGAAGTTCCTCGTTATGAAGTTTCCGCCATTCCCCATTCCCGTTCCTCTTGGGTCCGAATATTCGTCTCAGGATCTTGTTGTTAAATACTTTCAGTTCATCACTATGTTACAATTCATTTGCAAGCCTACCGTGAAAATGTACGGAGAGGCGCTAAAAATGTGGGCGCTGGCGCCCCTAGACCCCCCCCCTTGGATAGGGACCATCACAGTATTTTTTTTTTTTCAGATTGAATGTCATATGTCTACTAAATATGGCTAAAATTGCTTCAGACGTTCCGGAGTTACTGGAATATAGATTTATATAAGCATATCCAAATGTGGTCCCAAAGTGTAGAAACACCCGAAGAAAATGTAGAATTTTAAAAGAACTGAACAAGTAACACTGTATGTTAGTAGTACAGAAAGGGGAAGAACCACTTGGACATGCGATGTTGATGGACACCATTTTGAAATTCACCATTTTGAATTCACTTTTATTTTCTTAAATAAAACTCATGTGATATGATACCTTGATTTCTTTTTCGGAGTTCAATGCTGTGTTTGTTTTTGCTTTAACACATACAATAACGAACTTATGACTATCTCTTGGTTTTCACAACGCCTATCACATACTACGATTAAAGGATGCATGATGTGATGTCCATTCCGTTCAATTATCAGTCATTTTTTTTATTCATCCAAAACCTTGCTCAAACTGCTTTTAGGTATGCTTGCACACACATTTGTTATGTTTTTCTTTAAGTAGTCAATATCTCGAATTTTCAATGAATACACAATGGACTTCAGCCCAGGTCACGCCAAGTGAGCTTTGTGGTGGACAAATACCGCGTGCGTGGGAAATTTCTGTTTCTCCCGTTTCCTCCCACTTTCTTCATTTAACCATTTCCTTCATTTGTCATCATCACCGTCGAATTTAGCCTAGCCATCATAAGCGTGGGACATAAAAATTTCATTTTTTAAAAATGGGCTTAAGATGTTTCCAAAGATAAAAATTAGGAGAGTAAGGTCAGGGGAACTTGGTCGCCACTCCACAGCACCATGTCTACCGATCCACGACATGAGAAATGATAGATCCAAATATTTACGAACATAATTTCCATAATGTGGAGGGACACCATGGTATTGGTAGAAGACAAAGAATGTCCCATTTTCAGATAAAAGAGATGGGAAGATATCTTATTCGACGATACTCCATTATTGTTAAAATACCATTGATAAAAAAGGACCTAGAACACGGATCCCACACACACTAGACTACACCACTTCTGTAGAAATGCTAGCAGATGCTTCACATCAATGGGGTTTGACCTCCGACCAGTAAGGCACATTTTGTTTGCTCTCCTCATCAGAAACGTATACGTTGGCCTCATCTGTGAATAAGACGTCGTAAGCGAAACGGAGATTTTGGTGTATGTGCTCTGTTGCCCATTCCGCGAATTCCAAACTCCGATCGGGGTCATCCTCTAACAGGTGCTGATGCACTTGTAGCTTATAAGAGTGTCACTAACGCAGAGACTAAACATGTATGACGTGTGTGTGACTAACATCACCTTCTAAGGACAAACAACGAGTGATTCGATTCGAACTCTTGCTACTGACGTTGTTTCGTCAGTCGCCGTGCATGATCTGCTTCGTTTTGGTTTGTTGGCCACGGACCCTGTTTCCGTGGATTTCTTGATCAACTTACTTACTAATCAACTTACTTGCCATCTATTGGTTATCCTATCTGGCTGCCGGTTGTTAAAATCATCAGCAATGACCTTTGTACTTTGCTTTTCTGACATTAAAATGATCTTAATGCATTTTGCCTTCGTCACAGTTATATTATTTTCGTCACCTGAAACGATACCACTCAAACAATAAACAGCTTTAACTCTGTAGTGGAAAACGATGAAGCAGAAACAAACACAGCATTCAATTCTTAAAAAACATGATGTTTCCATTTAAGAAAATGAAAGTAAATTCAAAATGACGGATTTAAGATCGCGGCCATCGGCATTACATATCCCAAAAATTGTCTCCCACCTGTACTACTAACATACAGAGCTACTTTTGCAATTCTTAAAGCATACTGTCTTTTATTTTGGTATTTCTACACTTGTGGACCATCCTATACATACAAACATATATGGATGTGCTAGCAACGACTTGTGTCTGTAAATTTCTGATCCAGCTGACATGTTCCTTCCTGTCTGAAATTGGGATTAAATGTTCTCGCGATTGTGTTCTCTCTAATAGCTAGACGAACCAAAACTTTGGATTCAATACTAATCTCAGTCATTTGAGTCAATTTGTTTTTCACTCCTTTTCACTCTCCATGTCAATGAATGCCGAACTTGGACTTTAATGCTATCAGGAGATCATTATCAATCACAACGGCAATGAGAATTATGGAATGGACACTTAATATCGGTCGTTTTCGATTGTTTTTAGATGTAGACTCATTCTTACCACCCTAAATGTGTTAATAAAGCTTAGACATAGATTTAAATGGTATAGGAAATGTCGGTAATCAACTTAAAGACCCTGAAAACTGTGGATCCGATACAAATATCGGTCGTTTTTTATAACCTCTTTCATGTCACCACACTCAGGCTTTATAATTGGCCTGAACTTGCATTTAAATGCACAGAGAAAAATCCATTTTCCGGACAGCGGTATATTGTACAAATATACGGTATCCTCTTGCTTTCTACAGAAATCAGTATGGAACATACGTTATCCATATGCTGCATACGCACTGGCCTTAGATGTAACGTCATGTCGTTCCAGGATTTCTGACATCTAACAGTTTTCCGTATATCACATGCATATAGGAGCCTACTTATGTTACCTTCGTCAGCTATATGTTATATACGTCCATTTGTATGTGAGATCCTGACTGCCTATATTATTTCATTCAGAAAGTACGTATAGATGGAACACTTATATAGAAAGTATTATAAAACATGCGTTTTCAGTTATATGTCTGCTGTACGTTAAGTCCAAAAACTACAGGAATTACGCATGTAACCTATCTTTTTAAGTACGCCACCTACAATTTTTGTTTCTCAGTGTGGCATCGAGAATATCGCTTTCCATCTCTGCGACCCCTAAAACTATGAACTCTATAATATTATCGATCGTTTACAATAATTTTATGTTACCTCTTTCCTTTCTCTCTTGGGTGCTAAGGGATCTTACCCTTACTGGAGGCTGGACTTAAAGGTCATCGGAACTGCCAACAAACAATTAAGGAACCCCGAACACTATGGATTGGACATTAATATCGGTCGTTTATTAAATCATTTTAATATCTATCCCTCCCACATAAATAAAAGTACTACGGGATCTTGCCACCACTGGTGACTGATCTTAGACTTAAAAGGCATCAGGACTGCCACCAATTACTATAGCGACGTTGAAAACCAATGATTGGACAATAATATCTCTCGTTTCGATATTTTTACATATCTTCATTTCGCTCGTCCCACCCAGGTACTAATGGGTGTGTAAATAGGTATTAAACGGCATTGGGAATATCACCACTTATCTACTTAGTAGTATGCCCTACTACCAGGTGCAGAATTTAGATTAAAACGATATCAAAAGTGTCACTGTTTATCTCAGCAACCGTAAAAACTGAGGATTTGACGCTAATATCGACCGTTATTAATCATTTTTATATATCACTCGCTGTCGCTTTCTATCTATGTGTCTTAGAGAGGGGGGGGGGGGCTTTATGCCAACAGTACTCTTTTCCAGACTTTAAGTTCTATGTGTACGAACTTTAATTTAAATGGCTTCTGACGTTCTAGAGTTATGCTGGAACATTCACACACACACGCACACAACTATTTTTTACACGTATATAAAGTTTATTGGCAAGTCTGAAACAAGATTGGAATCGAGGAAACAGCAAGCTTGCTATAACCTTCGTTAGGTCTGCATCCGTATAAATGCAAGCTTGTGTAAGCTTACAGTCTTAACCTTGAAGGGCAGAGTAAAGCTATTAAAGGCATCGATTTCATCCAAAGACTATTAAGTCAACTGTCTTAAATTGAAATTTCAAAGAGTATTTAGAAATGGAGTAAACTTTAATATTTCTACATTGTAGATACTTTCTTCTCTTCAGAATTAGTTTATAGGACCGTATAATGTTTTGAATATTCTACCAAATCTCGTACTTCGTGTGTCACAATATTTCTGGCGTTTCCACTTTCCTCGTCAAATCACTACAATTACTTGTATAATTGCATGCAATAACAGAACAAAACACGAGATGAAATGAGTTTTACTGGTCTTATATTCTGACAACCATGTAAAGAAATGCAGAGAAAATCCCTCATGACTCCCCAACCAACACCCTTTTCACCTAATAACACAACGTAAACTCAAGAACAGCGACTCCACATATTAAATACAGTAATTCATCATATAGGTATTAGTTGTAGTTTTTACTTTTTCTTCTATTCTTTGTGTTTCGATTGTACAATACTTTAACTAGTTCAGTTTGATCTCACCTTTGTTGTGAGGGGACCCTGGTTCGATCCTAGCAATGTAAGCTTCTGGAGAGCATCAACTCCTAGGGTTTTCTCACATTTCTTCCCTTTCCTCCCACATTTCCATTCAACCAACAACTTTTATAGAAATTTTATATCCTACTAGCAGAATACTCATTCTTCGCACTGGGATAATACGTTTCATTTTGGACATAAAGAGCATCAATACTGTCACCAATCAACTCAGTGGCGCCAAAAACTATAAATTGGACACTAATATCGGTCATTTCCGATCATTTTTGTATATCAACCCCTCCCCTACAATCCTCCAAGTTGTGGGACTGAATTTGGATTTAAATGTCATCGGAAGTGTCACTATTCATTACAGAGACTCGAAAACTATTAATTAGACACTAATATCGATCATTTTCGATCATTTATATGTATATATATATATATATCTTCCCCTCCCCTCCCCGAAGTTGCACCTTGAAAGTCATATGATAAAACCATCCCAGGCCCGAACCTAATCTAGTTAAAAACTTGATCGAGATCGTTCAGGTGGTTCAAGAGTTATTAAGTCACAAACGTAGTCATTTTTAACATATTTATGTAATAGAGATAACTTACACGACCTAACTCTTAAGATGCAATAATAATAATAATAATAATAATAATAATAATATTTGAGCTTGAAAGATGGTATCTTATTTTTCTATAGTTTTCTATCTATATATTTATTTTTCATATAAATACTTAGCGTTTGCTCCTTCACTGTGAGATAGCCCAGTTATTCTCCAATTGAAGCTCATGTTGTGACGTACTCTTTTTAAGATGGAAGTTCACGTTTTATATAGTTCCAATGCTGAAAACATACGTTCAGCTACAAATCAACCAAGCAACTCATGACTGGTTAATGCAATAATTTTCACATTCTTTTAACCAAATAAACATTATGCTATTTCTCATAATATGACTATGCTTTTTTTCCTCCCTATGACATAGTTTATAATAAATCACAATTATATCTGCTGTTTTAGTGTCACCTGATAAAAAAGTAAAATTAAATGCAATAACAAGTGTTTGCTAAGAATCGTACATGCTAATCAATGTATACGACACAAAACTAACTCTTTTTTTTTTTCCTGCCACGTTAACCGCGCTGTAACGTTGGCCTATAACAGGATTAAAACCACGCTTCAGGAAAGCGGATTTTCATGTTCAGTCAATTGTATGATATAAAACACGTTTTAAAAGGTACCGTGACCACAACAGCTGCTAATGGAACAAAATCTCGTAAAACTTTTACCAAGTGTCCCTACCTGCATTAGGAAGTACTCCACATACGACTGTATCTTGTAACACAAAAAAGTGTCGAGTATAGCGTACCATTAAGCCCCATTGTTTCCTCATGAAATTAGTTTTAATGGAAAATACTGGCTAGTGCACGGAACTTTATCGTTACTGTTTCTTAAATGAAATAATTATGATGGATGTAGCCACTGGGGAGGGGGGAAAACGGGGCCTACCCCCCGACAGGTGATTGTATTTTAGGCCAGTAATTTCTATACTTATAGCAAATCAAGAAAATCTATTCTGAAATGCATCGTCCACTTTCTATTCTCATTTCCCTAACTGGAAACACGTAATTGCGAATTTATCATATTACTATAAAGGAGAAGGTGGTAATAAAGGAAGTGGGTTGTAATACAGAAATTGCTATAGCTTGAAACCATTGCACCCTACCCATAATACTAGTAGTATAGTATTATTCTGCACTTAAGGTAAAAATGAGGGAGAACGTACGGAGACGACGTTCCCGCGTTTCCAAAAAAAAATCTTTGGCATCCCACCACTTCCTAAAATATTACAATGGGCAAAGATAGGCACGGAAGACAGCGTGAAGTTAAGTGTCCCTCTAACTCTTAACATCCACTTTTACCCCCTTGTTCTGCACCCGAAAAGACAGCAAGTAATTGTAAAATATTGCCACCTATATTTTGGAGGAAAAATGGAACTAGACTGCTTTTATAAGAGAAAGAGCACAGATGAAATGTAGGATCAAATTTTCGTGCTAAACCAATCATTATCCATTTAAACAGGTATAATTAATTTTATTGACAAAGTGTACAAACGTATGTTGAATTAGGTAGTTTTGGGGAGTCCAGACCCGGTAGATCCCACCCCGTGGGTACGTCATGTTTTCCACCACCAAGTTCTAACAAAACATTGCCGGTTTGAAAAGCAATACCAATCAATCCCGTATTCTATGCTAGAGGCGAAACTGCAGTCTACTGTAAAATGTGGGCGTAAGAGGATGTGTATACCTAGGTAATTTCCGGCGTTAGCATAACTTTTTCAAGGTAAGACATTGATTACTTTTTCTTATGTAAATTAAGTAAGATAGATTACAGTACCTCATGTTATAAAGTACCGACTGGTGTAGAAAATTATTGTTGTTTCTAGTACGAAATAGCAATTCGAGGGTCAGTTTGGGAAGTTACATATGGAAACGTTCATATAAGAGAAAACGTTCATATGGACCTATGGCGAAAAGTGCATAGTTTCAGAGCTAGGGCTGTCTAAAATCTTGAAAAAGGTAAATTTTAATAGTCCCTACTTCGAATTCCAGAAACTGCGGATGGTTGTTCTTATAAGCGTAAAGGAAGCTAGACATACACGATCCAAAATTACATATTTCATCAATTGTCAATAGATGTAGAGGGTATTCCCTACAGGATGTATTTCTCAGATATACTCTCAAAAGAGTTTTCAGATATACCCTGATTTCAAGATGGGTCCAAAGTAGGCAGGAGGTAAGAATTGACAAAAATGGACATCAAATGCTTCAAAGGGAAGGCGGAAGTGTTAGGGTCCCGGCAGCTTCAAGTTTTGTGTGTATGTGTATGTATGTGTGTGTGTGTGTGTGTGTGTTCGGAATAACGTGTGATGATATGTATTTCGTCACAGTATATTTCACGTTTTCTTCACTTATAAGTGTGCAAGGAAACATCACAGTATGCGTTTTCCCGAGTACAAGAGACCGTTCTTTTGTCGATCCTTAGCACTTCCGACACCGTTCCAAAGGATTCCGTGTTCATTGCTGTCAACAGGCACGTATGCAGGAATTTATTTCGGGAGCGGTCCAAAGCTATTTGGGGGGTCGTACTTCAATATTAGGATAAATTATAATATTTAAAAAAAATAACCCCCAAACTTAGGTTAAATTTACAGAAAAGTTGAGATTTCAGACGGGGCCCGGACCCGCTGAACCCACCCCTAAATGCGTCCTTGGCTGTCAAACCTTATTGTTTGCCTACTTTGGACCGATCATAGAGTCAGAGCATATCTCAAAATTCGGTTGATGGCATATCTGGGAATATCACCCTGCACGCAATGCTCTGTACACTCATTGAACATTAATAAAATATGCATTTTTGGATTGCACATCGTAACTTCCTTTACGCTGATAAGGACCACCATCCGCAATATCTCGAATTCAAAATAGGTCCTCTTGAAATTTGGGTTTTTCGCGATTTTGGACAGCCCTAGCTCTGAAACTATGCACTTTTCGCCATAGGTCAATATGAACTTTTTATCTTAATTTGATGTGAGAGATCACCTCTTACAGTTTGTCGGTATAGTTCATTAACACCTTGTATGTTAGCATAACTTTAAGAGCGGAATTAATCCCTCGTACTAAATTTACTAATCATCATAAATTTAATATGAGGGATTAATTTAGTAATCACCACAGCAAATCTAGGTGGCATCCTGTAAATTACAAAGTTGCTCACTAAGTGGAAAGACATACGCTTGGATGTTTACCTACGTATAAAGGAATAGTCTTTTCCGTTATATGGACACTTTGCACATTTCGTTGTTTAAATTAATTGTTTTATTGTATTAAATGGATCAGTATTTTAAAGTAGAATTAGTGTGTATTTTATTCACCCTAATAATGTTTTTTGTGGTCAAAGGAAGTGCTTTTTAAACCATGCTAGGAGGACAGTTCGTGGCATAAAACAAAACAATTCCATGTCTAAATAACCAAATTTTCCGGATAATCATGTTCACATCGAAGATGGAACTTTCTTTCTGCAGTATGATACATTGGAACAAGATAAACGGATTTTTTGTTTTGGACATGATGGTCTGAAGCCAGCGCTGACAAGGGAAGTTCGGGAGAAAGCACTCGTCTGCAGAGAAAGTAAGCATGCCATTTGAAGGACAAATTCATTACAACAGGTAATAAAATTCCTGTACGGTTGAGCACTGTTCGAGATATTCATCTTGGAAGTTTATATGAGAAAATAACTGGATGCACATTTAAACGCCTTAGGTATTCTCTCTCATGGCGAAGCCTGATGCTTTGAAATTGGTATTGCTTGATCACTGGGGTCCATTCACAGACAAATTGTCCATTACAAGTTGCATGACGGATGGCAAAGATGTAATGGTTAAGAAGATACCAAAGAACTGCACACGATTTGTACAACCATTTGATGTGTTAGGATTCCGACCAATCAAAGATTATGGCAGGAGATTTGTACATAGTATGAAACCTCTTAATCCGGATGTTATGATTTACCAACGAAACAATCAAATAAAGTTCGTGTCCATACGAATCAGTTCCGATCACCGTGATACATTGGATTGTTTCAGTTTGCGTTCCACAAGGCAAGTTTACGGACAAATTATAGGCCTATATACCTTTTGAATCACTTGTCGAGTTTGCTTTTTGTTTTGGTTCTGCGAACTGTTTCCTAGACGGATGCAACGCAATTGCACTTATAAAATGTTAGTGGTGCAAAGAAGTCTTTTGCTTGCGTCATTTTTCCATAGAATAGAAGAATACCAGTGATCAATTTTCATCTCTAACCTATCATCTATATTGGATATTGGCAATCAGCTATGTCGTGGCAATCAGCACTAATAATTAACTGCGACAGTCAGCACCCGTGGCAATCAGCACCCCGCCTAAATTATTTCAATTTCCGTATTTTTAGAGGTGCACACTCCAGCCACTAGACCAGCTGGAGGAGCATATTGCTTATTAAGCTAAAATAGTTGTTCGGTATAGAAAACTTACTAAGAGCATAATTTTTATTTTAGACTCATCACACCAGTCAGATTTAGTACCAAGAAATTTTGTTTCCAACACATAGTGGCAATTTATACAAACACAATGACCGTAGATTGAATCAGAGAACACAGCAATGCTTATTTTTTTTTTTTTTTTTTTTAAAAATAGTAACTATGGATCAGTTTCACCGACTACATGAGCATATTAACTTCACTAGACACTGTTAAAAGAAAGGGTAGCTGCATGTAAATATAACAGGATCCTAGAAACTTGTACTGAACACTGATTGGCTGGTCAAAACGGACTCAACCAATCATAACAAGAGTTGACAAAAATGAAACTAAACAACAAAAAAAAAACTTTTCCTGCCTGGTCCGGTAGAAAACTAAATAGGTACATTTCGCCAGCAACCCCCACCCCTACCACACACACACAGCTTGGAAACGGTAGCCCCCACCTTGGAATTTCGAAACATAACCTATATCAATCGTTTGTGCTACGTTTTTACCGGTATATTCCGCAAAAAAATTCGTTTGTACCACTTCTGGTATGAAGTAATAAGAATTTCAAAGTGGGGGCTGTGGAAAGGCAGCCCCCACCTTGGAATTTCAAAACGAAACTATCTATGCCAATCGTTTGTACTACGTTTGTACGGAAATGTACCGCAAAAATTTTCGTTTGTACCACTTCCGATACAGAGATATAAGAGCTCCAAAATTGGGGGCAGGCTTCCCACCTTGGAATTTCGAAACGAAACCTTCGCCTATCGTGTGTACTACGTTTGTATGGGAATGTACCGCAAAACTTTTCGTTTGCACCACTTACGGTACAAAGTTATAAGTGTTTTAAAGCTGGGGCTGTGGAAACAGCAGTCTCCCGACCTTGGAATTTCGAAACAAAAACCTATACCAATCGGTTGTGCTACGATTTTACCGGTATGTGCCTCTAAACTTTTCGTTTGTACAACTTCCGGTATAACGTTATAAGAATATCAAAGTGGGGACTGTGGAAAGGGCATCCCTCACCTTGGAATTTCAAAACAAAACCTATGCCCATCGTTTGTACTTCATTTGTATGGAAAGGTACCGCAAAATGTTTGTTTGTACCATTTCCGGTACAAAGAAATTAGAGCTTTAAGGTGGGGAGGTTGTGGAAAGGGAGCCCTCACATGTGTGAACTTAGCAGGATCACATATGAATATTATAATTATATGCATCCCGTACGTTTGTACTGCGTTTGTACCGGATTGTGCAGTAAATCGTTTTGTTTGTATTGGCTTCAAATTCGAGAAAATCGAAAACTAATGTGGTCCTGCTACTAATGTAATGAACGGAATTGAAAAAAAATTTTTTTGAATCACAAACTAAATAGTTTTTCTTTTCATTTAGAAGTAGGAGAGGTAAGGATTTGTATTTTAGAGATGATTAGACCTTTGATAAACGACAAATATACCGTATGTCATAAATGCTTACATTAAAATCCGTGTGTAACGAATAAGTAATGTTTCTATTGTAAAAAAGATTATACACTATGTTTGTATGTATATGTTTTATGTACACTCATGTCCCAAATTATTGTCGCATGTCTATAAATATGTTGTCTAGGAATATAATTTGATAACGAATTCGCCCGGCATTTCTTATAATGTTAGTATGTGTATAATCAGCAAAGACATGTATGCGGCAAATTTTATCTCAAAAGAGCAGTAAATAAGAACAATAAAACGAAAATAAAATATTCTTGTCTATTTAGCACCATTTTATTTTACTCATTATAATTTTCTTATTTATAATTCATTTCGTGTAAAATTTACCAGAAATATACATTTCCCTATTGTACAGATAGTATCAGTATTAAAAGTACCCTGCAAAATCATTATCAAATTATATTCTTACAAGAAGACAGTTATAGATATGCGACAATAATTTTGGACATTAGTGTACATTACTATTATATTTCGCGCGAATTAGGATTTTAAACTACTTTCTGAAGGTATGATATTTTTTCAAACTTTGCTAAACTGCATTTTAAATTTTGTTAAATTGCAAATAGTCAAACAAGCTGCTGACATAACTGAAAACTTTTAGATGAGAAATTTATATCTTTTATTTGTGTATAAGTCTTTCACTTTATTGTACTGATATTGCTTGCACTTTAAATAAGACTCCCTATTTGAATATTTTAAATAGTCGATGTAGAAAAGTATCGTATTTTAAAATGTAAACAAAGTTTGCTTTCTGTTCCGTTTCTCTCGAATTTTGTGTAATTATTATTGGAATACACATATTATTCAAATTTGAAGAAGTTAGTCAATAGTCCTGCTAGGTTCACGTGAACTAAGCAAAAAATTATTTTGCGATTTTCTCGAAATTGAAACCGGAAAAACTTAAATTTCTTACAGTACAATCCGCTACAAATGAAGTATAAACGATTTGTACAGAACAATTTTCACTTTGTAGAAATTTATATCTTGGTCTTCCGGCTAGGTATACGTGAACTTAGCAGGACAACTTTATTTCAAGATTTTATCGAATTTGAAGCCGGTACAAATGAAAATATTTACGATAAAATTCGGTACAACCGCAGTAAAAACGATTCGTATAGAAAGTCCTTCAAATTCGTAGAAATTTGTGAGTTATCCTGTTATGTTGCGTGAACTTAACAGGACTACATTACTTTTCGATTTTCTCAAATTTGAAGCCAGTACAAACGAAACAATTTACGGTACAATCGGGTGCAAACGCAGTACAAACGTACGAGATGCATATATTTATAATATTCATATGTGGTCCTGCTAAGTTCATACATGTGAGGGTTCCAATTTCCACAGCCTCACCACCTTAAAGTTCTAATTTGTTTGTACCGGAAGGGTACAAATGAAAATTTTGAGGTACGTTCCCATACAAACGCAGTACAAACGATGGTCATAGGTTTCGTTTCGAAATTCCAAGATGGGGACGCTGCTCCAAATTTTAGAACTCTTATATCTTTGTACCGGAAGTGGTACAAACGACAATGTTTGCGGTACATTCCGGTACAAACGTAGCACAAAAGATTGGCATAGGTTTTGTTTTAAAATTCCAAGTTGAGGGGGAGGGCGTTTCCGCAGTCTTCCACTTTAACACTCTTATAACTTTGTACCGGAAGTGGCACAAATGAAATATTTTGCTGTACATTCCGGCACAAACGTGGCACATACGATTGGCATAGGTTTTGTTTCAAAATCCCGAGGTGAGGGGCTGGCGAAATGTACCTAAACTAAACTACTAATTAGGAATTCCTATAACTTGACCACTGTATTGTTTAGTGATTTGAATTTCTAGTTATGTTACTTATAATAGTAAAGCTAATATGAAAAAGATAGTTACTAAATATCTAGATTTTAACACGGTTAAGTCTTCCTGTTTGTAAAAAAATGTTGATAACTTACGTTGGGTTCACGACTTTCCTTATTTGTGCGTTGCAAGAAGTGACAAACCCTGAAATCAGCAGACTTTAATTCACGAAGCTAAATCAACGGTAATATTTTCTAATATTAACTTAACATTACAATATTTCAAACACAAAATAAACTGTTTTACTGTGTAACTGTTTGAAATATATATATATAAGGGCGGATTCAATGGGGGCTATAGAGGCTATAGCCCCCCTTGACTCTCAGGTATACACTGGATAAAATGGACTTTAATCCAGTTTTACACTGGATAAAACGGCAAACTATGGTTTAGCCCCTCCCTTGATCATATCCTGGATCTGCCACTATATATATAGGGTGTTTCAAAATAACACCGATAACGTTTGGGAGGTGATTCCTGACACCAAGATAAGACAAAAAGTACGGACCAACCTGGGTGCACAAATGCTTCCTTTCGGAGTTATAGGCTGCCGAAAACATAAAAAATGAACTTTAAAGGCTCATAGCTCCAATACTATGACACCTAGCGTAGTCGGGTCAAGACTTCAGTAGTTGGTGAGTACTTCAAATTAAATGCCCCTATCAAAACTCCTTGTTTAAAAATTGTTGCCTGAATAACATAGGATTCTGAAACATGTATTTTGGATAGCGCACGTGGTCTTGACCTGACTACGGTAGGTCCCATAGTATTGGAGCTATGGACCTTTAAATTTCATTTTTTAATGTTTTCGGCAGCCTATAACTCCAAAAGGAATAGACCAAGGGCCAAGGGGATATAACTCCTCCCTAAGGAAGTTTTGCCACTATATTAGAAGTATTCATTAGGGTCCTTATAATCAAAAAAGTTGTTGGTCAATATCTAAGTGCAACACCTGGGTCTTGGGACCTTTAAACCTTTAGCACCCGTGTATATTTACAGACATCGATGAGATTTCTTTAAGTGATCGTAGATCAGACCGTTAGTGCAACACTGGAACAAGTTATACCTCGATCGATTTGTAAGATTGTACGCATTCAGTTTACGTAATGAACGGGACATTTGTGTGTACAAAGGAAAACAAATTGAGGGATATTTAAGAACATTTCCCTTTAAGATTCCCTTCTCGCAATTCTTTTAGTTATTACGTTGCAACACTGCAAACTAGGTGAGTATAAAATGGATTTTTGTCTCCTATTTCATGTTCAACTTAAACTGAAAATTTCGTCTTGATCCATCAAATAGCAGCAGAGGAAATATTTTTTTTTTTTTTTTAGTTTTGATAGAGTGCATGATAACAAATTTTCATGGAAGACGAGTATGACTTTGTGTGAATGTTCCGACCGTCAGTGCAACACTGAAACAAACTATACCTCGATCGATTTGTAACAGTGTAGGCTTTCAGGTTTCGTAACGAGCGAGACATTTCTGTCTACAAAGGAAAAATAATTGAGGGATATTTAAGAAAATTTCCCTATAAAAGTTCCTTCTCGCGATTCTTTTAGTTATTACGTGGCAACACTGCAAACTAGGTGAATAGTAAAATGTATTTAGGTGTTCTGTTTTATGTTCAACCTAAACTGCAATTTTCGTCTTGATCCAAAAAATAGCAGCAGAGGAAATACGTAATTTTTAGTTTTCACAGGGTTCATAATAATTGATTTTTATGAAAGTACGAGTATAACTTTCTGTCAATGTCGTAACGTTAATTATTCCTTGTTACGTTACTTTCCCTGGTTACTAATGTATATTTATCCGGATTACAAAATTATTCTGGATTGCACAACACAGTTATTCACTTCAGAACATATATTTTCATTTCCAAAATATATCGTATTGTTACATTACAATATAGAATCAATCTACAGAATATGGCACTTCGTTCTGTTCTGTCTATTTACATTGCCATGACAACGACATCCAAAAAAGATAAACAAGTCGTCATAGCAACCAAATTAACAAATATATAATTAAAATACAAACATTTAAATTATATCTTTCTTCTTCTTCTTCTTAAGTGCTTGTGCCTTCAAAATAACACTTTTGCTCGAAACTATAAACAACACTTAGAAAGCATGTGAAAAAAGATAGACAATATCGTTGCAATCTTCCGTTTTATTTTTCTGTAGAAAACAAAGGATACTAATAATTCTAGTTGATATTCTCATTCGTTATATTACGACAGATTCCCAGTACCGAGAAATCCCCCGGGAAGGTTTTATGGTTTGTTGGTCCATACTATAATAGAAAATATTTCAAAGCAATAATTTTACTGTTGTGCGGTTACAATATGTTCCTTTGAAAATACTTGTTGTTTTGGTATTCTACAATGAATATATTTCCAAACATGTCTGCTGGTATGTAAGGTTATCAAACAACTCTCGAAGTTATTGCGTAGGGCATGTATTATTATTACATGTGCACATAGATAATCGCACTTAATATAGTACGTAATATAAAGTTTTTAAATTGCTGTATTATTAAAGAATTTGTTACATTCTTTGTGTTCATATCAGAGTTGGCGTGGGTCAATGAAAACTTGACCCACGACCCACTGACCCACCACCCACCGTGACCCACCATCCACGGTGACCCACTGTGACCCACCACCCACCATGAACCACTCTCGTCCACTGTGACCTATTTTGACTCACCAAAATCCATCGTCGTCAACTCTGAACACGATTCACGGCCTCTTCTGAATTGACTAAAGAGTTTACAATTGTAATAAAACATGACTGTGAAATTGCCACTAATCGGAGTTTGAATTTCTAGTCAATCGCTCAAGCACCGCTCTGTCACAATAATGGTGGATCTGATCCTTATGATATAAAATGGTAAAGTGTTTGTCAGTGAGGAAATTGAAACAGTTCGAGGTGAGGGGAAATTAGTGTGTCCGTAAAATATGCTTGCACTAAGAGAGTATTCTTGCAAGTGTTAATTTCTGAACGCATTCCAAAAGAAACTATTCGCAGGAAAATACCCCTGTACAATACGGAAAAGGTTTTGGTTTCTCAGTTCACAGTATTTTTCTCACAAAAGACTTGAAAAATCAGTTTTTCATAGTGTATAAAGGTGCTCGGGTACCCTATGTGAGAGCATCTCCATAAAGTATGCTCATAATTGTAATTTGTGTAATCACTAAAACACCACGTTAAATTTAAGTTACAAATATGCATAATTGCAATTATTATGAATATTTATTCAAAAGTAGTTTACCTAAAGCAAAGAAGAGACTTACTAAAAAATAGGTACAAAGTTGAATAGCACAAATAAGCCATTAGTAATACAAGTAGGCCTATACATTTTCTATAGCTCGTAATTTTCCACTTTAAAACAAACCTGAAATCGGGTTTATTTCCTGTTGGTAACATTTTCGTGGTAAATCATCCGCAGCGGAATGGTGTCCATCCTTCAGCCAAGAAATAAATAGCTCGTCTACTTTGAGCTTGTCTAGCGGTGGGTCATTAACATTGATGAACAACAAGTTAGACAATGTTTGAACACTTAGTCTATTTCTAATATCAGTCATCTGTAAATTCATAAGGGCAAGTCCCCGTTCGCACTCTGTCGTGGAAATTGATAATACTTCTACTCGATTTCTGCATCTCCTCATCGACAATCTACTTGTTAGACTTAAGTCTGATAACGATTTTCCTTGGTCAGTTTTGAAATACTCAGCAAGAAGTATCATCTCTCTATCACCATACAACATCTTTTCCATATCGACCATGTCAGTTGGCAATGTCGACTCATGGAGAACAGAAACTTCATCTACCACGCCTTCCATAGGGAATCTTGTGAATAAATTATCAATTAAAGCCTGATGAACTGAAGATTTCTTTTTGTTTATACATTTAATTTTTGTAATTACACATGAAGGTTTGATGCCATTACGAAGTTCCCTCTCCCGTCTAGAAAGCGAAAGAGAACGTGGTTCCTGGAAAGTGTTCAGAGGTGAATGGGAATTTCTCTCCTTCTTCCCCTTCAATTACTACAATGTTGTTTGCCATGTGCCAAATTACGATGAATTTCAATTAAATTACCATAGTATAATTATTTCCTTGTTGAATTATCAATACTTTTCAGTGGAAAAAAGGATGAAATTTGAAAGTTCCAAATCAAGGTAAGTAGACCAACGTAAAGGAAAAAAGTGTAAAATTTTCCATATAATTATGCGTACAATCCAAACTTAAAATTTTCGTGTAATCTTACAGTACAAATTTTATGCCTATTTTAGTCACAAGTTTTTGGGTTGATTACCCTGTGTTGTAAGCGCTCCATATAATAAACATAAGCTTCGGCAATTATTATAGTAGAAAGCAATGGATATATGAAGCCAAGCGCTCAAATATTTTGTTTCTGATTTTTTTTCTTAAATAACATCGATCGTTTTCGATCATTTTTACAAACCAACTCACTTCCAATTTTCCATATATAGCAAATGCCCCCCTCCATAAAGGATAATTTAAAAATATGCTAGGACACATTTTGTTTATTTTTAATAAAGAGTTAATACACTGAATTTCAGCTCAGTAAGTATAACGGCTTGCGAGATACTTTTTTTTTTCGCAAAAATTCGGATCCTCACCCTCCTTAGGATATGTAGCTATTATAATGAAAGCAATACAACATCCCAATTTGGATTAAGGCCTAACTACATACCAAAAGTAATTTCATTTGACTTTGCAATTCGGCCGTGATGATCAGGCACACATAGTTACATTCAATTTTTTATATAATAATTATATATTACAGTGATTCAAAAATGTATTTTTTTCAGTAGTTAGCTCCTCTAAAAACTCACAGATCTCGAAAGCCAAGTAGTAGTGTAAATCCTATTGCTATTATTACAATTAAAAATATCAATATCCAAAAGCGCCTGAAGTTCTTTTTTCACTTGGTTAGATATACTCACCTCAGGCAAGTAGACAGAAACAAGTGGAAAAGGAAGGGAAATGAAGGTCTTGAAAGTAAAACGAAGACAAATTTACCAGTCTTCAGAAGTTATTGTCTACAATGCAGTGAGCAGAGAGGATCGGTAGATCATACTGAGTCGGTGGGTCGCAGTGGGTCACGATGGGTGGTGGGTCACAGTGGGTCACATGCCGTTGACCCACGACCAACTGACCCACTCAGAAAACTTGACCCACTTGACCCACCGACCCACTGACCCACTCCATCTCTGGTTCATGTTTTCTGTAAGTTGATAATAGTAGCACATTCGCGCTGAAATCCGTGTGTTCTCTGTTCTTCTGGAGAAGAATGACAAACAAAAGGAAGCCAGTCAGACAGACGACAATTGCAACAAGAGAAAGGGATTACTGTTGCGAAAAATCGAAAATTGTGTGTAATACACTACGCAAAAAACGAAACTGACATGACGACGATAATTTTCATAAAAAAAAAAGAAACTTCCATAAAAACTTTTAGGCGAAAGCACTGCGGTAAGACATTGACACTGTAAAACTGCACAACTTAACACCAATTATCATCCAAATTCCTAGGGAATACGACACAAACAAACACCATCTATTGCTAGGGCTTCCAAAGTTTCACAAAATTACCACGATTGCTATGCCAGTCTGCTAAATCATGATTGGCGGAAAATTGTACACTCTTAGTGCATAATTCACCATATTTGGAGCGTCTGGGAGTATGTAGCAGACATCCTGGTTAAGGAGGAGCAGTGCGTATTTGACCAGAAATAGAGTTAAAATGGAAATCACGCAAAAAAGGAAAAGGGTGTTTCATGGAAAACTTTAGTGACATATGTCACTAGCAATATGATCTAAAGTTCAGTAATGTTTTAAAAATTAATTTTTTTAGGTGCATCACCTGTGAATACAACATTAAACAGATCCAAGAACAAATTAATGACCTTGTTGTCAGGAAATAGTATGTAAATGGAATTTCTGATGAAAATCGAAATACGCTATATAAACACTCTCAACGTGAAGATTTTAACAAGAAAAGAAAAACATATCTTCTTTTGTATCAATAACAAGTGTACACGTGTTTTTTCCAACTTCAAAATAACTTTCAAACTAATATAAAAGCTGGAAATTTTAGAACAATCACCATCATTGGCTCCTTCGGAATCATCGATTAACAATCACATCAGAACCGTTGGAGGTTGATTGACACAACCCTTTGCAGACTGTGAGTATGCCTTGTGCACTTTATCCTCAAATGACTTTAAATGTGTAAAGAGAGCTCTGAATACTGTTATAACACGAAAGAACCAACGGACAATTTCCATATAATACGAACTCCGAATTGTTGTACTATACTACCTGTATTATATTATTGCATTTTACTATTTCATATAAATGGTGTCGGTTTATTTAGTTGTATTTCTTAATAAATTCTTTCACATACAAAATTCAACTTGTTTCTAAAAAGACAATCCTCATCCTGAGAGATATGCAAAACGCTTAATTATGATATATAACAAATAAGCATAATTTAAGCATCATTTTATGGCTCCCTCAGTGGAATTTCTCTCTTGTGTTTCATGGTATTTTTTGTTCTCTTTTCACATATATGAGGCACAATTTTTTACTTCTCTGATTTTATAGTGTTCACTCGCTAACGCTCGCTGTGGGCTCCGCTTCCAGGCCCCGGGTCATGGCTTTACAATGAACTTTCTCAACTTCTGGAAAACTATTCTGGAGAAATTACTTCTCTTTAAAGAATATACTTATCACCAACAGATACGTCAATCCAACGGGTATTATTTCCTGAATTTCACTTTGAACAGCAAATATGCAATTTATTAAAAAGAACTATATTCCTACGTGTACTCTGACAATCATGTAAATGGCTTACTATGCGCGCCTTGCGCACATCTATACGTATTAGAGACAACTACAGTACTTATTTTCTGCCACATAATAGCGGAGAATGTCATGCAATCTACAACTTAATAAACCTTACAATATAAATTTTGTTGCAGGATTTTTAAACATTTATATATAGCATTTTCATAAACACTACCATTTGCAATGTAATATATTACAATGTATTATAATGGTGTACTTGGGGATAATTTCACAAACATATTAACTCCAGCAAAGGTACTTCATATCTGTTATATAAAAGTGGGAAAAAATTTGCAGGCTTCCGACATATTTATTTTTATATTTTCATCGAAGACTACAATTTAGTAGATAATTTCTCAATAACTCAAAATCATATTTCTTATTACAATCAGCTAATAAACCACGAATTCCAAAATAATATTCTGTAAGAAAGCGCATACATAATGCCATTAGTACTCCGATTTTAGAGGTGTAATTCCATAGATGCTGAATCTTTATGTACCATGTGAGTAGTAAGTAGAAACTTGAATATGTAAAATTTTAAGCAGTTCAGTAGTTCAGTGGAAGCAAGTCAGACTACTGCGGGCGAGACCTGGGTTCGATCCCTGTCGATTTTTTCTTTCTTCAAACTTATATTTCGTTAATATATATTGATTGTCAATAAGGTTGAGTCTATTATACATGGTATTTCATTCGCACCTTGCCCGCCAGAGAAACTATTGAATCGAAAGAAGCACTTTTCCACGTATCTCATATATTATAGCTATTTACGCTGCCAACCACACAACTGCCAAAAAGCGCTTTTTGAGCATCTATATTGACTATTTTCCAAATAGTTGTTCCGATACTAACATACTTCCGATTTGGAGGCTAGATGTGTAGTATACATTTTAAACTTGTTACCGGTATACGAGGACCAACTGCGAGAAAAAACGGGGAGATTTTGTGTGATAGTTTTTCCGATTTCTGGCATCGTTTCGGGGATATCAGCTAATTTCCGGTTTGAAGAACACACTTTTATGGCGAGACAAAATATCGTACAAGTGATGCCCAGTGTTTCTTCCAGACCTGTATTTCTTTGGGGGGAGACACTGCCGGAGCATTGAGAGTGCCTCTCCGAGCACATCGAAATAATACCTCTTACAATACAAAACGTGGAACTTCTGAACAGGAGACCTGCGTTGGATCCCCATCAGATTCTTTTCTGATTTTTTTCTTTCTTCGAAAATTTATTTTTATAGCATGGGTGATTGCCAATAAGCTTGACTCTATTATACACGGCATTTCATTCCAACCGGTCCCGCCACACAAACTATTAAATCGAAAGGGGCACTTTTCCACGTATCTTATATATTATAAATATCTACGCTGCCGACGAGACAATTTTCAAGAGTTGCCCATTTGTGTGTGTGTGTGTGTGTGTGTGTGTGTGTGTATTTCCTTAAAATTAATATTTTATACTTTCCAGTTGTGCTGTTTACTTCAAACTTGGTATACGCATGTATCTTAACGAGGGACATAAAAGGTGAGAGAGATATTTTGCAATCATTTCCGGTTTGAAGGAGACACTATTGTCGCGAGACCAAATGTATTGTTGTCTTGTCTGCACACTATATCGTGAAAATGATGCCCAATGTTCTTTTTAGACTCTTTTTGGGGGGCACTGCCTCCTCAGAGCGCACCTGGATGAGATCAAAATAATACGTTTATAATACAATAACAAATAGAATATTATCAGTAGTGCCACCGGACTAATAATTCCCCCCCCGGAACATTGCTTCCGAAAGACACACTGGTGATGCTCCATTTCCAAAGCTACATATGTCTGATTTTAAATACTTCAGTATCGTCTCGAAACTTCACACGAACATACTCCCTCGTTTCGGGACTATCTCAAAAGTTGCCTTATAAATATATATTTTCCCTTTACGTATGTAATAATGAAAATATTTCGTTCCCGCAATACGAACAGAAAGTAATTTGCTAATACGAAGAAATGGAGATAAGAAAAAATACAAAACCCTTTAGTCGGGAATAGAACTCAGACCTGCTACTTAGAAAGCCCAAACGTTACCTCTGAGCTATGCTCGTATGTTGATTCATGTTTGTTCTATTATGCTTAACATAGCTCATAACAAGGCAGATCAAGCCAATTCAACAACATGGCATCTTTGCATTCAAGATGGCGACTTCTCCAATGATTTGTTTCTTCACTGAAAATGCACTTCATCCTTAAGAGTATAGCGGAACATGACTGTCCTACCGTGAGAACAACTTACAATTTTCATGGTTACAAACTTTTGAACCGCCATCTTGAATCGAAGATGACGACTTTTCCAACATGTACGATTTTTCCCCTTACTTACTCTGTAATCTACACACTTGAACGCAATTTCGTGATTCCACAATATATACAAGTTGTCTAGAATTAAACGCCCCCTTGTAACATTCCTAGCACTTTCTTACACCGAAGATGACTATTTTTTTTCAAGTTTAAGAGCGGATTCGCAAACTACGCATCAGAATAAAAGTCAACTCGAAATTCCAACGTCCTAGACACAGCCATTACAAATTTCACATTTTTTCGATTTGCGCCGCCAAAGCAAAACGAATTTTAGTGCTCTTTTTTCTATCATAAACTATGTTCCTATTTTACTGTCTGACACAATGTGACGTTTCTATGATCTGCGGAACTACTCTGAAACCCAGCATTTCGAAACGACGAAAAATTTCGACACTTCATTCACATGGAAAATGTCGCCTTTTTCATGATATCGGAATTTTCCCATTACTCACATCACATGACGAACAAGTATGCAAAATTTGGTATTTGTATGTTTTGCGAAAGTATACAAACAATTAAGTGTGTTTCCGACTATAGAGGTATATAATTATTCTTGCCTCATTTTATTTGATATGCCCACAACTTGTAGTCAGGTTTCTTTTATTCCCTTAGACACTGCTCAATCTCAAAACTTGAACACCATGGCAAGTATTTCAAATCTCATCCTTGACATATATAGTGCGTCCAAGGAACAAAACGGGAGTTTATTTTTACAATGTTTTTTCAAGATTGCACTGGCCAGTTACTGGGACGATTCAAAATGCATTAAAAGCTTTGAAAAATCACTTTCCGGACATGCGCACTACTGGTTTTCCACCCAAAATCCCTCCACTCTCCCCTGGTCTACAATTTAACAGAAATTTTTGAAACTATTTGGCGATGAGCAAATTCCCCGATCTCCTATCCATCAGTATAGAGCTGGGATTAAACTTCCCAACGAACCTCTTTCCCAGTATGTTTTTTCCAAGAAATTCCTCGCTGACCAAGCCTATACACAATTAGAGTTGTGTATCCAATTTCTCTTAGAATGTGTATCCAATATGACTTCCGAAAATATTCGTTGGTTCGACACCGGTACCATACCTGATTATCCTACATTTATAGACGAGGTTACAACCCTGGAGCGCACCCAGCTCATTGCCCAAAACCGAGAAACGGACGCTTAATTTTCGCGCCACCCCTCAGACGATCCGACCACTAGCGCCATTCAAGACCTAACTCATCAAGTTTCACAATTGCAGCTTCATCTCAACACCCTTTCAAATTCCCAACCCACCTCTGTTCATTTCTCTCCCACCCATCCTCGTTCTCCCAGTCCCGCCCATCGCCACAACAACACTTCTGATTCTCGACAATCAGATTTGCCTAATTCTCCCTCTCCTTGTCTTCAACATTCCCATTCCACTACTCTAATTCTCCTTCTCGTAGCTCATGTACTCATTGTACACCTTATCATTCTCATTACTGTCACTGTGTTTCTTCCTCTCGTTTCCAAACTACATCTCAGTCACCTGAACCCCGTAACAGCCAACGAAATGCTAACAGCGAAGGCTTTCGTGAAAGTAAAAACAACAAGCGTTTTAATCATACAGATTCACAACCCCAAAATGTTTATACAAATAAATACCAGGCCACATCCATACCACCATATCCATTCTATCATCCTTTTTTCAGTATCTCGCCTCTCCCCCTCCCTCACTTCCCAAACTTCCCTCTGCTCTCCTTCCCCAACTCCCACCAATTCTCATAGCACTCAACCAAAAAACGGCAAAACATAGCGCGAGAGCGTTCCAGCTTCCTCGCGCTCAGTTTTCCCTCTCCCACTTCTTCCCCTCCTTCCACTCCAGCTTACCATCAACTACCATTGCATTTTAAAGGCAAATTATCATACGTTCAAGCATGAACAAGGATATTTTGTTTTGCCTCGATTCTGGAGCTGAAGTAAGTCTCTTCCCAGCCGATCAGTTCGATCCTTCTGTTCGTACTTTTAGCCTTTATACAGTTCTGAATGGTCTTTCCTCATTTCCGGTACATCTTTCCCGCGCTACCATTTTCAAATTGAATTTCAATGGTCATCAATATTCCGTGCTCTTTCGTTTAGTTCCTTTTAAGGATTTCCCACTTCCTTTCCAGTAAGTTTCTTCAAGACCATCAGGCGATGCTTTATTTTGACACAGGCATCCTTTCATTACGTCATCTCGGTCACATGCCTCCCGCCGATAATTCAACACATTGTGTTAATGCTAATGCATCACATTTTCCAAAAAAAAAAAAAAAACATCCTAGCCCTCACATTGTTTTTCAGCCACGCATGAGGCTCGTCATACCACCCCACTCAGCTGAATTAGTACGTCTCAAGCCAATGCTCTCAATGCTCAATCCAATGCTCCCAGATCATAAGCCAATGCTCCCATTGTTATTGGTTCTCTATTTTCACCATCGGAGCAAAGCACTAACACTTGTACCACCAGACAGGTCCACTTTTCCACGGATGAAGACGCATTGAGACACAAACAGCAACGTCTTAAAGACATTGGCCATCTCATTGACATTAAAAAATTTCATTTTTCTCCAGACATGAACTAACATCAGATTGCTCGAACGAAGGAGTTACTTTCTGAATACGCTTTTCTTTTTCAATGTCACGGCAATGATTTCACAAAAATATCTACTTTATCTGCGACACTACACTTAGAAACAGATGTTTCTTTTCAGTCCCCTCAATTTGTCATTCCACATAGACTCAGACCGAGAGCTGGAGAACTCGTCCTACGCCTCATCAATCAAGGAGTGTTTGAAAAATCAGACTCACAATATAGAAATAACATATTTGTTTTGAAACCAAATTCAAAAACTCAACTAAGAGCAGTTTTTGATCTCAGGGGCCTTAATTCCCGCCGCCGGAAAATAGCCTCTCCTTTAGAAGATATAGAGGACGTTTTAGAGTCTCTTTCTGACTCTGTTTGGTTCAATTCGTTTGACCTCCATTCTAGTTTTTATCAATTAAACCTAGATCCCTAAGACAGACCAGCCACTGCATTCTACATTAATGGTCTCTATCTCCCCTTTAATCACCATCATTTAACATCTGTCCCTGAAGGATACAAAATTGCCTCGATCTTACTCCAACAGTCTCTTCAAACCATTTGTTCATGACATGTATGTTCATGCAGATTCATTTTTATCATATGATGACTCTGCTTCGTGCTTTCATTCAGCAAGCCGAAAACATTCTCTTCTCTTTAATATTAGGAAATCAGTTTTCGGCTCAAAAGGAATTAAATGTTTAGGCCACGTCATAGAAAATCACACTCTACAGGCTGACCCTGACAACATTTCGGCTTTAGCTCAGGCACCCAGACCGACCCCCTCAAAGATCTCAAAAGCTGGTTACCTAGTGCAAATTTCTTTCGGCGTTTTTTCAAAAAAAAATGTTATGCACCGCTTGTATGCGTGTCATAACAAGTGTGTGAACAACTTTACAAGTTTTATATTATTTGATGTTTAATGTTCGTCGTTTAGTCTTCAGTTTATTGTCTATCATTTTGATTTCCGATTGCTTGTTTTGTTTATCATTTCTGCTTTTATTTATCTATTTTCCATTTTCTTTGTTATTAATGCATTGTCAGCAATGTACATAACATTTGGGAAAAATTGTCTCAATGTTCATGCCAACTCATTTGACTGCAAGAAGAAGAAAAAGAAAAAATGTAATAAACAGGAGATCAAGTTTTTTAGTTTGAAACGGTATGATTGTTAATATCACTATGAAGTTCTAAATAATACCGGACCCAACCGGGTCCTTGTCTGTCTTCCTTGATTCGATGTCATGTTTTTAACAATATTTATTATAATAGTCTAAAATATGTAAAAATAATCAAAATTCCAGTAGAAGCGAATAAGATTGCTTTTAAGCGTAACTCTAGTACCATTCTAGTTTAAACGTACACTACGCCAAGCTTTCATATCAATGTTTTTTTGCTGCGGTCCGTAGTTTGTGGACACATTTCCATATTAATCTATGAAGGAAGGAAGAAATAAGTATAAATAAACGTAATTGTGTAAATAAGCTATTAAAATGAGATAATGTTGTATTAAGTAAGAATGATCCTAATAGGAACGTAAGAAGTAATTAATAAAGTAAATGATAAATGGAATTATAATACATGGAGATGAGCTATAATATTAAAGTTATGCATTAAATGGAGGTGTTCACAATCTACTTGTCCAAGGCTCATAAAGGTAAATCCATTGAACTTAATTATTTGGTCTAGGAATTAATTCGTGCGGTTGGTACGCACACATTGAAGCTGTAGTACAAACACAAAATACATAAATACCTTAAGAAAAATATTGTCCATCGCTAGCCACCACTTTCGCCCATCTGTCAGGCAATGTACGGATTCCGTAGCGAAAGAAGTCCTCATCCTTGGAAGCGATCCAGTCAGAGACCCATGTTTCGATATCTTCTGAAGAAGTAAACCGCTGTCCAATCAAATCGTTGTTCATGCAATCGAACAAGTAGTAGTCCGAAGGAGCAACGTCTGGTGAATACGGCGGGTGGGGTAAAACTTCCCATCCGACATTTTCTAAATAGGTTTTGACCGGTTTTGCGACATGTGGGCGAGCGTTATCATGTTGAACAATAAGTTTATCATGTCTGTTCTCCCATTCTGGTCGTGTTCTGGCCAGAGCTTGCTTCAAACGCATTAATTGTCGTCGATAACGTTCTCCATTCATAGTTTCACCCGGTTGCAGCAGCTCATAGTACACCACACCTTTCATATCCCACCATATGCACAGCATAACCTTTGCACAGTGAATATCTCGTTTTGGTTGTGATGGACCTGGTTCACCTGGTTTCACCCAGGCCTTTTTTCGTTTAGGGTTCTCGTAATGGATCCACTTCTCATCACCCGTAATAATTCGATGCAGAAACCCTTTTCTGCTCTGTCGTTGAAGCAGCAATTCGCAAATAGTTTTTCGTCTTTCAACGTCTCTGTCTTTCAATTCATGTGGAACCCAATGTGACATCTTTTGAATCATTCCCATGGCTTTCAAGCGTTTGGAGACTGTTGTTTGATCAACGCCTAATGCTGCTGCAAGTTGTTCCTGCGTTTGACACGAATCCTGCTCGAGCAATGCTGTCAATTCTTCGTCTTGAATTTTTTTTTGCTGTCCAGCTCGCTCTTGGTCTGCCAAGCCGAAATCACCACTTCTAAACCGTGCAAACCACTTCTGACACGTTCGCTCAGCTAGAGCGTGGTCACCATACACTTCCACCAAAATACGATGACTTTCAGTCGCACTTTTCTGCATGTTAAAGTAATGCAGCAGGACACCCCGCAAAAACACTTTATCAGGCACAAATTGCGCCATGTTCACTTAACTACAAACTGGTGTTGTTGACGCTTTAATCCACTGCCCTATACTACGAACGATACGCGATGACAGGGGTTTGCAACACATGTGTGGATACACGGAACTGTGGGACGCTCTGTTCGTTGCGCCATCTCTTGTCCACCCGCACGAATTAATTCCTAGACCAAATATATGGCGTTTTTACCTACCTAACCTAACATCCAACCTAACCTAGTGGAAAACTACCTATGAAGAAGGGTACTAACCTATGTATACGTGAAGATCTGGATTCCAATTTGGTAAATTACTAAAACAAACCTCAAAATTAATTTAAATAAATAATATTTTATCTGAAAACTACATTACGTAAGTTAACAGGCTAAAGAAATCACAACAAGGTAAAGTTATATTTACTTCTTCTTAATCCTAATGGTACTTTTGTGTTTTAAGAGGTTGTTGAATAATGGAACAATGAAATTCTGAATAAACCAATTCAGGTGGTTGATCCCCTGTAATAATTCAGCGAAGATGTGTTGCTCCGTAATTTAAACTAACCTAAATTATCTTCAAAATTCTAGTTCTTACTGCTCGAAATTATGTTGGAAAAGCGTTTGTGTCCATATTATTCCATAGCTATAACATTCATAATATGAACGTGTCAGATAACACTAATCCTTAGCAGATCATGCATAATTTTCTCAGCAATCAATCTTACGGAAAAGAAAAAAAAATAAGCTATAACCATTCCATGCATGTACTTTAACCCTGGTCAATGTTCTATATAAGCAGAATATAGTAACTCCTTTTTACGTGAATACAATCTGATTGTTAGCTAAAGCAAATCTTCGAACTGACTTCATCAACAATTATGGATGCAAATGAAATGTTATGAATAAATGAAGGAAAAGATATATAGAATTACGAATAAATATAGAGATTATGAGTTACGAAGTAAATAATTATAATTAAACAAATAAGTGGAGGATAAATAAGTAGAAACGTGAGTGACAAATAATAAATATAATATTTAATTGCAAAGCTTAAGCTGATAATAAACTATATATATTCACGTACTATTGATGCTGCTTATACTTAGAACACCGCTTACGGCGAATAATAGACTGACTTGTGGCATATCAACTATTTACCAAACGAAACCTAATCTACTTTATTTATAACTGTTCAAATGCATGCTGAGCTTACTTCTATCACATATACTTGAAGCTACTGATTTATATTTCCAATTTCACGTTCATTATGCTGGATTAGCACGTGCATGTACATCTAGATGCCTGGATAAATGTATAAGCTTCGTTTAATGTTGGATAATATGGATCTACAGTAAAGATGTATATATATATATATATATACATTGCGAATTTAATAGATTGTGTTAACTTGTGTTCGTTTATGTACCTGTTGTGTTTTATAATATAAATGATTAATCTAAATTCTCCTACTGTTATTTATTGGCAAACATTGTAATTATTACAGATGTTTAAGGTATTTTGGATTTATTATGTCTATAGTCTTAATAAGAAATCAACTAGATCGCGTCTTCTTGCGTTCACTCGTTCTCACGAACCAGATGCGTTTTTCACTCTAGAAGATTTTCCGGAATATCTCCGGTGGCGACCCTCATTTAAGAAATACATCGTTGCGCAATTCTACACTGTCGTCCTCCAGACCAGTTCGGAGTCACACGTCTCGAAGATGAACTCATCGAGGACTGACGGGACGTGACCGGCTCACGAGGTGACGAGGCGTGACAAAATGTCCATCATTCTTGCTCCTCTTTAGCAAGCTGTATCCAAAAATGGCAAAAAAAACTCATCTGGACTCCCGAGCTTATTCAAGCATTCGAAGAAATGCAAAAATTTTTAACCACTCCCCCCTTTTTGCCTTATATTCTACACAAAATAAACACCATATGTTAATGACATGTTACAGTTCAGAAGGCGTCGGGACGGTATTGTTACAAAAAGACCTCACTGCTAACGTTGTACAGCATGTCTGCTATGTTTCTTCATGAGATCCCAAGACTGTTTCCCCCTCCCAAGTTTTCATCAAGAATTATATGCAGTTTACTTTTCGCTATGGAAATTAGAAAAATATTCGTTAGGCCATTCTTTTATCCTTGTAACTGACAACATCTCCCTTTTGGCTGTTATAAAAACAATTGTTCTCTCCCCCAAAATCATGATGTGGTTAAGCTGCATTAATACATTTCAATACACCATAAAACACACGAAAAGTCACCTGAACTCGGTCGCTGATTACATCAGTAGGCCTCCTGCTCCTTTCACTCAAGAAACAATAGATATTGACAATGAAATGAAAACCATATCATTCTTCCATATAATACTCCTTTATTCCGATCATTTATTCTGATCGCATTTTAAAAAGGCGATATAGGAATTATAACTGAAAAAAATAACCTCATATTACTTCGTAATGAATCAGTAAAACAGGTTTTATCCTCTTTAACTTCTCTGTCTCCTCACTCACACTCTCTCTTTTTTTTCTTTTTTTAATTGTCTATTTTCTCATCTATTATGAAAGGTCAAACAATGATCTGAAATACTAAAAGGAGCTTAATATTTTCAATAAGAACAGCGAGTACGTTGATTTCCTTTTTTCTTTTTCTTAGCCCATTTTCATGAAATGATAACTGTTTGACAACGATTCTTTGTGAAAAACTGAAAAATAACTATGAGTTAGCAACACTGAAAATGAGACTAATAACAGTTGATTCTTCTATAAGCAAAATAGTACACAACAAATGCAATATAGTAATTAATGTATTGTTAAGGCATAGTAAGAACTTTTAGGATCCAACTCAGAGTGTGTATCTATATGGGATCGAAATCTTGAACCAAAATCGAATTTGTAAGAGAAAACTGTTATAACAAATGACAAAACACGCGAAGTGCGCGCCACAGTTTAAAGATGTCGCCCAAGGAAGGCAGCAGATTACCTGCTGCTCCAAGTCTTTCTGTTAAACATAAACAAGGTAAACCCATACGTGCAGAAGGAAAGTAAATATTCTATTAAACGTTATGAACGTTGTTCAATTCACTTGAAGAAAATTATGACCTTAAGTAGCTAATTTTTATGTTCTCATAGTACAGTATGTTTGCATGCTATAAATATATAAGAAAGTACATCAATAAATTGAACTTAAGGGGGAAAGTGCCATCTGTTTTCATGAATATTCGTAATGATTTAGGTAATAGATACAGAAGAAATAATCTCCCATGATGATAAATATGCTTGCAGTTACATACCAGATCTTTATTGTTCAGTTGATAATTTGACATAACGCATTGTAGTTTCATCTGTAATTACAATTTGGAAAAAAAATAACAATGTTCAGTTGCTTTTAAAGGAGAAGGGGATTATATAGTACTGGATATTTTGCCCCATATTACAGCGATGGTGTGAGAGTGAGACGAGTAATGGACATCGCAGTGGCAGAAATACATGCACGTGTTGCAGCAGAAATATTGCGGGAAACAGACAAAACAATTTCCACTTCACCAATCAGCAAATGGTCGTGCGCGCAGTTATACAACATCGAGTTACACGGTTTGTTTTTGAAGGGTGGAAAGGACTGTGAAAAACGCTTTAGTATGGTGTGGGGTCTCCTTTTACGTCCAAAACAGCTTGGATCCGACGTGAAATGGACGTATACAGCCCCTGAATCGTGGTGTGTGGAATGTTGTACCATTGTTCCTCCAAAACATGCTCCAGTTCCTTAATGGATGCTGGTGGAGGGTAATGAGACCAAACACGCCTTTCTAACTCAGACCACAGTGGGCCCAGGGGGCCCAGGGGAGGTGTGATAGCTCCTGGTTATGCTCCTCTAACCATGTTTTCACCGTTTCTGCAGCGTGACAGGGTGCCAAATCATTTTGGTATATGCCATCAGCATCAGGGAACAATGTTTGAGCCATGGGTAGAACCTGGTCCCCAAAAATGGCCTCATACGTCATAGCATTCATCATTCCATGCAGAGCTATGATGGGACCTGCATAAAAGCACAATATCACTGCCCATACTGTAACAGAACCACCCCCATGCTTTACAATTGGGAGCAGATAGTTTGTATCATATGCCTGCTTCGGTGTTCTCCATACGTAAACACGACCGGTTGTTGGAAACACGTTGAAAGCTGATTCATCGGACCACATTACGTGTTACCACTGCTCATGAATCCACGCCTTGTGGTCCTTGCACCACTGGATACGCCTCTTCGCATTTAATGCTGTGACCAGGGGTTTGGCGATAGCGGCCCTGTCATGATTTCTCATTTTATGAAGTTCCAGTGGCACTGGTTTCGATGAAACCGGGTTCTGTAGGCCGGAATTGAGTTCATACGTAATTTTCATTGCAGTGGTCTTGTTTTTAGCTGCTACAATCCGTTTTAATGCCCTCCGGTCCCTATCTGACAGGATTGTCTTTCGACCACTGTTGTGCTTTGCAGACGTCGTTTGCCCATGAATTGTGTATGCCCTCGTCACATTGGACACAGTGCCTTTCGATACGCGCACAATGTTCGGCACTGTTGCCACCGAAGCTCCAACCATATGGGCACCAACGATCATGCCTCTTTGGAGGTCTGTCAGGTCGCCCATTTTACCACAGCACATTCACACCACGACACTCATAGGTGAACGGGTCTCTGCTGACGGAAGAGGAAGTTCTACATGACACATTGAAAACCAAAAATCGATCGGCAACCGCAACACGCGTTGTACAGAGGAGGACCAAACTTGCGTGTCCTGTATGAAGTGTTTTTAGATATTTGTCTACCCCTGTATATATATATATATATATATATATATATATATATATATATATATATATATATATATATATATATATATATACTGAATTTTGCAAGATAACAAACAGGGAAAGAAAAAGCATTGACGTCTTGAGAATCTTCGCCTCATATTGGGATCAAATTTGAAAGCTTTTCTATTGAAAAGAACAAGTATTATTTTTTTTCAAATATTACTGAAGATAGGAAAAATAATACAACTGCAAAAAAATGTTTCAATAGAATGTTTGTATTCAAGATTTCTGATAAACGAAAAGAGCAAGAAGAGTCTTTCTATAAAAGATCTCGATAAATATCACATTGGAAGCAAAGAAAGAAAGAAAGGTTAATATCAAATATCTTGGAAGGAAGACATTTAGTAGCTTCAAATAAATAGAAGATTTCTTTTAAACAATGGAGAGAAAATAAGCGGCATGCACGTTATATAAATATTTCCTTAACAAGGAGAAACAAATATAAACAAACTGAAAAAAAATTCTTCGTAGTTTTATAAGAATATCTCAAGCATCGTTTCAGTAAATATATATTTTTCTGTTGTTTTCTTTTAAATAGACGTAGTGCTCAGACAGATATTATATTTCCGAAATTCAATAACATTTCCTTGTTGATAGAAATAAACAAAGGAGAAAGAAACAATATTGTTACGACAGATATATTATTAAAAATGAACAGTTGGTTTCCAATAGCGATTTACTCTGCAGAGAACTCAAAAAGTAGCGCCATTTGAAGTTTGTTTGGGAGCTGTATAGAAAGAAAAACTCTCGATCGAGTTACGTATGTAAAGTCTAAGGGGGGACAGAGTGGGCCCCATCTTTTTACAAGATTCTCCATTCCCTTGATTTTACAACTTTTACTGCAAAATTACCCAAATTACACACATTCCCCCGGTGCAATTTCCGAAATTTTTGTATCATCGAATTTTGACTTGTCACATACTACAAGAATCAAGCGAAAAAAGATGGGGCCCAGTTTGCTCCCTCCACTTGATTTTACACACTGATCTACAAAATTACCCCAATTGCCCATGTTCCTCCGGTGCAATTTCTAAAATTTTGATACCATCGTGTTTGACTTTCACATACTACAAGAATCAAGGGAAAAAAGATGGGGTCCAGTTTGCTTCCCTCTAACCGATTCTTTTGTATATTTCTATACTGCAAACTAAAATGCGTATATGTCGTCAAAGGGTGGAAGCTTTCCCCTAAATGCCGTCAATGAATTGAAACAGAAATGATCAGTTTAAATATAGGTTTCAACTAGTTAGACTGACAGTACAATAATAAGCCATTATAAGCCCACGACTAACGTAAGTAATGAGTTCTGTAATTCCTAGAGTAGAACGAATTTTACGTTTTGTAAAGTCAGAAGAGATCACGATATAGGCAGCGGTAAAAGTGACGGGGGCCGCGGGGGACGACGTTACCCCACTGGCAAAAATACCTATGGCGTGTCCCACTTCCTAAAAAAATTACAATGGACAAAGATAGGCACGGAGGACGGAATGACGTCATGCGTCCCCCTACTTTTTCAGATCCACTTTTATTTACTCCTGGATGTAGAGAACTGCGCGTGGGAGCCAGATGGTGGTAAAGAAACGGGATTATGAGTTATAAAGTTATAATGACCGGAAAAGTGTCAACTTTGCAAATAGATTCATCAGTTAAATTTATGTGTCGATGAAAGCTGTTCAGTTAAAAAAAAAAAAAATGTTTCACGTTCTGCGTGAAAATACAAAATAGGAGCGTACAACTTCCCCAAGCATTCGGTATAAATTCATAGAAAGTTTGTGAAGTCAGATAAAACTAGGTATACAATAATTACAAATTTGAAGCAAAGTGAACAACATTTAGGGATTATTCCCGTTTTTCGGTGATTATTTCTCAATAGTAAATCCTATCGGCAATGCCACCAAATCTCAGCGCGATCAGAAAATATGTCACTTTTGTGCTTTGATGGAGTGTTGACCCATGTGACCTATATCCGGAAGAAGAATAGATCGATCCTTTATTGTCTTCAGTGCACTATGATAAGGCTGTAGTTCCTGCGAAGAACAAATTGGATATCATAATAAAGTATGCTGAAAATAGTTGGAGTGTGAATACACTCGACCATTTCTGAATAATCTATACGTGCCAAAAAAAAAAAAAAAAAAAAAAAAAAAGTGAGACGTTGGCCTATGGTTTGCTTTTTCAATGTAATTGATTGAGCAGGAATTGTTTCGATGTAACTTCTAGTCGAAGTTGTCGCAATTCGGTGCTACCAGAACTCTAAAAACAGAAAAATATTTCTGAAGAAACTTGGACGTCAATTGGTAGAAAAGGAAATCCAGAGATATCTTGAAAATCCACAGTGCATACAAAGCAAAATCAAACAAGCTATTACTGCATTTGGTATTATGAAGGAATTAAAGGACTTCTGCAATGACCCACGACAAGAAACACAGAAACATGTAGTAATCCAGCTTAACAAAAAAAAAAAAAAAAAAAAACTATGTAACATATGTGCTGATGAATTCTGAAGTATGTTACTCATACAACTAACAACCTAACTAACTAACTAACTCTATGGCCTATGGAACCCGGAGGTTCAATGCCGCGTTCACAAAAGCTCTCCACTGACATCTATCCTTAGCTAACTGCATCCAGCTTCTATTTTGTATTCCAACCTCTGCGAGATCCATCTTAATATTGTCCTCCCATCTGCGTTTAGGTCTTCCTAATGGTCGTTTTTCGATTGGTCTTCCAGTCAAGACTTTGAAAGCGTTTCTACTTTCTTCCATTCTAGCTACATGACCCGCCCACCTAAGCCTCCTAGACTTGATGACCCTAACAATGTTGGGTAAACCATACAAACTATGTGGTTCCTCGTTATGAAGTTTCCGCCATTCCCCATTCCTCTTGCGTCCGAATATTCGTCTCAGGATCTTGTTCTCAAATACTTTCAGTCTATACAATTCATGTAAAGAAAAGTGAAGGTGTAGTACATAGAAAAAATTACTGGAATTCATCGTAGTATACAAATATCTTACTATATATACACAGGGTGTTTCAAAACAACACCGACAATGCTTAGGAGGTGATTCCTGGCATCAAGATAACACGAAAAGTGTAGACCAACCTGGGTGCATAAGTGCTTCCTTTCCGAGTTATATGCTGGCGAAAACATGAAAAATTGAACTTTAAAGGTTCATAGTTCCAAAACTATGGGACCTACCGCAGTCGGGTCAACACTTCACTTAATAACTAATGTGTGCACTATCCAAAAATACATGTTTCAGAATCCTAAGATACTCACGTAGCAATTTTGCAGAAGGAACTTGCTACGGGCGTATAACTTGAAGTACTCAACAACTATCTCTATAAAAATTGTTGCGGCAGTAGGATTCTGAACCATGGATATTTGGATAGGGCACATATAGTATTAGCTCCTAAGTGAAGTCTTGACCCGACTACGGTAGGTTCCATATGTTTGAAGCTATAGAACTTTAAAGTTCACTTTTTCATGTTTTCGGCAGCATGTAACTCCGAAAGAAAGTATTTGTGCATTCCGGTTGGTCTATACTTTTTGTCTTATCTTGGTGTCAAGCAGGGGTACCCATCCCCCCCAAAGCTGATGGCGCACTCCCCCCAAAAACTAATAATCTCTTCCATCCTCAAAACTCAAGTCCTCTAAAAACAATTGCCCAGTGTAGCAGTAGTTTTTATAGTACTAGTAATTGTTATTTTTGTTATTGTTTCTATTTCTTGTAGCAGTATTATAGAATGCTTGTAGTAATTATAAAAATGGCATTACTTTTATTAGTAGTCTTGGTAGTGTACAATACTATATATGTTCTATAAGGATATTGAAGGGTATAAAAACTTCTACACACTGTGTATGGCAGAGGTATTCTTTTTTTTACAATTAGTAGTATTATTTTTTTTCTTTACAAAATATTGATATAATTCCCTTGTACATGAAAAGTAAGACGCAAGTTACAAGTTATTGAGTTTGATACCAAAAGAAAATATTATCCTCGAAATTAGCCTACAAAAAGAAGTGATATCCAACAAAAACATTCCTGTAAAAGAGCCAAGTACGAGTGGCCTTAAAAAGAATTGAAATCACAAAAACAGGCGCCAAGTTCTGGTGAACAACAGTTACAAACACACACTGGCTCACTTCAAATTTAAATTTAAAACTTGGCTGTTGTCTGTATGGTTACCACTAGCTCACAATTATGTCAAACTACTTTAGAATTTTCAACAGACAACATAGACAAGTTTCAAATCTAAATTTGAAAGTGATTCCTTGAGTGTTTGTAACTGTTGTTCACCAGAACTTGGCGCCATCCTTTCATATAGCAACTTGCGCGGTACTTCATTCATAGAGTTTCTAAGCAGGGGGTAGGGGGATTCATTCTCGAGATTTAAAAAAAAATCGCATCGTGTTCCAATGTTATTCTGACGACAGCAAAATTACTTATTCGACAGAGTAAAATTCTTCCCCAATTTTTTTTATTCCCCCCATTTTTTTTCTCGATGGCACAACTTGCGCCATTCATCCCTCCTGTGGGCGGCCCTTCTCTCTTAAAACGAACCAACCTTTCCTTTCGTACGGCTACTTGCGCGGTACTTCATTCATCGAGTATCGAAGCAGGGGGTACGGGGGTTCACCCCGGAAAATTTTTGAAAACTAGCTTCTCAAAATTGTGTTTTAATGCTATTCCAACAGTAAAATTGCTAGTTCGAAAGTAGAGTAAAATCCCCCCCAAAATTTTTCTCAATGGCGCAGCTTGCGCCATACATCCCCCCCTGTGGGCGGCCCTGGTGTCAAGAATCACCTCCTAAAAGCTGTCAGTGTTGTTTTGAAATACCTTGTATACTTGTATATAATGAGTTTAATATAACTATATTATAGCAAATAAAAGGAAGCAACCGTATTTAACAACGTAATAAACTAAAAGCTAGTAAAAAATGCGTACTAACCATATTATTGGTTGGGGTCTGCACCGATCCCAGGTTGGTATTAACGTAAACTTTGAAAGGCTTTCGTCATAAAGTTAATTCATAGCGTTTCTCAAAACTACAAAAACTCGTAGTTATAGTGCAACCTGAATAAAAATTATACACTTAAACATTTACATTTATTTTTTTTTAAGTTTTAAGTATTTAAAATATACATAATTAATTAATCTTTTTTAAATATATGCAATACATTTTATTCTTTTATCTTCTATAACTTGGATGAACACGGATTTTAAAACGTTAATTTAATTACTACGAAAGAAGTTTACTGCTTATAGAGGGAATTAATTGAGGCTTGAATTCTACAGTAGCTTAATCCAGATATTGCGTATTATATATTCCTTTCAAGTTTGCTTTTGCCGTATTTTAACCAACTTTGGTTATCTGTTAACTACATTTATCGGGAGAGACAGAGAGAGAAAGAGATTTTTTTTCTTTTTTTAGCAAAATCGTACTGACTGGCAGCGAGTGGCTGGCGGCTGATCTACAGAAGAGAAAAATGATAACTGCAATGCGTACAGATAAATCTCCTGGGAAAAGTAACATATACGTTAACGTCACATTAATAATTCTGCTGCCTCCCGAAACAGAACTTGGATAATAATGAAAAAGATAGAAAAACCGGTAATAAAAATTATCTGGATATTCACATTCATCCTCATTGCACTGTACGTGTTATACGTGGGCAGCGACATACACAGTATCAATACGAACCGTCAGTTTTTTTTTTTTTTATTAGTGGTTTTAGATACTTATGGCCATTAAGCGTCAGATATCTATGGCCAGGTATCATTGTTCTTGGCATAAATATTGAGCTATCGCTGACAGGTGAATTAATACGAACCCTCACCAGTAGGGTTGCCAACTCTCTAGTCTTTTACCGGACAGTTTGGTTTTTGACTTCCTTGTCATGTGTCCGGTACGACCTCAAAACCGAGCATTAAATGTCCGGTAATGTTTTATTTTACTAGTGCTATTTACTATTTATATCGACCTATTTACTATTTACTATTTATATCGACCTATTTACTAGTGAGGAAAGGAATTGTTTGACGATGAACATGTTTAAAGCAGAACTTACAATTTATTTTTATATCGACCTGTCGTGTGCAGAATGAGGTAAAGAGTTGGAGCGAAGAAAATTTACTGAACTTATCAAAACCGCTAAAAGTCAACTAAAGTACATTTTCGAGAGCACAGCTAGCAGTGCTTCGTTATCAGCTAGATCTTCCAATTAAATAATTCATCTAGATCCAGACCATGTAGGCATTATGAGTCTACCAGCCCTAGCGAAGCTGGAAGGACTTATTTTTCAAGTATACTTTGTGCATGCCATAATTATATTGTCAATTATACACTGTGAGCATAAAGTCCTGCCCTGATTATAAAAGTTTATTACGGAATAACCGTAGGAAAGAATAATGTAAATCCTTGTCCGTTACATAGGTTAGTACTACAAGTTTTTTTTTAAGACCAATAGATGGCACTAGTGCTACCCAAGAGTAACGCAGTACGTTACTTCGCGCGCGCGGGTTAGTTGACATCGAAGCAGGAGAAAGCTCAATGCGTGCTGTGGTATCACGAAAGCAAATCGCCCATCAGTAACATAAGTAACCTAAGTGTTCTTTAAAAAAAACTTATAATACTAACCTATGTAACTGACCAGTATTTACATTATTGAGTCAAACGGCTCTTCTGTAATAATTTTTTGTAATCAGGGCAAGACTTTATGCTCACCCTGTATTTGCTCTTCTGTTTTAAATACGATCCATTATTGATGGTACACTACAAAAATTACTACGTGTCGCCTCAACTACAACTGTAATAAGTAAGTTTAATATGTGCATCAGAAGTATCTGAAGTTCAAAGAAATGCCCATGCTTTGCAAAACCTCGTTGTTCGTGGTCTATTTACAATGTATTTAAGTTGAAATTGTTCATAACAAAGGTTTGTGAATACTACGGTAATCAAGGATGTTATAAATAGATGATCTGCCCATATGTATCTCCATCCTATTAAATCGGTGAAGCCAAAAAGAAACCGAGCATCGGTACGTCTGATTGGCTACTCTTGTTTCTGAAAATTTCTGATTGGTTACTTTCGTTTCCGCCATGATTGTTGGCTCAAAACATTGCGATTCTATTGGGTGGAGTGGGCAGAGTAAGGGGGTGGCGAAATTGTGACCTATGGCTTCAAGAGTTTGTTGTAAGAGGAGATCCTCTATTTTATAAGATCCTTGACGGTAATTAAGTTTTAAAATGAACAAAAGAAAGATACATAAATTTATAAATTAATTAAATAATGCAGTAAATCCTTTTAAACGTATAGTGTGCTTAGTGCCCAAGGAAAATCATGTCCACTTTCGGTTATTTTAAGTATATATTTCGTTTTCAGGATCTATATCTAGATGAAGTTCGTTTCATAGCTTAAAAGATTCATGTACACATATTCGAAATTACTTTTATATCGTAGAAAACACTGTTAACTTAAACGTAACATCGAGTCTATGGGTTTTTTCCCATTTATTTCCAACTTTCTTCATTCCACCATTTCATTCATTTCTGATATCCCAGTCTTGTGCTTCTTCTTTTCTTAAAACTTTCACAATTGCAAACTGTCTTGTGCTCTGAAAACACTATTTAAACTAAACTTACTAACTCTGTGGCCTATGAAATTCGGAGGTTCAATGCCGCGTTCGCAAAAGCTCTCCACTGACTTCCATCCTTAGCTAACTGGACCCAATTTCTACTTTGTGTTTCTATTTCTGCGATATCCATGTTAATATTGTCCTCCCACCTGCGCCTAGATCTACTAATTGATGTTTTCCGATAGGATTTCCAGCTAAAAAGCGTTCGTACATTCTTCCATTCTGGCTACATGACCTTCCCAGCTGAGTCTTATAGACTTGATGACCCTAAAAATGTTTTGATAAACGGTATGAACTATGCAGTTCCTCATTCTAAATATACACTATCTAAAATGGGAAGCCAGCACTGAAAATAGCAACACTTTCCGAAACACGTTTCCGTTTGGGGCTTAAAAGAAAGAGGATATTTGCAAAAGCAATAGTTTAAGCCGAGTTTCTGAAGGCTCAAGGAAAAGGATTCACCAAGCAAAGCAATATAACATTTGTCAAGTGGAGAAAGAAAAACAAGCCAGGAATAGAGAACATTTTTTTCCCTGCATATCACTTGCGGCATTATTTTAAAAACTCCCCTTTGCATTCTATGTATCAGCGTTGTCAGGTGTAAAGAGTATTGTCACATGTCACTTTGAAGAGTTTGAATGAGGCTAGTTATTTTGGTAGTTATGGTGCACCCCCCTCAGAAAATCCTGGATCCGACCCTGACGGAGGCGGAATTGTTCACTACATACTTCAAACATGGTCTCCCTGCATCAGAGAGCGAGTACTTTCGACATTTTTGTTTTCAAAACCTATCCATTTGTACGTTACACTGTTGAATTTCTAATGGAGTCGACAGGGACGCAAACACTGAAATTTCGATGACAGTAACGCTCATGCTTTTCGTTGACACTCGAAGCTGTGATATATTATGTGTTGCGCTCCAATCCGAGTGCCCAATACCGCTCCGCTTTTGCCAGCAATACCATTGAGCCACCAAACCCCTATTTTTCAATTCTAAATAAAATCGTCATATCATAAGCCGATGTTACAATTAACTTATACAATATTTCCTACTATACGTGCTATTTGAGTCTCTCTCTCTCTCTCTCTCTCTTTTTTTTTTTTTGTTGCTATTTTTACTTTCGAGCGACGAAAGGAAGAATGAAAGTATGCTAAGAAAAAAAAAAAAACTGGTCCAAGATTTCAATAGATTCACACGTTTTATGACCTCTACATATCAAAACTTACATATGAACCAACAAGTAAGTGTTAGAATATATAAGGACATACTAAAGCACAGTCAATTGGAAGAGAAAGTAGAAAGGGATGCTGTCTCTGGCTAACATTATTTAATATCCATGTAAAGAAGATAGTGAAAAAGAGCCTACATAATAAAGACTGCACTTCAGTAGGAGATAGAATGAGGATTTTTGGATTTAGATTTTGGGATTTTGGCATCTATAACTATTTAGCCGGGTACATTTGAGGGATGTCCTTCGGCGAGCACACAATCCGGGGAAAAGGAAGGAAGAAAGAATTGAAAAAGGAAGGAAGCGGCCTGGGACCTATACATGAGGTACCATCCCGGCATTTGCCTGGTGTGAGTGAGGAAAACCCAGGAAAACCTCATTCAACAGAGGGCCAAAAATAACATGCTAAGTGGCGACATTATCGCAGAGAAGGCTATATTTTCTTTTCTTTTCTTTTTTTTTTTTTTTTTTTTTACAAAGAAATGATGGGCAGTGATGATTACTGTTAGGGAATTTAAGCACGTTTCGGGCGGTTTTTGTAGCATTCTTTAGAAATCCGAACAGCTTAAGCAAACAAATATTCGGATTACCGAGGTAGAAATGTATAAAATATTTTGTTAATAACGATAACATAAGTGGCGTGCTAAGAATTTCTTCAATTATGGTCCAATCACTCGATCTCATGTTCTGGGGCCGTGGTAGCTTAGTGGTAGAGCGTTCACCTCTGGTGCATGGGGTCCCACGTTCAAACCCTGCTCCCGCTAAGTGAACTTTGTGGTTTACAAACACCGTGTGCGTGTGTTTTCTCGAGGTTCTCCCGTTTCCTCCCACTTTCTTCCCGATTACCTTCATTTCTCATTTTCACCGTCTCCTTTTAGCCGGCAAAATCGTTGGTCGTAAAACTCAATAATTTCAATTTTTGATCTCATATCCTTTCAAGACAAGTGTAATTATATCACATATGCCTCATATATAGTGTGTTTCACATATGCCTCAACAAAGACTGGTAGACAAAAACACATTAATGAGTTAGTTTGATTTGATTTTCAATTTTGTCTAGCTCTTTCAGCATCGAGGCTATATGAGACGTGGACTTACAGTTTAACGTGTGATCTAAACTACATGAGCTCCCGCTGGGCATCGAATCCTGGTCTCCTACGCCAAAAGTACGTATGCTAACCACTTAGCCACTTAATGCTTTCATTTTCCTGCATGTTTGACTTATCAGATTTATTCGGCTATCTACGTTTGCATCTCCATACTTAGTATTTTGAAGCATTGAATATTTCTAGGCATTTTGTGGATGACATAATCGTATGCTTGGGTTTTCAGGGATTTTCCCCATTTTGTAACATATTTTCTTTCTTGCTGATTCGCATAGTATTTCTCTAATCATTCTGCTCCTTTAGCCTGAAGGGAATCACCGTGGGATGATTATTTTTTTATCTGAGCTGCTAAGTAACTTCAGAATACAGTGTGTTTATAAATGAATGGTGAAGTTTTAGAAATGAATAAAAAAAATTAATTTATTACCTTATATGGGCAAACCTTACAGCTTAAGCAAGGGCAACTATCCAATGTTCTGATGCACTAATCACAATTCTTCAATATGTACAGCCTCGGTCACACGACAGTATAACACACGACACACATCTACACGGCAATCAAATTCTTCTCATACTCGGTGTAGATCGTCCGCAGTAATGGTCTACAGTGCATGCGTTATCCGATCACAAACTTTCTCAAGGGACACGAGGATTGGTGGTACATCAACTCTATCTTTAACAAACCCCCAAAGAAAGAAATCGCATGCTGCTAAATCCGGCAAACGTGAAGGCTAGGAGAAAAGATTGTTGTCTTGTGTTGCAGCACGTCCAATCTAGGATGAAGATCAGTAGTGAAGATTGGGAGGAGGATCCAGTAGTGAACCACGACTAAGAAGTTCTGGTATATTGCTGTGAAAATTGGACAGATCACCGTTCAGTTGCAAAATGTAATCATCATAATTGGTGTTCACCTGGGGTAACAACCAGGTTTCCAACATATCTAGAAATGAGTCACCAGTCACAGTTTCTTGTTCGAAAAAAAAAAAAAAAAAAAAAAAAAAAAAAAAAGAAAGAAAAATGACCCTGCATTTTCTTGCGGGACACCACACAGAAAACGTTTCCATTTGGAGAGTCATACTGATGCTCTACCTGTATATGTGGTTTCTTGCTTTCCCAGATACACAACTTCTGTTTGCTCACCTTGCTACCTGCATGAAAAGTGGCTTCATTGCAGAAGAAGTGTTTTTCTACAAAACCATCATTCACCACTTTCAACTGCATCTCTTCACAAGTCACGCCTTTTCACAAACTACAATCAGCATGACAATCAAACATCAGGTTGCTCATAAGAAACGTGGACAGTTGCCACAGCTTAAGGTGTAGGTTTTACCTGTGTAAGGTAATAAATGGATTTGATATTAATATTTGAAACTGTACAATTCATTTATAAACACTCTGGACAAATTAGGGAAGTTACAAGAATGAATTTCAGAGAATCTGGCATTAATCTATTGCCACGCAAGCGCGGAGTATGGCTAATTTTACACGTGTGATCTTCACATATATGAAGAACTTTTTTGTAGACTACCTGTCAGCACACATCTGTTGTATTGTTGTGTCTCCTATTGCCGTCTTCGAGATATCTACCTCCTAAATACAGCCCTTTATTCTTTTCCTTTTTGGATGACCAGTTTAGCTGCTACCATGTGCCAACAGTTCCCATGTATTGTCCGTTATGGCAAAGGGAGGAGAAAGGGACGCATGTTGAATCATTGGCAGAGTGTTGGACCCTACCTCATTAGGTCTTACGACCCCTGCTAAGTGAGTATGTGGTGAACTTCGTACCTATGTTTTATTTAAGGGATGCTCCTATTTCCTCCCAAATCCTCATAGCACTAATTCTTCCAAAATAATTAATAATCATCAATTAAGTATCTCATTTAGGGTACAATCATGAGACATTAAAATGAAGTTTTTACTAAATTTCATTTTATCCACTACCCGCATTTCAAACCTCGTTTTTAAAGCACGCATAACATACAGAAGTCCTTCGCTAACTTGATTCTGTTGAAGATAACAATGTTCTTAAATGAAGTTTTGCTACTTTCTGCAATCGGATTCAGCTTTTCTATCGAAAGGTTCCGCAATCCCTCATTTCCCATGGGAAATTCGTTGCGCCACTACTGAAGGATTTTGAGCCATGCATTTGTGGATAGAGCAGACTACATTCCGTCTCATCTCAATGGCTAGTAGGTTTGAAAATATTCACTTCCAAAGTTCGTTTCCGTTTGCTTTCGACAGCCTTTAACTCTAAACCCAAGGTATTCGGAGGAAATATTTACTGGATTCTGTTCTTGATTCTAAGAGTAGTCACCTTCCAAGTGTTGTAATTAACCTTTAAATACATACCCCATATGGAATATAATGCATTAGCTTGCATTTTGTCTCAAGCAAAAACTCCTACAAATTAAATCAGGAGGTGATAGTATAACATTTATTATCAAAAATATAGATTTTCCCTTTAGAAACTTTATTAAATTGGAAGTAAAGAATAGAAGGATGTAATAGATAAAAACCTGGAATGTATGAAGTAATTGTCTAATCCATTCATGAACATTTTCTGTACTTAGTTAGTGCCCTTCAGTTTTTCTGATTCAAAGACATAAAAGTAATCATATATTTATCTATATTCTGATCCAATAAGACTCCAAGATCGTAACTAGTCCCAGTATAGCAGAGGTTGTCAATTAATTACCCTGGACTTCACGCTTAATTTTCGGAAATAGGTACGGTAATACGCAAGCAAATTCAGAAGGTTATTGAAAATAATTTATGCCCCTGAATTATCTCGAAGGTCTCCAACTTGCCATACACTCTCATTTTAGTAACTTTTCTATAGTGATTCACTTGGGTTTACCATCTATCTGTTCAGACTAAATACCATGAACAATAAATGTGTAATCGTGGGTGTTAGTAATCATATTTGTAATCGCGGGTGTTAGTATAGTCTTTGGTACTGCTTTCCCAAACAATGATAGAAGTTTTCACGTTTATACTTTTGAAAGAAATAGTTACATACTGGATCAGAGATGGTAGTTCCAAAAGACTCACATTTTTAATTTTCACTTCTGATTTCATTTTGAAACTTAACCAGAGTTTTCTGGGGTGGAATAGCTGGTTTCAAACTCCCACTAAACATTAATCTTTCTTCTTAAGAAGCAGACGTGTTGTACTCATAAATGCAGGAAAGATAGTGGACTACTCTTTGCTTCGTTGATGGATCCCTCCCAATTTGAATTGAATATAAGTTACACAAAGCGGAAATTCAGAATTATTCTTAATGACTCAAACTGTATAGTATTCTTTGTTTAATTACACAGAATGGAAATGTAAACAATATGCCAAGAATATTGGAAGTATTCCTGTACGAAAATGTGCCATATAAGGCATATCACAATAGTATTGAAGTAAGAACGTCTGAGGTACTAGGAAGTCAACTATTCCAGAAACAGTTGTATTTTTTTTTTTTTTTTTAGACTGGAAGTTTGTCTTTAGGATGGTAGAAGAAAAGAAAGAGTAAGGTAGAACTGGAAGTTACAGCAACAGATAATAGGAAGAAGGGTCAGAAACTCAGGTTACAAAGACGATATTTCTGGAGTTTTGTTTGTTGTAAAGGAATGAGAAGTCTGGTAATTTTAATATAGGGAGTTGGCAACTATGCAGAGTATAATCCTCCGGCCAGCTACGGCGCTAGTTGTATGTAAATACAAATGGCGACTTGTTTGGAAAAATGGTGTCACGAAGAATTCCGCTCAGTTACTCGATTTCTGTCGGCGAAATATGTAAACTTATCTGAAATTCGCCGGTGGCTGGTAGAGGTTCATGGAGAGATTGTAATACCTCGTCAGCATATCGCAGAATGGTGCCCAAAAATTTGCGACTGGAAGAGAAAAACGTCATCGACGAGAAGCGCAACCCAGAAGACCACTATGCTGTTGGAGCAGTTTCGCTGGGACATCATCGACCATCCTTCCTACAGTTTGGACCTCGCTCCAAGCGATTTTCACCTGTTCCCGCACTTGAAGAAGCACCTAGGAGGCCGTCTCTTCGGTTGAGACGATGAGTTGAAACACTTCGTGAAAATGTTGCTGAATACGCAAGGACGGCATATTTGCATTGCGGGAATCTTCAAACTCATCCCACAATGCGACAATTGTCTCAATTGATATGGATACTCCGTCGAAAAATAACCTAATGCATGTATTGATTGTATGAAATAATGTATACATATTTCATTGTAGGCTTTGTAATCTTACTTTCCGAACACTCTTCGTAGAACTGAGTACTTTGAATTATAGTGAATCTTTGGTTTATTGAGAAAGCAATAGGCCTATTACTTGATTTCGTGCAGTATTACATTCATAACAGTCCAAAGCAGATAATTAACCAAAATCCAATATAGTAAAGGACTGAATCTATATGTTTCCCAACATCACTCAATCACTTAAGGCAATCATAAGGCAATATAATTATAAGGCAATCATCTTAATTTTTTTAAAAATTTATATTAATATTTAAAGAAAAATACTTTCATGTTACCTTACTAACTTATATAACAAAGGACCTATCGGGTTTGCATAGGGACCAGACTGTTTAATGTGATCAGGTCAAAAGTCACGTTGCGTGATAAATCGAGTCTTGGAGATTCCAAATTCAGATATGAGATGTTTCAGGCACGTAACCTCCACATGGGGCACTCTGGATAATTCGTAAAACATGCATATACGCACGCTACTTCCGCAACATTTTTTTTAAATAGAAGTAGTTGATGAGTACTTCAGATTATAAGCTGGTAGCTAAACTCCCTCTATAAAAATTGCTACCTGAGTACCTTAAGATTCGGAAATATGGATTTCTGGATAGGACACATATTAGTTCATAAGTTAAGTCTTGACCCGACTACGGTATGTCCAATAGTTTTGGAGTTATGGACCTTTAAAGTTCATTTCTTTTTCACGTTTTCCGCAGTTTATAGCTACGAAAGGAAGCATTTGTACACTCTGGTTGGTCTATACTTTTAGTCTTATCTTGGTGTCAGGAATCACCTCCCAAACAATGTCGGTGTTGTTTTGAAACACCCTGTATATATTCACTAATATTGTTTGTGTCACAATGAAGAGTTAAGCGAAGGTGTAAATTCAGTGGCGTGATAATCGTATAATTTTAAATTTTAGGTTCACAAAACCTTTTGATTACTCGATTTTGTCAAATGAAGATTTAAATTCAGCACTATCGATACGCACACACAGCCCAACTACGTTATCACCACACACTGTCCCCAATCGCAATGCAACATTTGAATTATCTGATTTCACGTAGAATGCAGAGCTATCTTTTACGCCACGGTACATGAGTTAAGATAAAAGATTGGTACAGTTTGCTACAGATTTGTTCTGGATTTTAACATGGGAACTCCTAACTGAAGAAACCTATTGAATCTTCTATTACTGACTACAGCGCTATCTATCGCGAATTATTAACAAAATGTATCAAACGAAATGTACTTACTTTTCCAGTAGAATCCCAACTTGAAATAAAAGTAATTAAATTTAACCTCCAAAATTGTTATTTTTCGTATTCTTTTTATATTAGACTTTCTTTGCAGTTTTATGTTTAACATACCAATACCAGTTCAATGTTATGCAAATTGATTTCTCCTTTTCGGAGAGTATATGAACTTTTTCCATCTAATGGTTATTTATCCAGATATTTTGCAGTTTCAAGTTAAAAAGAAAACGCTATACAGGGTGTTTCAAAATGAATATCGGGGCTTTAAGGCTTTGAAGTTTTTATTACATTTAACGTACAACTATCAACACAATGAAAGAGCAACTCAAACAGTTTCTGCTACAAATGCTCAATGTGAGCTCCCTTTGTCACACGCCACACATAGAGTCGATAGGCGAGAAAGGCTCATAAACTTTCCGCCATGTGGCACAAAACACATTCAATTTAGGGAAGTTTCGTTGCAACTGCACCATCTCATGAGGATTTGCTGACCCACAGATTCAACCATTATGAGTGTTCACATCACCACTTAAACGTAATGTCCATTCATCACTGAAGACGAAACGATAGAGAAAATCTTCACGGTCATGGAGCAACATTTTATTTGCAATGTTGACACGTAAACAGTAGTCTCTAGGGTTTAGAGCTTCTAGCAACTGAAAACGATAAGGATGTAGTTTTAAGAGCTCCTTAAAATTCTCCACAGAGACGGTTGCACTGTAACTACAGATTCAATCTTTGCAAAATGTAAACCAGAAAAAGCTTTCTGCTCACTAGTCGCCATTTTTGCTACAAACGCTTTCTAATGGCAAACAGAGGAAACAGTGCATGAGCACGCATACGTACAAGACTGTTTCAGTTGCTCTTTCATTTGATCTATTATTTCTAATTGTAAGTTTATTGTAATTAATGCTTCAAAGCCTTATAAGCTCCGACATTCATTTTGAAACACCCTGTATATATAATTAGTTATAATTTCGAAATTAGAAGTTTTATATCTCTTCATTTTTGCTTAAGATGAAAGAGGCGCAAAATATTACCTCCTAGGGATATTAGCTAGTTTGTACTAACAAATAGGATAAGACCACATAACTACTTCAACATCTTGACAGAAAATACTTTTGTCCTCTCGTCTCGTAGATAAAGCAAAATGAGTTATATGTTTCCTTTAGTGAGCGCGCACTCCTGTCTCGATCAGCCACTTAGCATGGATGGTTCATGGTTCTTCATTTTTGCGTTAAAAGATAGAAAGTTTAGGTGAGACTCAAAGTATTTCCCGCTGTAATACTTAGCGGGATTTAGCTAGTCAGTACTCTACTAACAATAAAAGGAGAGCTGAGTAGTGGGCTAATATATTGAGAGAAATATATTTTTGTTATCTCTTCTGGTCGAAATAACGGATAAGGTATTAAATTTTACATTTAAGGTAGCGCGAATTCCCCATTTGGATCCATCACTTTATTTTTCACTGCTGAAATTAACCCCTTGCATTCCAGTGACATCCATGTGGATGTCATAAAATACTATGTTGCAAAATACCAGTGACATTCATGGGGATGTCATAAAATACTATGTTGCAAATATACCAGTGACATCCATGAGGATGTCATAAAATACTGTTGTAAAATAGCAGTGACATCCATGGGGTGTCATAAAATACTCTGTTGCAAAATACCAGTGTCATTCATGGGGATGTCATAAAATACTATCTTGCAAAATACCAGTGACATCCGTGAAGATGTCATGAAATACTGATGTAAAATACCAGCGACATCCATGGGGCGTCATAAAATACTCTGTTGCAAAATACCAATGTCATTCATGGGGATGTCATAAAATACTATGTTGCAAAATACCAATGACATCCATGAGAATAACATAAAATACTGTTGTAAAATACCAGTGACATCCATGGGGGTGTCATAAAATATTATGTTGAAAATACCAGTGACATTCATAGAGATGTCATAAAATACTCCGTTGCAAAATACGAGTGACATCCATGGGGGTGTCATGAAAATAATCCTGGAGATGATGAAATTGTTTAGTGAATGCAACACTCGAGTTAGTTCTATTATTTCTCCTTAGGTGACAGCAACTTACTAGCAGAAAATAAAAAAGTTTTGTCTCAGTAGATGGCAGACCTAAGGGAGCATTCAATTACGACAATGTGTTTGTTTTGACAATAAATATTTGGCAACTTCGAGATCGTATTTCGAGATCGATAGAAAAGCAAAAAAAGAAAGAAAAAAAGAAAAGCAAAAAATGTCTCTGATCTCCGATCAGTGTTGCCTACCTAAAGCAGAATATATATATATATATATATATATATATATATATATATATATATATATATATATATATATATATATATTATTGGTAATATGATTGCTCCCCTCGCGCGTACACAATGGCTATGCCTTGTACTACGGTCTAGACAGTCTTTTATCAGTAAATGGAATCTTCGTATTACAGCACGCACATAGGAAAATGGCACCTGGAACGTAAGGCCTTAAAAATAAATTGAGACATGCGGATAAGTAAAGAGAAGCAGTTGTGTCAAACTGGAATAAATGCCACATTTTGTCATTTTTGCTCTGAATACATGCCATTTAATGTAACCATTTATCATATTTATCATTATTGTTTTGTTGTTGCTTGAATTTTGTTCAGCTCTCTACTAGAAATACAATTTCACATTGCTCACTGTGATCGTAGGACAGCTCGATTGCGAGAAGTGAATTCAGTGTTTTTAATAGAGGAGGTAGATCACTGTCCACAACTGTTTATGAACCAGATACAGTTTAAAGCACGGTTGATGTTATCAATTCCAAGGTTCTGACATGCATAGAATATGATTCTGGCACATTGGTAAATGTTTAACGACCATTTTCAGTACTTAATTCATTCTAACAAACAATCGATAAAACACGTTTATGATCAACCTAAAGAAAATACGGAAGTGAATTGTGTGTTGTACGGGATGAAAACTGATCAAATGTCTATATAGAGTTTACATAATTTGAACTTAGTGTGTCCGTTTTTTAATGCGGTTCTTCGTCACGGCATTTGTTATATTTTATTGTTTTCTGTTTACGTCACTAATATCTTAACGATGCATAATTCTCTTATCTTTCTTCGTTTTCATGTGTTCTGTTTATTGATACTTTCAAATTCATACGTATTAATTAGTGGTTAGAATCTTTACTGTAAATTAATGTAGTTAACCCAAGCACTACCTAGGTATTCTTTGTAACATGAACTACCAACGAGAGTTATTTTGTACCCACTTGTTAAGATTAAATATGTCTCGCGAAAGAATCGAACTAGAAACTCTGACAAAAATCTACAGTGACTGAAGTGAACAGTACAAGGAATAAGACTAACAGTATTTATTATACTGCCATGTAAGAGTGACCCTTTCAAGTGTCAGCCACATCTCCTACCAATGGGAGGTATATACTTTGTGTCCGCCAAGTTAAAATAGCAAATTTATGGCGCACATTAACGCTCAATTTGCACGACAGTAAGGTATGACGTTGAATTTGCACGACAGTAAGGTACGACGTTCAATTTGCACGACAGTAAGGCACTACGTTCAATTTGCACGACAGTAAGGTACGTCGTTCAACTTGCACGTGTTCAATTTTAAAGAAACGATTAGAAGAGTAATTACAAAAAAAAACATATCGTGGTGGCACAAAGTACACCCCCCTATTGGCAGTGCGAGGTTTTCAATGTAATCGTCTGGTAGATTAAAAATTAAAAATACAAAGAATATAATTTTTTTTAATTATACGTATACTTTAACTCTTAATGGCATTTTAAAATTGTATTTTGCCCTTTTGACTGCCATTTTTGATGTTTCATTTTGTCGCAATTGTTTGTCGTTAAAAAAAAATACTGAAAGATGATTGATACAACGGTATAGTTTTTAAACAACAGTTAAATAATAGTCACATAATAATAGTTAATAGTTACAGATAATTATGGTAGGCGCAGAATAGAGCAGTTTTCGACTTGTCAACCAGTAAAACTTGACGCTCTCAAAAGGGTCGAATTCTTGAACGAATATAAAACTGAATAAACTGAAAGTATATGTATAATATAAATTAATCATTACATTTTAAATGGTGATTCTCAATATACATTAAATTTATAGATGGTGTTATCTCGTCCAGGACGTTACGTTATAGATGGTGGTTCCGCCCGGGACTTTACAATTTAGATGATGGTTTACCGACCAGGACCTTGAGATTAGTTTGAAGTACAGTAAAGTAGTCTCAGCATAGTGTTCAACACGGAGTATACTTTACTCAGAAGTAGGAAAAGAATTTATAGAAACATAAAAATTAGTGTTTCTGAAAATGAAAATATGCATGAAGAAGGTGGTGATGTAGAGCTAACAAGTATGAACTCTTCAACGAACGTGGCTGATCTTATTTATTTATTATTTAAATACTGAACCCAGTATTTAAAAAAAATAAAAGTTATTAAGGGACGAAAGTAGGAAAGAGCAAACATGAAACAACCAATTTCGGAAACTTTCCACATGGAATGACTGGACAGTAGAAAATGTTTCTATTATCATTACCTTGAATAGAAGATGATGATAGAAAGATCCATTGGCGCCCGAAGGGGAGGGCAGGGTGGTGCCCGAGAACCCTTGCCTCACTGGAATGTATGAAATTTCTTAAGGTATTCTTAATACAAATAAAAATTACCAAACGTAATATAACAACCTGGGATTTGAGCCCTTTCCCCCCTAGAAAATTTTCTTCAGGCGCCCATGGAAAGATCTGACATTGAAATCTGGCTACAAAATGTACTTGTTTTCGTCAGCACTTTTAACTCTTTCTAAGAAGTAAGGAAAATTCTTATTCCTAAAGTACTCTTAAATGTAGAACATTGAACCTTACGGGTAATAAAAATGGTGTCAGAATTTTCCTTTTTTTTCTTTTTTAATATTTTATTTTTATTTTTGCAGTTAGTGTAACGTGCGAAATTCAAGAATAAAATGAGAACTTCTGTCTCTGAAGTTGGGATTTTGTGAAGCTTGAGGTTAGAATCACTCTAAACAGAAGAAAAGAGATTCTGAACATTTGTGTTTTCTTCTGTTTAGAGTGATTCTAACCTCAAGCTTCACAAAATCCCAACTTCAGAGACAGAAGTTCTCATTTTATTCTTGAATTTCGCACGTTACACTAACTGCAAAAATAAAAATAAAATATTAAAAAAGAAAAAAAAGGAAAATTCTGACACCATTTTTATTACCCGTAAGGTTCAATGTTCTACATTTAAGAGTACTTTAGGAATAAGAATTTTCCTTACTTCTTAGAAAGAGTTAAAAGTGCTGACGAAAACAAGTACATTTTGTAGCCAGATTTCAATGTCAGATCTTTCCATGGGCGCCTGAAGAAAATTTTCTAGGGGGGAAAGGGCTCAAATCCCAGGTTGTTATATTACGTTTGGTAATTTTTATTTGTATTAAGAATACCTTAAGAAATTTCATACATTCCAGTGAGGCAAGGGTTCTCGGGCACCACCCTGCCCTCCCCTTCGGGCGCCAATGGATCTTTCTATCATCATCTTCTATTCAAGGTAATGATAATAGAAACATTTTCTACTGTCCAGTCATTCCATGTGGAAAGTTTCCGAAATTGGTTGTTTCATGTTTGCTCTTTCCTACTTTCGTCCCTTAATAACTTTTATTTTTTTTAAATACTGGGTTCTTTAAAAATACGTTACTTGATGCTTGTATTTTTGAGAATAGCAAGTCACTGCAAAATAATAATAATAATAATTTCCCTACTAGCATGCCCTATATTTCGCTGACAGTAATTTGGCAATTAAGAGCAGTCTTAAGCTTAATGAACACTCAGTTTACTTCTCGATCACAGAAAATATTGTATTAAAAAATGAAATCTTCAAGTACTGCGTCCCATGGTTATGCCGGGTAGGCTAAAGAAGAGGGTGATAGTGAGAAATGATAGAAATGGTGGATTGAAGAAAGTGGGAGGAAATTGGAGAATCCTGAGAAAACCCACGCAGACAGTGTTTCTCCACCACAAAGCTGACTTGTCGCGACCTGGAATCGAAGCAAAGACCCCATGCACCAGAGGTGAATGCTCTATCGCTGAGTCACCGCGGACCTGTTGGCGTTGTTGAAAGAGTATATATAATCATCTCACATGCTGCCAATTTCGTCAAAAATTTCCATATTTCTTTCCTGAGAAATTAAAGTCCAAATTTGCACTAAATAAGGCCACTGGTTAGCAACACCTTTTATAAGGAGTATATGTGTCGCTGATAGAAGAAATCAAAGTATACTTGCAATCTTCACCTAAACTGTTCATGTATTTTTTTCTTTTACAGAAAACAAATTAATAAATTGAAACAAACTATTGCAGCAAAATAAAAACCTATTAACTGCATAAGACCGTCAACAAATGGCGTATTTTTTTAACGTCATTAAAATTATTTTCTCGAAAACTGCTCATGATAATTCTCCTTCGAACATGCTTGTTCATGTCGATGGTATATGATATCGATTGAAATATCTTATCTTTGGGCAACATCAAAGTAAAACTAAAGTGTATGAGCCAGTACCATAGCCAGAATATGTGTTTTGGGGGGGGGGGAAGTCAAGTACTATTATAGGTACATTCATGTGCAAAATGATTGTCGCCTGTCTATAACTGTTTTCTTGTAAGAATATAATTTGATCATGTTTTTGCAGGGTACTTTTAATAGTGATACTATGTGTACAACCGGGAAGTGTATATTTGTGGTAAATTTCATAGGAAAAGAATTATAAATACCAAAATTAGAATGAGTCAAATAAAATGTTGCTAAATGAGCAAGAGAGATTTATTTTCGTTTTATTGTTTTTATTTACTGCTCCTTTGACATGACATTTGCCACATACCGGTATACGTTTTTGCCGATTATATACATACTAACATTATAAGAAATACCGGGCGAATTCGTTATCAAATTATATTTCTACAACATATTTATAGACATGCGACAATAATTTTGGACATGAGTGTACAAATAGAAAAACTACAAACAGAAAATATATAAACATAAAAATATATATAAAAAAATACAAACATCAAAGTACCAAAGTACATTGTCGGACCTCTTTGGGGGGGGCCTGCCTCTCTGTCCCCTGCACTACGCCACTGGTATGAGCCAAGAATTATTTTTGGGTTACATCTCGTTAAGTACTCACTATACTGTCGTTTTGCACATGTCTTAATTTTAAATGCTTAGCTTGTGCGTATTTAAGGATTAGTTTAACGTCAATGGATAGTGTGAGTATCGTACACAATACATCAATATATGTAGTTATAAAGAAAGTTAAAATTAAGAGGGAACGCGGGGGGACGTCGTTCTCCCATCGCCAAAAAATATGTACGGAGTTCCCCCAGTTCCTAAAAAAATGCAATAAGCAAAAATAGGCAGGGGGACGGCGTGACGTCATGCCGTACCGTCTCCCTACCTTTTTACACTTTTACTCCTGGTTACAAATATACGTAGTTCCAGCGTTACAGTCAATTATCAGTAGCCAACGAAACATACTTTTTGGCGTTATAATAATTTGCTTTGGCGAGTTTCTCGGAAACTATGCAACGATGTTTAACGTTGAAATGTGTCGTTTGTTTCTGGTCGGTGTGGTCTATCAACTGTGGAAAACATTTTGTTTAAATGGGAAATGAAGTTGACCAGTTAATAATGACTTTTGGCTGTATATATTTTAGCCTTGGTATTGTCTCTGTCATCTTGCTACTGTTATAATCAAGAGTTTCACGAGACCATTATACCTCAGTATTAGTCTGACCTTAATAGGTGATTGGTTTTCATCCAACGTCAAAGTTTAGGTTTAAAAAATAATTAAGTTTAGTGAATTTCCTCAACAACTGGCTTATATCATTCAGTTGGATCTACTCAGGCCCGTATCCAGGGGGTCTAGGGGGGCTGGCCCCCCTAAATTTTCGCTGCCCCCCTAAAATTTTCACGGTAGGCTTGCAAATGAACTATAATATGATGATAAACTACAATATGGTTGGAGCGCCCCCCTAACTTCAGCCGATCCCCCCCCCTACATTTTTGGGCTGGCTACCGACTTGGATCTACTTATCGGTGTATGTACGATGTTCGGACATTTTTTCGTTCAACGTTAATGATAATATTTTCAAATCAAAAAAGAGAACTACTTCTTTCGTGTTTCATCAGTACAGTTAATATTTACAAAATTGAATTGACACACACGTCACAAAGTTATAGTATTTGATAATTGGACCGCTTGTATACTAAATGGCTTTAGTCCAAAATTGAAATTTTCCCGAAGAGAAATTTGAAGTTCAATAATACCTCATGAACAATTAATATTTCTGTCATATTGTCAACCACAATTGTAATGATTTACCTTACGATCTAATAATTTACTATTTACGAAAATCTTTTTCTTTTAATGATGCTCATATGCAGAAGTCATGTGCCGTCACACGTTTTTACAATAATTTGTCTACGCATCTATGTGGTATAATTGTTATACGACATATGTTAACCTAATTGTACTAATTATAAAGAGAAGGAAATTTTGTCGAAAGATATTATTCAGAGCTTTTAGCTCCAATTAAAGTAATAACGTAGAAATAACATAAAGATAATATGTCTTATTACATGTAATTTCCCAACTATTCTATCAGGCCTTGTTTCCATTTTGTACTAATACACAATAACACACTGAGCAAGGCTATGTGATAATATGCAAAAAAAAAAAAAAAAAAAAAAAAAAAAAAAACCAGTATCACGTAACAATTTCAACACAATAACTGTGTCTTCATCAATATGAAAGAGGAGGAGACGATAGAAGGAGGAGGAGAAAGACTGCTTCTTTTTTGCCGTTATATAGACGACTGTTTAGGAATATGGAAGGGAGCGAAAAGGCAGCTGGAGAAATTCATAAGGGACGTGGAAGATGAAAAGAAAGGGATTAGACTAGAAAATGAAATAGAAGTAGACAAGGAGATAAACTATTTAGATATGAAAATTAAGAAGTCGGAAGAAGGAGAGTTTATTACATCCTGGTACCAAAAAGAGTGTGCAGCGGGAGTGTATTGCCACAAACGAAGTGATGTGGATGAGGGGACAAAGAAGAATTTCATAAAAAGCATGGAAGAAAGAATAGGAGACCTAAACACAAATGAAGAACAGGGGAAAACCGATTTAAAGAAGTTCTGGACACAGCTAAGGAGAAATGGATATAACGAAGAGGATAAGATCGCAAGAAACATAGCAAGAGAGGAAAAGAAAGAGGAAGAAGACAAGAACAAAAAATGGTTTGGAATAGAAAGCCTAGGCAAGGAAACAGAGAAGATAAAGAGAATGCTTCGGAAAGCAGGAATTAGGACGTACAGGAAAGGAGGAAGCAGAATAATTGAATTAGTAAGAAGAACCAAGAGAAAAGCAGTAGCGGACAAAGATCAAAGGGGAGTAATATGTGGAGTAGGATGCGCGGAGTGTAATAGGAGAAACAGAAAAGGAAATGCAAGAAAGGATTAAACTGCACCAGGATGATGTAAGATTAAAAAGGGACAACAATGCGATATACAAGCATCACAAAGAGACAAACCACAGGGGAGGGTGGAAAGGAGCAGAGGTCATAGAAGCAGAGGACAGAACTTTGGTGAGAAAATGGAAGGAAGCTAGGGAGATTATGAGGGTAGGAGACATGGTGATGAATTGGAATGCAGGATTCTCGATAAATAAAGAGTGGGAGAAGATTCCGCTTAAAGAAGAAGAAATGAAAAGGAGGAAAAAAGAGGAAAAATTAATAAGGAAAATAAGGATAATTAGAGGACAGAATGTATCTAACGAAAAAAGTAAACTTTTAATTGGACACGTGTGCAGCTAAAAAGTGAAAGTGAAAGCCACAGAAGTGTTACTTTTAATGAAGGGGCGGAGCCTAATTAAAAGTTGATCTCCGGAGACTATATAAGTGATGACCAACTCCCAAGCAGCCAGAAGGAGTGCAAGTCTGATGAAGACACCGTTATTGTGTTGAAACTGTTACGTGATACTTTTTTTTTTTTTTTTTTACATATTATCTCATAGCCTTGCTCAGTGTGTTATTGTGTATTAGTAATTTCCCAAGCAAAACATTTTTACTGAATATTTCAACACAGTGTTCTAAACGTTACACAAAGCATAAACACAGTCGTATTGCTGACTTTATAACCATTGCAGTGCAGGGCAATAGCGCAAAAGAAAATTACTGAGAATGTCATACGTGGAAGAATCATCGGAAGACTGGAAATCTGTCAAAGCAAGCGAAACCGTGTTTGAAATATCGCGCGAACACGGTGTTCCACAGAGATTTATCTCATTGATATGTCCTTAGTCACCTGCAGTGAGGTGCAAGAGAGTGGCAGTTACCACCCTACTGAAGTTTCGAATTTTATTCAGTTCTTGGAAATACATGTCACAACATAGTAATTTGCCCTCACATTCTATTATATACTATTATATACTGTATAATATATTTATTTTAAATACTGTAGTACTATAGTTGACTCTAGTTAATAAGAATATATGGGTAAACAATTACAGTTTATACTATGTATTATGTGCACGCATGGATCAAAACGTCTGTGTGTTGGTTACTGCGCTTATGTGTTGATTGTGTTCCCCTAAATGTTATGCTGCCCTTGCGAAACAATAGTGTTGCCATCCCTGGATATGGTAACGATTCCAATCCAACAGGGCAAAAGCTTCTCTTTGAGGTTTGACTGAGTTTGTCTAAGGAGTATCACTGCCTAAGAGAACCGTTTCTTAACCTTAATAGCCGGACGCAATAGACAGAGCAAACCCTCAGATATCACAAGGGATCTTACATCTGCTACAGAGACCACTTTTTTAAGGTTTACAGTATACAGATGGTTAGCTCCAGAATGCCCGTATGCCAGCGACCAAGGTTGTTCCACTGACCCTGCTATAAAGAAGAGTTCGTTTGAAAAGGTGCAGAGAACATCATACATGACCAGAGCAATGGAATCAAGTCCTATTCACAGACGAGTCCCGGTTTATCCTCGCCAGTGATTCTTGACCTGTATTTATTTGGAGAGAGCCTGGAACACAGTTCATTCCAGCTAAATTTACTGAATTCGACTAGAGAAATAATAATTTTAGGTGGGATAATCTTGGAGTCCCTTCATGTTTTACTACGGGAAACCACCATAGATGAACAGTATGGGAATGGCCCAGTATGTTAGACTGTTTAGGAATATAGTGGGCTCTGGCTTCAATGTAATATATAGTAATGTACGTATCCATCAAGCTGGCATAGTAGAACAGTGCATTGAAACTCAAGATATTAGACTATTCGATTACCTCAGTCGAGCACCGGACTTAACTCATTAGAACATTTGTGGGTCAAAGGGTAATTGCACGCCCTCACATATTCCAAGAGCCACTTCTGACAGTGAGCTCAGCAAGACACTGATTTAAGAGTAGCAAACCATACTCCAGCCACTTACTGATATTCCTATCCTACGTATGCAATCACGTTGTGTTGAATGTCTTGCACTGTGGGTGGATCACACACAATTTATGTTACATATGTATCCACACGGTACATTTCCTGATTTTTACGTCTCTGTGCAGTTTCGTTTCTGTTGCGTATTCTGTCCCTCTTCTTATACTGTTTTCAATACGTTATCATCAGAAACTCCACTTCCAAATCAATAAAGACTGGTTCTCCATTTTCCCCACGTAATGCAGCCTTCAAACCATATAACTCTTAACATGTGCACATGAGCGTAAATACTAGAATTACCCCTCATAAAAAGCATGTTAAAATGTTTCCAAATGGTGCTTCTAGGTACTGATCTGAGAGTGCAAAATTATCTGGCAGGCCAAAAAGTAAATAATTTTTGTTTTGATAGCAGCTCGAACACGGAATCAATATGGATAATTTAAAATACGACTCAGATATTACGTAAAAATAAATAATTGCCAATTATGTTGCACAACATGTTGCCCACAAGCAATCATAATAAAAGCTTATATATAGATGTGAATGCTACTTTCATCTACTTCCTGTTTTACACTATTTTTTTTCTACCAGGAGCGAAGGGTAGTTGGGTCTAAGTCTTTGCGATTTTCATTTATGTTCATCTTTCTCAGTTTTCTGTCAAAGTGAGGCATGGAAAAGTAGATGGGTTTCACACGCTTCGTTGTTGTATTATCTATAGAAAGCACTTGCTTTACATGGGTCAATTTGGCTAGTTATGTCCATTTGGTTTATATGAATAAGACTTTCTACTTCATTGAAGCATTGCTTTCCTTCAAGAAAATAATAAAATCTAATTAAAAGAATATTAACCAACTTCAACAAATGTGCTAAATAGTAGAAAATAAAAGCTCTGGAAAGAAGAAAATAATAATAGTAATAAACGACTTAAAAGCAGAAAATAATTCATTACTATTATCTAAGAAAAACTTTTGAAGTCTGTACCAATCCAAACAAATTAATATCTAATATAAAATTAGTTTCCATGATAATTTTATGAGGCATTAATTTGTCTGAATTAGCTCAGACTTCAAAACTTGTATAGTTAAGAGTAATATATTATTTTCTGTTTTTAAGCGCTTTGTTATTATTTCTTACCTTTTAGCCCTTTTATTATGTACTATAGATAATAGTAAAGAATTATTTTCTCCATTTAAGCTCTTTATTATTATTATTATTATTATTATTATTATTATTATTATTATTATTATTATTATTATTATTATTATTATTATTATTTCTACTTTTTAGCCATTTTTATTATTAAAATTAGGTACGGCCCTTTGTCTCGAGAAGGACAAAGGATAGCAACTCCAGCAATCTGTCTAAAACTCTTTTTATATCATCTTATCAACAAATAAATATAAAAGCAAAATATATATAATAACTGATACATCCATATCAAATATTTGTTACTCTATTGATTTGGTATTGGCGAACTGAGTTAACTTTAATATATTTTTATCCAGCAAAATGTTTTCGCTTCTATGAAGAAATCCATTGATTGGAAAGTTAGAAGGAAAATGGAACAATGGAAGATTTTGATTTCCGTCGCAAGCTGGCGCCAGAGGACTGTGAGAATTGAGGCAGACGTAACTTTATAATTGGTTACAAAAAGCACTCGTTTCTGTTGGAAACCTTATAACTTTCAACTGTTTTCCCACAAGAACATTCGACAGATTAAGTCCAGATCTCCAAGAAGGCCTTTATGTACTGTATATATATCTATAATGTAATAAAGTGACATGTACTTCAGTGTGAGTACAACTGATACCATAATGTGTTTTCAATAAACCCTTTTTTGTATTACGCTCCCCTAAGCTCTTAGTATACTTCAAACATAGAAGAAACAAAAACAGTGATTTAACTGGGTGCCTAAACTTAGTTTCTGTGAAATGATCAGACAAAATTTATCTTGGAATCGTACAGTGTCAAGGGTTCTTAAGATAAATCAGGAGGTGATAGTATGGATTAAAGTACCTAATATAATATTGATCGTAAACACTTTTCATTATGTGCTAAGCCTGTAAAGTACATTTTAAAAAATGACACAATAGTTCAAATTAAACTGCAGTTACATTGATATAGCTGTGGGGATGAAAGCTTCAAGGAATAGAGCATATCAAAGTTGTAATTTTTTAAACTCATTTCTTTATGGAGTTTTCGATAAGATTCTATTCTAGAAGAACATATTTGTTGTTTATACAACGATATTGTATATCTATTTTGTGAATTTCTTCTATTTTATATATCTTGGTTTTGGGCAACGGTGCTTACAAGTACACAATCTGTCGTGTAGAAGAAGAAGAAGAAAAGAAGATATATGTTGTTGATTCTAAATATAAAGAAATAAGATTTAATCTTAGTAGCTGAAGATATATGTTGATTATATATGTATGATCGATACTCTTAGTTACCGTAACATCAGATAGTTGTATATTTAAACGTTGCTATGACAACAGAAAAAGAAAAGTATAATTAATGGAGTTTGGAGAATAAAGGTAAAAGTGGTACAATGTGGTGCGTCTTATTTAATCTATTTTGACCGTGTTGACGTACCTAAAAATTACAGGAACTGTGGACTCGCATGTAACATATAAATTGAACGTTACATTTACATTGAAGTATTGTAATTTTTTTAAAAAAATAAAAACGTTATCGAGAGATATAGACAGTGCCACATGCTACTTGACAACAAAAGAAGATATTCAAGTTTAAATTGACTAGAATAACAGTAAGTAAAGGACATACATATACATTAGGGTATAGCTCATGACAATATGGTCCATGAAAACTAAACTGTAAAAAAGTGATTTTATAAAAAACTAACTCTTGTCTAATTCATAACTATACATCATCATCATCATCATCATCATCATGATCATAGGTATTTTGCCATTATTAGCAAGTCACTTTCTCAACTGAGAAGCTTCTATGGTACACCGTCTTCCGCTATCCTCTTTGTCTTTACGTACGATTTCTCTGATTTGATATCGTTTATTTTAATTGTAGACTCCTTCGCCCTCTTTCTCTCTTTCCTGCCACCATACCTACCATACCCTTTAAAACGTTCCTCATTATACTGTTCCTTCTTAGCCAATGTTCCAATAAGTTTCTCTTCCCCTTCCTTAACAATACCCAAAATTGTTCTTTTCTCCACCACTATTTCTAACACCTTCTTATTTGTTTTTGCTCGATATCAGCTAATTCTTTCCATTCATCTCCACACCCACATTTCAAAAGCTTCCACTTTGTTAAAGTTTTCCATAAAAGTTACCCCTTAATAGAAAGTTTTTCAGGAGACGAACGTGGGTTCGTACGTCAAAGGAAGTTGATTACATAACCACAATTAGCATTATGTGATTGAGTTATTTTTCGCTGCACTTTTGGAACACAATGTACCTCCATCTCGATAATAAATCCATAACTTCATTACACGACTTGAACAGGGTGAGTATCTAGCAAATCCTCCTTGAGGTTAAATGATCCAAAAACACTAGTGATGTAATATTTTTTGTGCTAAATAATGAAGGATATTTTATGTATTTAATTGAGATAAACTTGAAGTAATTTCTGTTTCATAGTTTATCAGCAACTAAGTTCATAAGTTATATTGTCCAGTCAGTTATGTCTATTCTATATAGTGAAAACAAGCATATTAAATCAAAGCTTTTCGTTCATACTAACTGTATCTATGGTTACTACCTGTCCCGATTTTATTTGGACAATCATGATTTCAGAGAAAATGTCCCGCATCCCAATCTGACATACCGATTTCTATGTTTATTGATGACCTTTTTTTATTATTATTACTATTATTAGGCCTTATTATTATTGAAAGCTAGTTTTCAAATTATTATTTAGAGCTTTTCAAAAAAAAAAAAAAAAAAAAAAAGAGGAAATCTCACAACGGCGACAGACAAGTTGACATGCAGAAATGTGCCCGGTAACATAAACACTGTATGAAAGCTACACTTTATTTTAATTAGCCATATTTTAAATGTGTATTAAATAACATTTCGCACCCTCACTACAAAAGTACCACAACTCAAAAATTGTCAATATGTATATATTTGGATTAGTGAGCCTTCCATCTATCCCCCAATATAAGAATCATGGCCCTAGCCAAGGGCGCCGATTTCTCTGTAAATTTGGGGGAGGTTGCATTCAGATGCAGAAGAGAAATAGGAGGATTTTAAGACAAATTGCATTCAAATTATTCCAAATCTTGTTCTATTCAAAAATACAGTGAGGGGACTCACATGAGCTTTGGGGGGCCCGACCCCCCACCCCCCGGAATTGGCGCCCTTGGCCCTAGCTTTTCTAGAAGCTGTATGAGAGCGCTAGTTTCACTTGTGAATAACATTAAAGTGAAGGTATTACCAACCCTTTCAAATGCGATTTACTCAAAACTAATTTTTTGAGCTGCGGCACTTTTGTAGTAAGGGTGTGATTTGACCTACGTATGTGATTTAAGTGTTTGCTTGGACAAATCTGATTTCTATTACATTATTACAAAAAAAGTAACCTCCTTCAAAATACTCTCCCTTTCTATGCCACCATAAGCTGCATGAAGCCTACTTTTATTTTTGTTACTGAATATGAATATCATAGGTATTATCTACTCGTGATACACGTTAGAAACTAAATTTCTTAGGAAATAATAAACATATATACGCACGAACTGTGCGCTATAAAGTAATATGACTGCCGGTAAGCATTATCAGTAATCGTTAATCAAAATTAATGCATGACCAAGATTAATTACCTTAAATCAATGATGCTTGATACTCTTGACCACGAGATGAGACAATATAGAAATATCGTGACAAAATACGAATCAAGATAGAGCCCTTGTGAGAGAAATAGAAACTTTTTTTATTTAAAGAATAGACATTTTTCATGACTTTTCGAGGAAAGACAGATTCGATTCTTTTTCCTTTTCGCATGAAATCCTACTGGTCTGAAATTAGATACTTTTTTTCCTTATTTTGAAATTGAAGAATTCCATCTTCTCAAATAATGTGATATTTTAATAAACTTGAGAATTCTTAGCTTTCTTCGAATAAAATTTTAGGAGTCCCTTTTTCTGAAAGACCTTTAATTTCGAAAAATGTATGATGACTTTAAAAGGTTTCACCTTTCTTACAGCCAGTTAATTGCAGTGGCGGATCCAATCCGGGACCTGGAGTACTATGTCCCCTAGTTTTTTTAGTGACAAAAATAATTTAATCCATTATTTATATATTTTTGAAAGTTTTTAGTAAACTTATGATATATCTATCATAATCTGGGGTCTTGCTAGTTCCCCCAGTTTTTTATCTTCTAGATCCACCACTGGTTAATTGTAGGAAGAAAGACAAAAAAGAGGATCGTTTGACGGGCCAAAGTACGTAGATCTAACTTCTGTAGACAATAAAGTTTCAATTAGTTTCTTAACATTTCATATCATAAATCGGATATAGTTACTGAACTAAAGTATCATAATGTTAAATATTTTTCAATTTAGAAAACTTCACAATTTTAATATGACTAAGGTTTTACAGGTTTTGTGTTGTTAATTTGCCAATCAAAGGAAAAGATAAATTAATAAGTGTCACAAAATGAAATCAAATTCTGTACCTCTTATGTAGTGGATGGTAATTGTAAACGAACTGCCATGTCAGTTAAATAAACACTTATATGAGTACAATCTTCCTATAAAATATATAATTACTATCAAAGGTTTAAAAAAAGTTCATGAAATGAAATGCAAATTTTTATTTACTGTTTCACACAAATACTTTTTACATTAAAGCAGAGAGATTAGAAACAGCTATAAATGACTAGGAAAAAAATTGGCGAAATGCTGTATGAATGCGGTACGAACGAGATACACTGAGAAAAGATGTACGTGGCGTACGTAAAAACGAGGATATGTGCGTAAATCCTTTATTTTTTTTTGTAATTAGCGTACAACCCTATGTAACATCCAGCAGGGAAAGTATAACATAAAACGTTTGTCTTATACGTACTTTTCAAATATGTATTCTGAATAAACGTACTTTCGGTACGAAAAAATAACTGTATGTACGCGGTCAGAATCTCACATACAGCTGGATGTATGTACGTTACATATAGCTGACTTATGGGGCGTTTACACTTGGTCGATTCAGTCGCACGACTAAATCGACTCGCTGCATTTGCCACTAAATCGAAGCAACTAGGCCGAATCAGATCGATGGATGTGTTCAATTATTTCAACCACAGAAAATAAAACGTTTTTTAATTCAGTTGCCAGTCGATTAGTCGCTTTCGATCAACAAGCGATTAAGTTGAATTCCCGTTTACACGGTCGATTAAGTTGAAAGTGACGTCAATTCAACTGAATCGAACGCAAATCGACTAAGTGTAAACGCCCCATTATGTAGCATATGTATATGTATATAATATGCGGAAGACTGCTAGACACCAGACATCTTGCAGTGCATGATGTAATATATAAGCGGGAATATACCAGTACTTATGTAACATATGGATAACGTATTATCTTACAGATTTACGTAGCAAACATAAGGATTTCGTATACACGTACAATATACCGCTGTCAGGGTAACAGCTTTTTTTCTCAGTGTAATCTTAAGAATGGCCATATGCAGCATGTTTAAACTATAAACTCATATGACTTAGGATGGAACCAGAGACTTTTCACATCAGAGATGAAATTATTTTAATGATTCTTTTCTTATTGAAGTACCGGTTTCATACATTTTACATGACTACCAGACTCAATAAAGCACTAACACAGAACTTTCGACGACCATTAAAACCGCTAAAGCTTGTCGGAGAGGCGAAAACTCCCGATACTTGGCACCTCGTGATCCGAAACCGATTGTAATACCAATCCCTGATTTTCATATAACGTTTTTTTTTATTGTATTCATCGGCAACTTCTACGTTAAAACAATTTTCATTGATTTTAATATTACGAGTAACTATTGTGACATTAAATTCAAATTAGGGTTAACACAGAGAAAAGTAAGACTTTATAAATCTCCAAGAAAGAAAAGAAGTCAGATAAGCTGATAGTATTAGTAAAATATTGCATTTATTTTAACAAGAATTTTAGGAATGATTAAAAAAAATGGATCAATAGTTTGAGATTCTTGGGCAAGAATGAGCTTTTGGGTCAAGGGCCAAAATTTTGTAAACGGTCCCTAAATCGAGTTTTTATAGTTTTACGGAATAAGCACATCATACTGAGTTAAGTGATAGTTTGGGTTTGGCTACACTATATGTAGTTCTTCACACATAAGGCGTATAAGAAAATTTTTCCCTGAAATATATTGGGTCTTTTGATCCAAAACATGGATTCTTCAATCTGTTGTAATTGCAACATTCATACGCATATTTCTTTCCTTATTGCTCATTGTAAGTCCTATTCCTACTCTCTTGTCTACTTTCTATAAAAGGAAATCTTTTAAGTTTTACGTCCCACGCCCATGCCGGTTAGGCTAAAGAAGGCGGTGATGATAAGAGATGAGTGAACCGCTGGAATAAAGAAAGTGAGAGAAAACGGAAGTACCCCGAAGAAACCCACGAGCACGCTATTTGTCCACCACAAAGCTCACACGGCTCGACCTGGGATCGAACCAGGGACCCCAAGCAGCGGAGGTGAACGCTCTACCACCGAGCCACCGCGCCCCCTTTCTATAAAAGGAGGCAATAGTAACAATCATTCAACCCAGAACAAGCAAGCGTATTTTAACTACTAAATATCCAGACTGTGATCTTTGCTTCAGTTTTTATTGCAGTTAGAGTTTACCCGATACAATTAGCCTACCAGAACTTCTTCGTACGAAACTTAAATTAACCTATTATGTTGAGATTAGGGCAAACAATCATTTGGTATTTATAACCTTCAATGCCTTGCGCTGCTACCTCTGTCTACAACTCTGAACATCATTTTCCTTATTGAATTTTACTATTTAAGGACAGGTCGTCATCTGGAATTGGTAATCCGTATGGTAATTTGCTGGGACATTACATTATTCAAAAGTAGTTTAAGACAGATTGTGCATTCCAATTTATATCTAAACACCAGAAGGTGCTGACTGATTGAATTACGGATGGCAATTATATTTGTGTACAATAGTTATTGATGCCAGTATATAAGTACAGGGTTATTGTAAATGATTGGAACGATTTCACAGCTCTATAATAACTATATTAGTGTACATATGGTGTATTGCGATAAGTTTTATCATACACATAGAAAAACTCAAGAAGTTTTTGTTAACAATTACAAATGTTCGATATGTGCCCCCTTAGTGATTCGACAGGCATCAAGTCGAAAATCAAGTTCTTCTCATACTCGGTGCAAAATGTCCATATCCAAGAAAAAAAAAGAAAAAAAGAAGAAAGAAAAGAAGAAAGAAAAGCAAGAAAGAAAAAAAGAAAAGGAAAAAAATTAAAAGCATTGTTGATGTGGGCTCGAAGTTCGAGCAGGTTTGCTGGTAGAGGAGGTGTGAACACTGAATCTTTCACATAACTCCCTCCCCCATACACACACAAAACATTGCATGGGGTTAGGTCAGGACAGCGTGGAGGCCATGATATGAAATGCATTTTCAGCGTCTGTCGCCATCTTGCCTCATTGTTCACTGCTGCTCTCTAGTGAGAGAAAACTAAAGTACACCTATAACAAACAGAATTTTGAGTTTTTCTACGTTACTCTTGAATTTCTTACAATATTTCAGTTATTAGAGATACAGTGAATTTATGAAATGGCTTTAATCATTTATAATAACCCTGTACATTTATCTTTTTCCTAGACAGAAAATATTTATAAAGAAAAATATTTTAATCCGAAACACATGATGTAACATAACTATATTATATTCATGTGATGTAACCGATGTAATGTTGGTAACTCTTAGTAACCGCGTAAGATATATTGATTTGAACATTGGCCGAGTGCAAACAATAATCCAAAGAATTAAAATGTTAGCTATTGCGTCATTTCTCTATTTGTTTTCAAGCATGAAACTCGATTATGATTTTTTTAAAGCGATTTGAAATACAAAATGTACTGTAAATATATTGACGGTTACTAAATGGATATTTCGTTTTAGTCAGTCATTTTTTGTCATGGGAATTTTAAATTGTTAAATCAAACATTTACTGTCTACGTAACATATAGTGCAGTCAATTAAGGTTTTATGTCGGGACTAATTAATAACAAGCTGAATATTTCAGAAAAGTTACACCACAATATAAGGGACATTTTCTGAAAAGATCTCACCCCTCCCCCTCTTATTTTCACCTCTACACCCTTTAACCCTTTTAGACTCTTGTATTTTTTGAGGAAAATGTTAACTTTCAGTTAAGTAGCTACTACTTCAGTACTATTCATCCAAGTAACATAGGTTATACGTTATTCACTTCAGAAAAAAAAAACATGCCTTCAAATGGTATTTTTCGCATGTTTGCATGATGCACGAGGGAAGTAAAATTCGGGGTAAAATAGAGAACTGTTTTTATGGTAAGTGCTTATTTTTGTACTTGTGTGTACTTTAATTTTTAAATATGGAAGATTAATTTTACCAATCGACTGTAATATTAATATCTACGCCAATATGGAGTCTGGACTTAGAACAAAACTAGAAGTTGTTTAAGCAAGGCCAAAAGAAAGATTGGTAATGGAAGACTAAACCCAAGCGGGGCCGCGGTGGCACAGTGGTAGAGAATTCACCTCTGGTGCGTGATGTCCATTGTTCAAAACCAGCTTGTGCTAAGTGGGCTTTCTGGTGCAGAAACGCCATCTAGTGGGTTTCCTCGGGGTTCTTCTGTTTCCTCCCACTTTCTTCATTCCACCATTTCATTCTATCTTCACCAAGTAGCGATGAGCATATTTTCTTCCTTTCCGTATAGTATGAAAGACCACAGTAAAAATCACACTTGGTCTTCATTTGTACCGATGAGGCTAGCATTCTTAGATTTTGTATAGCATGAAAGACCACCAAGACTACGAAATGCTGGACCAAGACTTGACTGTGCAAGACAAAGAATAAGACGCAGTATGATGACCAAGACCCAGGGTTTGATTTTCATTTGTTGGGCTGAAAGTGATGAATTAAAATTAGTATTTTATAATTAATTATCATACTGTATTTTTAAATTTCCAATTACAAAATTCATATTATGTATCTTGTTACTTGCAACTATATATACTGTAAAATATGTTTTAATTACCGAGAAAGAAGAATCAAAGTGGCACGGTTCCCGGAATCATAAGAACCAAGCACGTAGCTAGAATTTCGTAAGGAAGGGGGTCCGTGGCATGAAATACTGTAGTCATCACAATAGGGGCTGGATCATTCTAAACTATTTTACTGGAACATACATATATTGGTTCGTTTAGCCAGGATTTCGTAATGTGGGGAGAAGAGTAACATGAAATACTGAAGGCCCATGAGCTCCATCAATCTAAACTACTTTACTGGCAACGTATATTGGTTTATTAGGACAATAAAATGAGGGTATGTTAGTAAGTATTTTAATAAGAGACTATGAAGAAATCGCGAGTAAAGGAATGAAAAAAGTATTGAAAAAGATTTTACAATATTTACATTCCTTCCTTTGTTCATTCAAATATAACAATTTTCCTTTTATTATGATCTCAACTATTATAAAAAGCACATATTCACTATTATAAAAATTACATATTCAATAATGTCTTGCAAAATATTTTACAATATTTGCGTTCCCTTCTCTGCTGAACCAAATGTTAACAGAACTTTCTTTCCACATAATTATTTTGTTTTCATTATTCCGTCAACTATTGTCCGTTCGCTCTAGGATGGAAGATTGTTTACAAACAACAATTGTAGTGCGAGCGTCAACACCTTGCTTCTCACCCCTACCATGGTAAATTCATGGTTGCCAGGCACATGAATCGCCGAACCGAATATACCTACTTCTGCACAGTCATAGAACGATTGTTATTACTACATAAATAGCTGCTTTTGGGATGGCTGAGATATTAACGTTATGACAAATCGTTATGTAATACAATCTTAGTTAGTTATTATGTAATACAATCTTACATATAATACACACTCAATTTTGTACAAGTGTTCTTGTTCGAAAGTGTGCGAAAATCTTGTACGCCTGGCAATATTGCAAGCATTCAGCTTGTATTGTAAACAATAAACAGAGAAAGCGAACACCGTTAGGTTCGCTGGACAGTGTTGTTTTCATGATAAGGCGACAGAAACATCTTGCACTGATTGTAAACAGAGGCTGGGAATTTCGATGCGAGTATAGGTGGAAATATTCTCGTCACATTATTGCCTGTTGGTGAAGGTTTGCAATGTTGCAAACTGCCAAGTCTACGATTTCATACTAATTGAACGAGCTTTGAAAAGGATTAGTATGATGCAATAATTATAAATACTAACAACCATAGACTTAAAGTATTAGAAAATAAAGCATGCTGCTGTAAGAAGAATATAATACACATTGAATTACGTGTTCAAAGTACAGTATAAAGCGAATTTTCACATGTAAATATTTTAAAGCAGTACGCATTTACCCTGTTTGGGTGCCCTTACCAGACACTGTCCAACACAAAAAAAGGCATTAAAATAGGTAGATCGAGCGTGGGCATGAACCCATCTCTGGCTGGTATTCCTTATTAAGATTTTATTCAGCCCCACGAGGTGAATGCCTAGACCAGCGTTTCCCGACCGGTGTGCCGCGGCACACTGGTGTGCGTGAATGGGCCGCTGGTGTGCCGCGGGGAAATCGAAACAAAATTATTAATTCTACAGAAATCAAATTGCAAGACATAAGGGAAAATGTATATTTGTATTTCACATTACTATGAACCTCTACTATGAATCTACAATTTTAAGTCTAATACCGTGTTACTCTTGTGTACAATTTTTATGTTGAAAAAAGTATTTGTTATCATTGTTGTGGCTATTGTTGCTCCTTTATTGTTGCACACTATTTCGTAACTTGAAATTTTAAAATATCATTCAATGCTTTCGACAAAGCAAACATGCATACAAATTACCTACATTTGTGTTTTAAAAGTAAAAGAGATTTGTTTGTTCGGTCGTTATTTAGTGATCTACCTTCTTAGTGAAAGGTTGGATACGGTTTTCGAAAAGAAAGCGTAGTTTTGCAAACCTGAGTCCAACATTTCACTGAATTGTTTTCTATTTTTAAATTAGAATGAAAAGTAAGATTAATGATTAACCACGGGGGGAAAACCAGTCATCGAGCTTTCTTCTCTGTAAGAAAGATCATTAATCACAGAAAAAAAATACCACGGTATTTTATATTTACAAATAATAATATCTATGAGTGTGCCGCGAGAATTCAAGTTACACCCGTAGTGTGCCGCAAGTTGAAAAAGGTTGGGAAACGCTGGCCTAGACGATAGCTTCTGTAAGGCAGGGGTGGATTCAGGACGGACTTCTGGGGAGGGCGGTGGGTTTTAGTACTGCTACTTACGTTAGAGCTACTTTTAAGAGCTCCAAACTCTGGGATGGGTTTTATTTAAATATATAAAATAAGAAAGTTTCCTCTCCGGGGGATCCTGATCGTCCCCTGGATTCGCCACTGCTGTAAGGCCAGAATTGGGCCAAACACTGAGGCCCCAGAATTGGCGGGAAATATATTACGCCAGAATGTTGCCAACACTTCCACAAATATTATGGTGGTGGGATCCGATATCTCTTTTTCGTTTATATGGGTTTAAATTCATTATGAAGTAAATGTAGAAGTGATTCTTTCATTCTCTTTCTTTCTTTCTTCTCATTTTTCTCATCCTCGCTCTCTTTTCCTCACCTTCTTAAAATCTGAATACTATCCTCCTGTAAGATTGTTTCTCTCCACGACCCAAGGTTTAAAGAGACCAACCTGATATAGTTAACTATTAGCAGAACTGTACCAATAAATTCACATTAGAGAAAACGCCGTAACATAGATTTTTTCTGGGGGGCAAGCATTAATACGTGTATTTGGGTCTCCTAGAAAAAGTTTTTTCTCATTCTAAGACCCTCCTCTTTCTATCTTTCTCTTACTATTTATGTCCCCCGGAGCCTGTTGCCCTCCCTCACGGCAAGGTTTGCGGGGCCGTTACTTACGCCCCTGGGCCCTTTCCATACATGACAGGGGACAATATTGACAAATCTCAAAACCATACGAATAAATGTTATTTCTAGGGCCCCTAATACTAGACGTCTTTTACTGAAGTGGGCTCATGACTCACTTTTGTTTTATTTACCTTTTGTGCGCTGCTTTATGTAATGTAGTGAAACTGTTTGATGCTTCATTTATAATTTCATGTTCGTATGGTATATGGATTAAGAAAATTTTGCCTCAAAATGGGCCCCTTCGAACGGCGAGGAACCTCCCTGGGGGGCAGTTGCCCCTCCCCTGCCCCACACAAGTTACGGGCCCTGATTAGAGAAGAGGTAAACTGTTTCGAAATTTACGCAACTTGCAAATACCAAACCCTACTAGTGCTAAAGTTGATGAGTTAGTGCCACTGTTACCACTGCGATAAGGGGAAAGAAGGGGAAAGACTGCTAAGATTCGCTAGCCAGTTTTTGTATGAAAACACAGCGCCATGCTACAGTAAACGGACAATACTGTCTGCTACAAATGACAGGTTAAAGCAGGAATAGAAAACGATTTCTGAAATAACATGTTTGATACTGCAGAGAAGCAACGACGAAAAATTATGGAGGAAAAATGTCTACGGTGTTACAGAATGGCACTATGCTTTCCAAAGCTTGAAATTTCCCTGAATAGTAGCAAAAATTCGGAAAATTCCGTAACTTTTGTAGAAATTTCAAATTCCCTGACTTTCCCAGGATTTCTCGCTTATTCGTCACCATATGTTGCAAGTAGTGCTCCTCAACAGATCGGGTTGCGGGTCGGGTCGTGTCACTCCGGTCAGCTCTGCTCGGGTTGTCGGGTCAGGTCACTCGGGTCGGGTTGTCGGGTCTGGTCACTCGGGTCAGCTTGGTTCGGGTTGTCGGGTCAGGTCACTCGGGTCTGGTCAGCTCAGGTCGTGTTGTCGGGTCCTGTCATTGGGGTGGGATCGCGGGTCGGGTCAGGTCGGTCTTCAGCCCGACCCGACCCGACCCGTTGAGAGCACTACTTGCAGCATACTATGGTCTATATGTAATGTGTGTTCCAAGTTTTATTGCAATATCTAGAATAGTTACGAGAGAAAGAAATATCTGAATCCTGCTTGACAATACCGAATTTCACATATAAATAAGGTAAAGTGGACATATATAGAAAATAAATGTCAAGCACGGTACTATACATGCGAGTATCATGGCTGATACGCCATTCTTTTAAATGAAACAATGAAATAAGAATGAAACAAGATTTTAAATAATAAATGATAAATGATAAATTTTAAATGCACATGCGTTTATAATGTACAAAATAAAATAATTTTGTGATAAATATGAAAATTTTAAAAAATCCATTTTTTGAAATTTTGGAACTCCTGAAGCGGTACCGGTTGCAGATGCCTGAATATAAGCTAACTTGAAAAGTACTATTATCTATATATAATGTTAGTGCACAAATACATCCCGGCCTATAAATCTGTCTACCACCAGTCATCCTACCCAATTTTGGAAAAAGTTCAATGCTTTGTGCGGCAAGTTCACAAAAACTCCCTACCCCATTCTGATCGACAACTCCGCAGCTCACACAGATACGGAGAAAGCAAATGCCTTTGCAGATCATCAGCAGAACATTTTTACGCCGCCACCACCTGGAATTACACCGTATGTTGCAGGCAAAACCGATACTTCTCTACTCTTGGAACCCAATACCATGCATGAACTCAGTGTCGATCAACATGTTACTGCACCTATCACTGTCCAAGAGGTCATAGATACCATCAAATGTAAACGAAACACAGCGCCAACATTCGATAATATCACCTATCGTCAGATCAGGGAGTGTCCACCTACACTACTCCTCCTCATCGCCAATCTCTTCACCTTTATACTCCGTACACCCTACTTTCCTATGTCTTGGAAAACATCTAAAACACTTATGTTTCCAAAACCACATAAGCCTCCTCATGAGATCACCAATCCAACTCACAAGCACATTCAGTAAAATCTTTGAACGCTTTCTCGTCAAACGCCTTCATATCTACCTCAACACAAGAAATATTATTCCTCTCACTCAAGCAGGTTTCCGTCCTCCTTTCTCTATAAATGATCAACTCTTACGACTCACAAGCCTTATCACCACACAGTCATCATATCATAATAGAGTGAAATCATCATGTCTCGTCCTATTCGATCTCGAGAAAGCGTTCGATAAAGTGTGGCATCTCGGACTTATTCATAAACTAATCAGGCTCCAGCTTCCTACAACATGCACCCGGCTTATCATTAACTTTCTCTCAGGTCGTCTTAGTTATGTTGCCATCAACGAACATCTATCTCATCTCATATTCTTACTATCCGGAGTTCCACACGGTTCTGCCCTCTCCCCGCTGTTATACATTATGTTTGTTGCTGATATGCCACGTCTCCCAGAACAAGTCTATTCTTTCCAGTACGCAGATGATACTGCCTTTCTCGCTCTAGGAACATCCATCCAGCACATAAATAATATCCTCCAAACAGCCATCACAGATTTCAGCTTTTAGTGCCAGAACTGGAAACTCACCATCAACGCTACAAAAACACAGGCTATCCTCTTTATCCCGTTTCACGTGGAGCAGGTTCCACTACGGGCTACTAAGGCAGTCACCTGCCTAGGCATCACATTCGACACACACTTTATCTGGACGCAACATCTTAAAACAGTTGTGACCAAAGCGCATAATCGTCTCAACTTACTTAAACGTCTCGTAGGAACGACATGTGATCTCAAATCACACACAGTCTTACACACCTATAAAGTCTTTCTCCGTCCTAGTTTTACTTATGGTTTCACAGCTTGGATTGCAGCATCAGTCAAATTCTACAACAAACTTCTTATTCTCGAACGTCATGCCCTCCGCATTGCATTTCGCATAAAATTACCTAGCCCCACACAAGACTTGTTTGAACGCATTACTTTTCCTACCTTGCAGTACCATCTTGAATCCCTTCGACTCTCCTACATACGACGCCGATTTCAAACCCAACATCCACTACTTTTCGACACAATGCACTACATAGCCCTACATCCCAATCCCACACGGTATCTTCACACGTCATTATCTCTTCTATTTACATTATACTGTATCATTACACGCTTCCCCATGATGATCCCTCACTCTTGCTTCTGAACGATTACTTCACTCATGTTCATTTATCTCTCATTTTTCCATCATTTCATGCACAGTAATTTTCTCATACTAACTTGGGTTCATCATGTCTCTCATCATAGCCTAGAGTCACCCTAGGCAAGAAGATAACTGCATTCGTCCAATAATGTTCCTATGTGTTGTCCTGTGATTGCACCTTATCTCATACTTCATCCTCATTAATTATATTAATCTACTACTACGTTATTATCACCTAGTTTCTATTCTCCTGATTATGGTTATTGTATATGTTACCTAAATAGTGTTCCTCATTTATTGTACTGTTGATCTTTGTTCCTATTCACCTTTCATAACAGCTATATATGTATGTTTATGTTGTCTTTGTCTATTTTCTCCACCTAATGTTAAGGAACGCAAAGTTCCTTAAGTCCATTACTGCTATGAAAGAAATTCAATAAAGCACTTAGACCAACCAGAGATCTCACAACCCTCAATCCCTTCACATCACTTCCCTAAAAGAGGGCGTAACCCTCTCAAAGGTAGCTAGCCTCAGCTAGCAATGTAAAAGAATAAAAAAATAAAAAATATATAGTGTTATATACCTTCGATTGGCTCTCAACTTTGCGACCGAGGTACGTTGTATAGGTATTGATTCTAGGCTGTGATCGATCCTGAGTTTTGGACGCAACCAGGCAATCATTGCTACGGGTGTAGTGGTGCGTCGAGATAGAGGGTTTTATCCGAGAGAGGCTAGATATTTTTGGAATTGCATCATCTTTCATTTTCATCTTCTTTATTCATCGCTACCATTTCGATTACGAATGGGTATTGATACTGGACAATCAGCACTGGACTTCAAATGGCGCTTTTGGCAAGGTTGGTAAACGCAAAAACAACAAAGGATCCCGGGCAGGTGTTCGATCTCGCTCGCGATCCCCAGCTCCAACGCGTAGCACTCGCAGTCAGCAGAAGTCGCCACCGCCAAGAAAGCACCACTCGTCACAACCTACTCCATCTAAGTCCACCGAGATGGATGTAGCGTCTCCTGACGACGAGCAGTAGCTTCCCTCACTAGGTGACATTTCGAAATCAATTTACATACTTATTTACTCACTAATTATGATCCGAAGTACCATAACGAAAAGCAAATCTTTCTTCAATTTACCAAATACTTCACTCGAGCGCAAGTTAGTCAGATTACTAAAACTCGAAACGGAATCATTATTAAGTCTCCGGATCCCAACTTCGCCATCACTATTCGCAATAAATACACTTTTGAAATCTTTGGCAAAAACGCTTATCTGCAAAACTTAAGTGACAAACATTTTAAACAGCCACCTCCTCCACGAAAACAACCAGCTTTATCCGTAGTCATACGTGGAGTCAAACCAAGCATCAGTAATAAAGAAGCCACTGAGGAACTTAAAGCTGAAGGGCACTCTATTCTGAAGTGCTTACGCATCAAAAACGCGCATCTGGCAACTTACATGGTCCGCGTTTTGACTAACTATCAGGAAACCATCTATGATTTACTCTGCAATGGAGCTTTTATTTACAAAAAACGCCATCGAGTGGAGCCATCATGTACTCCGACTCCACTTCTGTTGCGTTGTGAAAAGTGTTAGATCTATAAATCGCGTACCACAGCGGATTTTCCTAACCCTGTCCAAATGCGGATACTGTTTTCAGCTTCATACTACAAAAAACTGACCAAACCTCAACAATCCACCGGCGTGTAGCGCCTGTCGGGATGTTCATCCCACATTCAGCTAATAGTGCAAAGCGCGTCCACGTCCTGAACCCAAGAAACCAGAGCTAGTTGTGCCCTTGCGGTTTACAGAAAATACTGCGAATACTAAGGATACGCCAACCTCTGTTTTCCAACCTATTCAAATTAATCAGTTTCTCTCTTTTCTTACCACGGCACTCCAAAATATTCTTCCTTTTCAAAGTCCACACGTATTGCAACAGATTCAACTGGCAGCCAAATGAATCCTTAATATAAACTTCCAAGCAGCTTATTTTTGTAAAAATTTGTACTGTCACTCTTCTATTATTAACACTAATCTTACAGATAACAGTCCTCGAGTTTTCAGATATGGATTATATTAATCTATTGTTTCTAAATATCATTTCCTTACAAGAACATCGTACTTTGTTCGAACAACTTCTTTTTGAGAAAACCGTCGATACTTTCGTACTAAATGAAACTCACCTTACCGTTAAATGCTCTAGTAAGGTTTCTATCATGTACTTCGCCATGATAGTACCATACCAGCTCACAGAGCAAACGGTGGGGTAGCTCTTGGTTTCCCACGAAGCCTACCTTATCGCACCTTTCCCTCGCTAATCCAATACCTTTCTGAAAACCTGATTACTACGCTCTACTTTGCTAATCTTTATGTAACTGTTGCAGCAATCTACATCCGACCAGGCCATGAACTTCCTTATGGACTTATTCAATATATTTTTAACAATTTTCGTAAGTTTGTTATCATGGCTGACATCAACTTTCCCAACCGCTCTGATCGTCAAAAACGCCACTTCCAAGATTACATTATCACACGTACGACAGGTACTATTCTGCAACTACCCAAACCAACTCGCCACCTCTCAAACACTACTCCCGATATCGTCATAGTCTCTCACAATCTCCTTAATCGACGTAGAGTACAAGCTCCTTGATCCTATGGGCAGTGGTCACCTCCCAATAAAGCTCACTATCACACCCCGAACCTTAAGACCTCCTCATCCTATATCACCACGTCAAGTCATACGTTTTGATAAAGCAGAATGGGAATCATATCGCTTTTCTCTCGCACACAAACTTGAAAACCTGCAACTGAAAACGACCTCTATCACCACATCCATTCATGAATCCGCTGATCGCCATATCCCTAAGTCAACTATTCACCCATCACATCCTCAGCTTCCCTCACTTTACCTTCCACTTATTAGACGTTCCAGAGGATTTTGTCGAGATTACCAACGCACTGGGAATGTTGAATCTCTGAGGCTTCAGAGGCAATTTCAACGGGCTGTACATAACTATACTGTATACGAGCATATAAGCAATTCCGCTGGGTAGACACCTGCAATGCGCTTTCTGATACAACTCATTCCACGAAATTTTGGAAACGTTTTAATATCCTCACAGGTAAACATTCGCATACTCCATATACATTAATCCATGAGGACAAAGTTCTTCACACTGATAAAGAAAAGGCTGACGCTTTTGCCTACCATTTACAAATTATTCTTACTCCTATAACAGCAATGAGATCGCACAAAGATCATCCAGTAGAGAAAGTTAATTTTCAATCCCGTCAACTTTAACCAAATACCTCTTATTCCCTTCCAGACAACCACCCACTTAAAGGTTCTATCACCACCGACGAATTCAAGAAAGTCATAGTCCGGAAAAGAAACACTGCACCAGGCATAGATGCGATTACGTATCGTCACATTAAAGAAGGACCGTACATTCTTCTCTACATATTATCTGTCATATATACCTTTGTGCTCAGAACAGGATTTATTCCATTATTTTGGAAAACATCTAAAGTCTTAATATTTCTCAAACCAGACAAACCGGCCAATAGTACTACTTCTTATCGGTCAATTCAACTTACATCTATTGATAGTAAAATTCTTGAAATTGTTCTTATTTAGTGACTTCATCTCTAACTCTCAGCTAGAAATCTCCTTCCGCATCATCACGCATTATTTCGCCCTAACTATTGTATTAATGACTAACTTCTAAGATTGCTCACTATCATAACGGATCATTACAATACTTCCAAACCATCCTCTTTAGTGCTGTTTGACCTTGAAAAGGCCTTTGATAAAGTATGGCATCAATGACTTATTGAAAAACGGTTAAACTTCAACCTTCTTCTTGCCTATTTACGCTTTAGTTTTAACTTCCTGCAGATTGGCCTACATCTCTATCAATAATTCGCTTTGCCACTCTATCTCTCTACATTCTGGTGTGCACCAAGGTTCAGCTCTCTCTCCTCTGCTTTATCTACTATATGTCGCAGACTTACCGCCACTACCAGATAGCGTACACCTTTTTCAATACGCCAAAGATACGGCTTTCCTTGCATTGGGAACAACGGTCCAACAAATTAATCACTCTCTGCAATCTGCCATAAATTCCTTCGATAGCTGGTGCAATAAATGGCGGATAAAGATCAATCCTGACAAAACACAAACATCGTTCATTCTTCCGCCCAAGAAACGCAGTAAAGTTCAGAAAAATCCAGATCACGTCAGCTTAACACTTCATGACACACGCCTAAAACCATCCAATTCTGTAAAATATCTTGGCCTCACCATAGACAAACGCCTCACTTGGCGCCCTCATTTAAAGACAATTGCCTATAATAGGCTGAATCTTTTACGGCGACTAACTGGCACAACTTGGGGACTCAAGTCATCGATCTTCCTAAATACCTATAAAGGTTTTCTGAGGCCAGTATTAATTTAAGGGTTTGTGGCTTGGATCAATGCATCTCCATTTTATTATGAAAAGCTAACAATCCTTGAACGCCACGCATTACGAATCGCATTTCGCATCAAACTACCCAGTCCTACGCACGAACTTTATGACCTTCTGCCTTTTCCACATATCCTATACCATCTCAAACACTCAGAAGCAAGTATATCAGTAAACGATTCGAGGAACGCAATGCCCTTGTTTTAGATAATATGAGCTTCGACAGAAACTACGCCCTTTCTTCTCCCCTTCATCACACTCCACTCTCTCTTCTACTTTCTTTATATCATTACTCTTTACCCCCGGATCATCCCGACATCCATGCTGTTGCTGCTTACAAATCAGACTTCTCATCATCGTTGATATTCCCATCCTACGTTGCACGATAGTCCATGTGTTCTAACAGGGTACCTACTGTCTGCATCATGGTCCTGAGCTAACCCAGGACCGGAAGATAAGCTCATTTGTCCTTCTAACATATCTAAGTGTTGTGATGTCCAGTGCACCTACCCTTCATTTCATTTTCCCCTCATTTATGATTATAGCACACGATATGTACACGACTTTGGTTCATGTAGCAGGAAGAAAGTTGATTCCAGTATTCGTGAAATTCAGAAAGAGAATGTGTGTTCCCATCAACGCTTGTAGTGATTGGTCGATTGAATTGGAGCTGTTGAAATGTTCATTCAACGAAAAGACCAAGATGATAGTGGTGAACAATCCGATGATGCTTTTACTGAATACGTTGCAGTGCGTTAACTTCAATCATCTAGGTATGACATTGTAAAATTTTTAAAATACATCAATGGTGCAATATAGTACTAACCTGAACCAAACTAACATTAATCGAAACCATGGTAGGACAAATTATAGTGAATATTGTTCAAGGAACAAGTATAGCTCTATTAGGAGACACGACATTTCGCCACCAGTAAAAATAATGAGAATTGAACCTAATTTTACCGGTAATGTAACCGAACCTAATTTTAGTAGCATGGCTTAAGTTTAGAGTTGCCCCTCCAGTCTGAAGGTGCCCTTGGACTTTGCAACATACAAAAAACAATGCTTAAAGTATTAAAAATTGTTACATTTCACTTAACTGTGGGCTTCACAAAAATTTAAAAGATTTTCTTCATTATTTTTGAGCATCCGTTACACCTGTTTGCCATATTCGCCATATTTTACAACTACCATGCTGCTGAAACCTTCCGCAAATGCTTTTGCATCCGGCAAACTACTAACTTCCACATATCTTTTCTCGTATTAAACGCAACTCTCCTGCCGAACTTGTATTCCTAAACATCAAATAAGAATTTCAAATTATCATTTCTTACCTTATTTCTCCTGTAAATTTTCCTGATTTTTATAAAAACCGGAGGGGTAACTCTAAACTTAACCCTCAACAATAATAAGAATCGTAATATACTTAGGAAGCAGATAGTCATTAGATCTAATATCCCTCGAATTAGATTTCGTATAAATTTCATAGATAGCACAAATTCTCAAAATAAGAAACTAAGAACTGTAAAAGTAAATAACGCGCAAGACTGTATTCAGGTTTATGGCTTTCAATGCAACTTGAACGAATTCATTGGTCATGTAACTTAAGTTAAAGTTCTGGCGTCCTAGAAAACTGTATTCAATTGATTCTTGCTTTATTTCAATGTAAATACCTTTATGATGTCGTTCGTTATTTGCATTTCAGCTGAATTCTATGAACATAATTTAACGAAACAACAAATGAAATAATTTCTACATTTATGATCTTGATAAGAACTTATTTTGCTCAAACTGTAACACTAATATTTGTTATGATGTTAATTATTGTGTTATGTTCTGAATATTGTCGATATTTTAATCTTAATTTATATTTCGTTTGACTATATCCTATATTTGATCCTTTCTTGTGTAAAATACCAATTATGTAAATGTAATATCCTTTTCGCATTTTGTTTAGTTCTGCCCGCTAAAATAATATAAATTTTGTTAAACTACAACTTATATTATGTATCAATGGCCATAAAAGGACCTTAAAATTGAATAACATCTATGCCGTAATCCGAATGTACCGTTATATTATTGACGTTGATATATATATATTTGAAATGAAATTAATTAAGATGTTAAAATAAAATATGAATATAATATTGTTATAGAAGTAAAATATGGGATATGATTATGTGAATTGTAATTTTTATATATATATACTAGCAGCGTTCACCCCGCTTCGCTGGGGTCACCCCGGAACGCAATAAACTTTGTTACTTAGATAATTTTTACTTTTTCGCTTTCAAGTGATATGATAAAAACCATAGAAGATTGCAGTAAATGTTAACATTATATCGCCTGTCATTTATGTTAACCCGCCGAGTGCCACGGTCATGTGGGTTGCATATAAATACGGTTAGATTTAGCTATGATGAGCTAACAAAGGATTTCTACGTTATGGACACTTGAATGGTCAATTATCTCAAGACACTGGTAATTGAAAATTAAAGTGATATGATAAAAACCATCTAGGGTCCAAATCTTAATAACCCCCCAAAAATGAAAGAAATTGGTTCAGCCGTATTAGCGTGATGAGCTAACAAAGGATTTGTACGTTCTCTTTTATATATATAGATGAGGGTCATTCGGAAAATCAAGTAATTTAGTATGTAATAGTTAACGGCCCAGAATTTTTCTTTCTATTTAAAAAAAAATAAAAATAAAAAGGTCCTATTGTTCAAGGCGCCGTATACAACGATACTTGTATTATAATGTCTTTTATTATATCTTTATTTGTATTAGTGGGTACAATTTACTTTTAAATTAGGCACAAGCTGTTTAAGAAAGGAAGAAGAAGAATATAAAGTAAAGGATATAGATGTATTTTCTTTTCAGTTGATATACGTTGCTGTTTTGTTAAAAATAGTGATTCGACGATGTAAAATAGTTGTCATGACAACGAAGGATAAATAATATATAATTACGGATCCATCTGCTGTGAACTTGATGCACAATTTTAAGAAGTGTAATTGCTTAATATGTTAAGAGCCATAATAAAAAAAAAAGGTAATGTTTAAATGTACTGTGTGGTTTTCGTAGCCTTGTTTATATAAATGGTACAAACTTGGAGGAGCTTTGAAATAACGACGATATATATATATATATATATATATATATATATATATATATATATATATATATATATATATATATATATATATATATATATAATTGGTGATTCATCACAGAACTTTATTTTGCTTTGAATAAGTGTCTTTATAAACTTAAGTCTTAAAGATATTTATAAAAGGCAATGGAGTGAATATGTGAATCATAAAATTTTTAAGCTATAAAATAATAGGCAAATATACAGTGTGTTATAAAAATTTATCACAATATTTTGGGACCAAATAAATCACATCAAAATAAGAAGAAAGTTCATATAAACCCGTGGTCAAAAGTTGAGAGTTTCGGAATTATAGGGTGCCACATAAGTGAAACAAGTTAAGTTTAAAAGTCCATAGCTCCACTACTGCGGCACCTATCGAAGTCGGGTTAAGACATGACTGAAGAACTGGTATGTGAACTATTCAAATATCCATATCTAAGAATACACAGTTCTTGCACACCAAAATTTTAGAGAGGTAGATAGAGAGTGATCAATTACTTCCAAACAGTCCCTCTAAAATGATTGTGCAAGTACCGGAGGTTCTGAAAGATGGATATTTAGATAGTTCCCATACTAGTTCCTCAGTGATATTTTGACCCAACTACATATAGATCCCGTTGTAGTAAAGCTTTGATCTTTTAAAGTTCACTTATGTCACGTTTTCGGCACCCTATAACTTGGGAACTCTCCAACTTTTGAGCATAGATCCATATGAACTTATTTTCTTATGTTGATGAGAGGAATCTTTTTTTTCCCAGCATATTGTGAGATATTTATGTGACACCCTATATAAGTATATTTATTGGCGACTAGAGAAATAAACATTGGAAACTACGTAGGTAGTTGTTATCTTGCTTTTATGTCTGAACAAACGGCCATAATTTTGGGTATGCTACAATGCAAATTAAGAACTATTAATTATGCAATTATTTCTTGTGTTGTTCATTCCGTTTTTGTTTTTGTTTGTTTTACATCTCGTTTGGTTTTTTTGTGATATTTCCCTAGCAGTCAGTTCCTTCTGTACTTGTGTTTTTGTTCTGGGTAGAAATGATATAATCAGAGTGCTTGGAAGGTTAATCCTTTATTTGTGTTATTGCTGTACGTGAAACTGCAGTGAAATCGATTACTTCTTGCTCTTTTCTGACTATCTTTGAAGAGAAGGATTGTTCCTATAGGAACCGTTACTGACTGAGAAGATTTGTTCCTGAGTTGTTACATAATTGTATTGCTACGCGGTAAATGCTTACGACAAGAGCTCCCATCTGTACATTTCACACAATTTGAGTTCCAGCAATTTACTAGTCGCACAAAATTACGTGCTTGATGGTTTCTTGCATTTTCTTTAATGTTTACCTATATAATCTAACAGAGTGTGGCCAGGGCCGGCGATAGAAGTTTTTGCCGCCCTGGGCGGTTCTTTCATATGCTGCCTCTTTATTGTTTTCTTTCTCAAATTTTGCCGCCCTTGTACTCTTTTCTTTATTTTAAATTTTGCCGCCCATTAGACTTGCCGCCCTGGGCGGTGGCACGGCTCGACCCCCCTTCGCGCCGGTCCTGAGTGTGCCATATTTACACTCTGAATTAGAGTAAACAGCAGTTCCAGCAGGAAAATCGTCGTTCGTTGCTCAGATAAGTATTCGTGACAAATCTTTATTCCATTTGATAAAATACTGCGTATTTGTGTCGGGTTCGTTTGTTTCGTCTCGTTTGTCTCGTTTGTTCGTTTGTCTCGTTTGTCTCGTTTGTTCGTTTGTCTCGTTTGTCTTGTTTGTTAGGCTGGATCCAGCTGCTGCCAGAGAAATATTTTCGTTATACACTCAGTGTACCTTCATTTTCCTCAATATTAAGGTTCTTAGGGATTTCGATAATAACATATCGAACTTCGTAACATAACTTCCTCCTGGACCTGAATTTCAGAGGTCTTGATTCTTGATTGTCGAAAACCGTTTTCGTTCCACCTGTGAAGTATGAAACTTTCTGAACAAGTTTTTTTTTCTGCTCTTGGGCAATTTTCTGTATATAGTGTACGTATTTGCCCTTACATTTGATTTCCGGTGCACGTTTATCGACTTGTTTCGTCATGATGTTAACATTTTTCATCTTGCTTTGTACATAAAATTAAGGATGATAAGATGAGATAAATATATAACACTATGTGCTTCTTAATTAGATAAAGGGACACAGTGGCTGAGTGTTTATCTCTGGTTGGTAGGGTCCCGGTCAAATAAGTATGAGGTGGGCAACAACATCGTGTCTTTGCGTTTTCTCGGGGTACTCCCGTTTCCTCCCACATTCTTAATCAACCTATTATTCCATTATTATTTACTTTTCATAATTATTCACATCCATCTCCATTAGTCTAAGAGGCATAATGATCGGACGTTATAAACTGAAAGATTTCCTTTTTTGATTAAATGAAGCATTATTTTCTTGTTCTGTAGAATGTAGTTCAGTGCTGGAAATCTTATTTCGTTTTTTCTTCTTGTCCGAGCCTTCTTTCTTCTTTACCTATTTTTCTTTTAAGTTCGTTAGAGGAGATTGACTAGAGACAGATATAGGATTGTCAACTCTGGAAAATAATAAAAAAAAAAAACGGCACCCCGTCAAAATTCCCTATGGTATAGTTCTAAGTGTGAAGTATGTCTGTTCGGGCCCATCCATGGGAAGAAAATGTACTATCGTGAACGAAAGTGCATTAGCACCTGTGTACTGCATATACTTACTGCATATACTTCGCTAATAAGCTTAATCGATATATTGTGTTATAAATGTGAAACTGAAATCGGCATTTATTTACTAGTAACTGCCACTTCTTTAAAATTATTGTAACAGATGAACGAAAGTATATTAATATTTACGTGACAATTTTGGTTTTGGAAAATGAAATTTATTCTTTAAACTTATACTTCAACTACAGGAAATTGCTTCAAGAAGTCCCTTTTCACTCTCAATAAATGTGTAAAATTCCTTAGAAGTACATTTCAAAATTTTTCCTGATACAGTACCTGTCATCTCTTTAAAATTATCTAAACTGATAAATTATCTTGAATGTTGATAGATGGTAAAAGGTGACAGTTTTGGATTTACAAAATGTAAGTTATTTTTTAAATCTGTACTTCGAACTAGATAAAATTGCTTCGAACTAGATACAAATTTAAAAAAAACGGTCATAAAGGGGCTGGTAAGAAGTTTGTACATGGTCACCGGCTTTAATCAAAATAACAGCAACATTTCCGGCCACGCCGGTGAAAAACCGGCCAGTTGGCAACCCTAGAGAGATATAACTCCTTCCTTAACCAACGTTTCCAAAATATATTATTTTTCTTCGATGTGTGCGTTTAAGATGCTCACGAGACAAGATTTGTAGCTGTCTCGTCTCGGAAATGTACTGTAAAAGTGATGTCTCGACTCGAAAAATGTATATTTACTATTGGAAGAGCCGTGTCCCGACTCGAATTTTGTCAGGAAAATCCTGTTTCGACTTGTCTTGTGCGCATCCCTGTTGTGCGTATATTTGTTGGATTTATTTTTATTAGTGAAGAAAGGTCATTCATTTTTTTAAAATTCATTTTATCGATGAACGTGATATATGTTCGCCTCTATCTTCAACGGCGTGAGGTCCTTGGTTCAATCCCATGCCAAGTAATTTTGCAGTGAACATCATGAGATATGTGGGTTTCTCGAGATACTCCCATTTCCAACAATATTCCCATTCTACCTATTCTTCCATTATCATCCGCTTCCCTTATCCATTTGTCTCCCTTAGCTTAATGTACACTCATGTCCAAAATGATTGTCGGATATCTATAACTGTCTTCTTGTAAGTATATAATTTGATAATGATTTTGCATGGTACTTTTAATACTGACACTATGTGTATAATCTAGAAATGTATATTTGTGGTAAAGTTCATAGGAAAAGGATTATAAATACGAAAATTAGAACGAGTAAAAGAAAATGTTACTAAAAAGTTCTATTTTCGTTTTATTGTTCTTGTTTACTGCTCTTTTGACATAAAATTTGCCACACACACGTCTTTGCAGATTATATACATACTAACATTATAAGAAATTCCGGGCGAATTCGTTATCAAATTATATTACTACAAAAACATATTTATAGACACGAGACAATAATTTTGGACATAAGTGTACATAATTATAGGACGTTAAACTGGAAGGTTTCTTTCCATAGACGTTTACACATATGTATACCCATGTTGGAAATAACGAACCAATGGAACAACACACAGACCGAATCCAAACGAATTCTTTTGAATTCGGTCTGTGTGTTATTCCCTTGTTTCGTTATGGACGGACGATCACAAAACATAAAAGTTTATATATATATATATATATATATATATATATATATATATATATATATATATATATATATATCGACATTTACATGATCATGAAAATGTAAGTACAATGCACTGTCGATTTATTATTATTATTATTATTATTATTATTATTATTATTATTATTATTATTATTATTATTATTATTATTATTATTATTATTATTATTATTATTAGACAACTGTTCTTTTCTACAAGAAAATTCCTATGGCACAGCTACAAGATATCGCCATGGGGAAAAAACGATAGAGATGCTATGAATTATTATCGAAAGAGGAGAGAAATTGTGCTATGGTCGGAAATTATTTAAAAATTTTAGACTCCAGAAGAGAATTTTTGTTTCACTATTTCAATTTCTGATAAAAGAACACAGCTTTTAACATGTTTCAGCTGAAAATTCAGAAAAATGCAACTTTTTTAAAAATCTTTTTCTAAGCGTTGAATAACCGTCCTCAATTCCTTTTGAAATGGAGACAGGATCATTTGTTAGCATTCCAACTCCTCGCTCCACTTTTTGTACTTCCACATAGATATACACACACCCACTTATAAAGAAACAAAAAAAAAAATCTTTTGTTCTCCTAAGTCTAGTGAATAAAACAATAGCAAGTATCGAGTTTCGTTAAAAGCAGGCGTCATGAATAGAAAATGGACTGGCGATCACAAAACATGAAACTTTATAATTATACATTCACACAGTGTGTTAGTCTGATGGAAACCTTATTCGTGCATTTCAGAAAGCACTTAGCAGATTAAATTTCTAAGGTTTCAAGTTGTTGCTTTATTCTTTAGGAAATTTGTATTTTTATTTTCGTTTTCGTCCCGTTTCCCTCTTCTTAAAACTAGAAATACTTTTGTTTAGTAGCGATTTGCCACATTCCATAATGCTATATTTCAGTTATTAAAATAATTATTAATCAATATACAGGGTGGTTTCAAAAGTTGTTCAAATTCTTTTGATGAAGTGTTTTAATTTAAAATAATCGTTTACATTTGTTGAAAAGTTTTTTTCTAATTAATTTGAATTAAAAAAAAAAATAATTTCACTACTTGGAAAATTGTTACTCAAGTTTTATGTGGGGGCCACGGTAGAGTTCGCCTCTGGTGAATGGGTCCTTGGTTCCATCCCAGGTCTCACCAAGTGAGCTTTGTTGTGAACAAATACCGTGTGCGTGGGTTTGCTAGGGGTTCTCCGGTTTCCTCCCCCTTTCCTTATTCCACAATTTCATTCATTTCTCATCATTACCGTCTCCTTTAGCCTCACCGGCATAACCGTGGGATGTAAAACTTAAAGATTTCAGTTTTCATTTCAAGCTTTACATGCTATAGAAATAATCGTGTCTAAAATACCAGAACTGTTTATATCATAAAAATTGGCAACACTATACACAAGTATTGAATACTCATAACACAATAATACATGTCAGAATAATTTATGCAATGTCAGGAGAATTGCATTAACTCCGTTTATGACGTGTAGACCATTATTCTCATATTAACAATATTGTCCATGACCAAGTCATTCGAGCATAAAGAGACACACCTCACTTCGATTGATTTCTACTTGTTTTAAAAGTTAGCACTATAACTTACTTTTACTCTTGCTATTTACTACGATGACAATTCAAATGATGAGACTACTTTGATCACTTAAGAGCACTGCATTTAAAAATAATTGATAATTGCTTCTGAGCAATTCCATACGCTATTAAATTATATGGCGTCCTCTTGAAATAAATATTGATAAGATATTTATAAACAAATCCCTAGTAACAAAGTGCGTTACCATAGCCACCGGATTACAAGAAATAAAGAAAAGTTTACCTCTAGCGGCAGCCAAATAAAACATTTTTAAAAATCAAGATTATCATGACATTTTGATATTTCTTCTAATCCATAGTTATTGTCAGATAAAATAGCATCTATGCCCAGCATATTAAATAAAATAAAAGTATTAAATGCATGTTATTGTTGTAAATTTGTATCGTTAACTTTAGCTTAAGAATAATCACTCTTTTCCAAGTTCTACCCAGTAAAAACATTCCAAACGAAACATGTGATCATTGTCACCAGTGCTACTTTGTTTGAACTTGGGAACTTTGAACTGTTTAGTGTGTAATTAGACTTCAAGGACGGGAAACTTTACTTTAGTCGACCATATTATTGATTATTTTCACGGTGAACTGAATGTGACATTTCTGACGCCAATTGGCAGGGTGGCCCGAAAGTAGGGATACAGACCCGTACTGACAGGCTATTGACATTTTATATAATTTTCTTATTGATATCATTCAGGTAGTGACTTAGTTTCTTTATTATTTGTTCTTAATCTTTCTTCAATCATACTTTAAGCTTGGAACAGACAGGCGCAAACAAAATAATTATGTTAATAATCTAAAATATCATATACTTAGTAGGAATGTATAACTACTTTTGGGCCATCCTGTAAAGTTGTGCTACGTACATTATTTCGTGAGAAACTGGTGCTTCTACGTAAGAGAAGTATAACTCACAATATTGTGTACCTGTCACTAACAGAATAGAACAAATTCACAAATGCACTGAAGTTTGTAAAACATTCTGTTGGAGTGTGTTGCAAAACAAGTTTACTTCTGGAATAAAAAAAAAACACACTATTTTCAGAAATGTGTAATGCATATTGTACAACACGTATATAGACTGTTTGAAGGTTACCGACACCTTCTTGGATATATAATATATGCGTTGATATATAGTTTATTCGTCACAATATGGACATTGCTTTTTCACTTATAGATATTGCCATATACTTGAGAAGACGCTGTAGAAGACGAATATTAAATTTATAGGTTAAAAAAATCTGGTAGATACAAGAAGGGCATAATAAACTGAACCAAAAATATTCGAATCTTTTTATCTGACATGGATGTATGTGGTTAATGAGCAACTGTGTATTTGTTTATAAAAGGTTTAAAAAATGTAATTTTAATTTATTTATTTTCGTTTTGATTTCGCGAAAAAATATAAAAATCAATTATAAACGGATGTAACCTCAAGTGCTCCAGGAAAATACGGAGTTTGTATTGTCGTTAAGACAATATTATCTTCGTTCTTACGTTCATAAGAAACAAACCATTCCGCCAGTCACACGTGCTCAAGGAACAAACCCTTTTTGTAATCGTGACATAGTTATAGTAACCTGATCTCACTAAGCCAATCAGGGGTCATGGTCGACAAAAAAAGCACACAAAGCACTTAGGTCCTAGTGTCTCCAGTTGGCGGTAGAAGCTCCAAATGCCCATCACGATCACAGTTCCGTTCTTAGCAAAGGACTAATTACAAATTGCAAGTAGCCTTTTTTTCTTGCATTAATTCAAAAAGTTACGGTAGTCCTGAGTAGTTAGAATGGAATAATTATTGTAGTTGCCTACGGACATGTCTCGACTTTTTGGAGAAACATTTTTTTTTATTTGGGGGGGGGGGGAGACACCGATGTTAATTAGCAACTGCGTCGTACGTTTGTCTTATTTTTGAACGGACAAGTTCTAGCAGCCCTACACTAAACTATTAACTGTTGATGAGACGTTACCGACAGTTTTGACAACTATATTTGACCAACGCCGTAGTGTACAGTGTTATGAACCATGTGAAAAGGAAGGTGTAAAGAAAGAAAGTGGACGAATTTTTAAAAGTTGTTGAAATTTCGACAATTTGGAATTGTACCGACAACATCCATACCTAAAACTAAGATAGACTGTATAAATAAGATAGATTTTCGTTCTATTTGCCTAATGAATATCATTTAGAACATTTCTGAGAAAATAATTTAGACATGTTGTACAATTGAAACCGATATCTAAAATCTAATAAGTGAACGGAATGTCGTCAAGTTTAACATTTCTGTTACATACGCTTTCAATTAAGAAAAATGCCCATACTAAAATCGAAAGGTAAAGTTGTATTAAGATTAGGAAAGACGCTAGTAATTACTAATTGTTAATAGTTATCAAGAGTCGTTTTAGTTTGTTCGTTTCTTTCAAAGTTTATTATTATAATATGCGTAATTGTTAACATGCTATAAACAAACCATTTGATGTAACAAGTCATTTGTGAGTCTAAGCCTGCTCCAACGCCATCTCTTAGCGACTGGCTGAATTACGTCCAATCAAGTGGCAAGCACGTGGCCAGGGCGCTGCGTCGTTGTCTCTAACAGGCGTATGAGGAGCTTTGTAGCCCAGTGGCAGTCACGTCTTGTTTTTACGTGATTCCCCAGTTCGCCTCACGACGCTGGGTACACGCCGAAAATTAGGAAGCACCGGTCGGGAATCGAACCCAAAACCCATGCGGTCATGAGTCGAACGCTTTAATCACTACACTACAGTATTCCCATATTTCATTAAAATGTTAGATAAATACCCAAAAGATCTTTTTTGCTACAGATTAAAAAACACGTCTCTACTAATAAGACAAATTCTGTATGCATTATCATATTATTCTCCATTATTGTGCTTTTTAACACCGGTTCTAAAACTAGTCCAACGCCGGTACTAAAACTCATATCGCATATGGAATTGCAAAGAATACTTGAGGTCGTTAGGCAATTTACATACTCGTGCTTTCAGTTAAGGTATTAATGGCTGAGAAGCAAACCTAGATATTGAATTTTTTTGGTGAGCTTAAAGTATCGTTTCGAAGTTTAATTAGAAAGCACCTACTTGACCTCCTGAACGAATTATTTGAAATAAGTTATGCATCAGACTTGCCAAATTAGTTGTGACAGGGTGTTGCCGTTCTTACACCTTTGTTGATTTACATCGTTAACTTTGTCCTCTACCCTAAAGCGAACATATGTCTAAATTATTTTTTCTCAAAAAAAAGAAAGAAAAGAAAAGAAAAAGAAAAAAGAAAAAATCTTAATGAGATTCGTTAGAGAAACAGGACGAAATCTTTAAACTACAGTCAATCTTAGATTTAGGTATGGATGCTGTCGGTACAATCTCCAATTTTCGAAACTTGTACAACTGTCGGTACAATTTCAGTTACTGCCACCAGTAGCGGCGATTGGACGTTAAAAGTGTGTGTGGGGGGGGGGGCAGACATGACTTGAATATTTGTATATCAATGTTAAGTTTCCCTGGTTGATTCTAACACTTTATTTAATGAAAGGTTGTATAACTAATAGGATACTATCTTTTTCAATTAAAATATCGTATTTCATATTTTATTAAGTAAATTGACAAGAGCAACACAACTGGGTACTAGCCCTTTGTAACCTTAAACAACGAAACTGTAAGAAGAGATTTGATTCCTTACTCATGAACATCTTAAAATTCTGTCTGGAAAATTTTGTGATCAGATGATTTAATGACAAATTTGGAAAATAAATAAATAGAAAGGATTATATTAAATCATAGTAATGAATAATGAGGCCTGTTTTGTAGAAGTTATATTGGAACTGAGGATTAATGAACACTTATATTTTTAATTCCACACATACCATTAAATGTATATTATTACTCTTAGAAAATCAAAGACAGGAAATACTACAACAATATGCTGCGACACTTAAAGAAATATTTACTTTTGCAACTTCCCGAAACGTGCTCGTTGCCATTAGGAGTTTTCACTTTCTTGGAACGCATCAAAACACAACAATACTTAGAATCACTCCACACTCCAGTTATACAAAATATAGAGGTTGTTCAGCCTACGTTTGGCCGATTTCGTTCCTTTCCCCTCCTGGGCGGAATGGACTCATCCGACCTGGCTCGTGGCGTCCTGCAGTGTTCTGCAGTGGCTTCCTGGGAACGGGGTTGTTTTTCCGCGCGGACGATAATAACGCACAAAACAGAACCATTGTTGTGAGTGTTGTGTTAAATTTGTTTCCAAGTGTGTGGGTTTCCGCTCTGTGACCAAAATGCCGCCCCAACTAAGCCGGTTTTGAGAAGTCTATGTTGCGGCTCTTTATGACGAATCTCCACCATTTGGACACCAACGAAGTTGCGTAGGAAGCGGGATTGTACCAAGGCCATCTCCACCATGCAAAGGAAACTTCGCAAAATGGCAATGCAAGAAAATCCGCCAACACAAAGGTGTATGGCTAATCGTCTTGATGTGTCTTTGGGGGCTGTGAGCCGGACGTTACACCATCAACTCAAGCTGGAAAAAGTCATGAAAGCTCGCGGCCATCTTCTCACGGATGCCCACCAAAAGGAACGAAAGTTTAACGCCCGGAAGCTGTACGAACGGCATCTGGTAAAACAAAGGTGGATGTACGTCGTAACGCTCGATGAAGCATGGATTTACCTTTCCGACTGCGGCAAACCGAGAGCCATCATGTACTGAGAGAAAGGCGCCAAGGACTTCAGAAGGTGGGTCCGTGTCTGTAAAGAATCCTTCCCAAAAGGGTTCATGGTCATTACTGGCTACTGTTACCGAGGTAAACTGAAGATTCGTAGGGTGGCGAAGAACTGCAAAATAAATTCGCAGTATTTTCAGAAGCAGATCATGCGACCGATCTATGAGCATGAGATTCCAACAATGTACGGAAATGACGCCAATCTGGTGCGCATTCACATGGACAAGGCCTCATCACATACCTCACGATCGTCCGTCGCATTCTACAGGGAGATGGAGAAGGCAAGTGGTATACAGGTGATATATACAGGTGATACCGTTCAATGAGGTACCTGTTAAATCTCCAGATGCAAGTCCTATGGACTATTGTGAATTTGGATTGCTGAAGCGGGCTTTGGGAAAACGGTGTGTGACAACTGTGGAAGGACTTTGAAAAGCTGTGCAAGATTCCCCTCCCAGTTCTTCAGACAAGCCTATTACAGTAGAAATTACGCTGTCGGGCTATTGTTAGAAACCAAGGGAAACACATCAAGCACTTACGGACCTGGCGCCATGGATTCTTCTAAATTTTTAGTTAAGTCGAAATTGGCCAAATGTAGACTGAACAACCTCTGTAATCCCGAAACCTAGAATTATGTTGAATTCACTAAATTTAATTGTATATACAATGGCACACTCCTAAACACACCATTTCGCTCGCATATCACACAGCAAAACAATGGAAAAGGTAGAGGTTCTTATTACTCTCTTTTTAATTAATTCTCCTTACTGAGATCTTTCGTGGCTAAGCGGTTAGTGTACGCGCCTTTGATGTGGGAGACCCGGGTTCTATTCCGGCGGGAGCTCATGTGGTTCGGATTTCGCGTTGATCAGTAGGCTCACGTCTCATATAGCTTCGCTGCTGAACGGGATGTTAAACTCAAAGAAATCAAATCAAATCAAAATATTCCTTACTATAAGAAAGAAGAAAAGGCATGTTAGGAACTCAATTATTGGGCAATTAATAGCTTGTGAAAGTTTTTTTTTTTTCGAAATGTTATACTAATAAGTTTCAAAGCGGCTAATTAACATATCGAGCCCTTGTATGAAGAAATGAAAGTACGCTGGAATTGTTGCGCTCCAATAGATTAATTTTTAGGTCATTTTTCGTGGCAATTAAAATGCAATTCCTGTAACTCACTTAACTTCACGGAGAGACAATCAATACGTACTCACACAAAATCAAATATTATATGGTACCATTTTTTGTATGAACCACTAATAAATACAAAACTTTATATTTGCAAATAAAACTATATACATTAATGGGTCATTTCAAAAAAGTGGGGGGCAACTGCCCCCCTTTGCCACCCTAATCGCCGCCCATGACTGCCACTATATTATAATCACAACACGAAAATTGAAGAAAAACTCACTTTATGTACGCAATCCATTATCATTCTTGTAGGAGATCTTAAACTCTCCATTCTCAGCATGAGAATCACTACTGTTAACAAATTCATCTTGATTCCGTAATTATACTATTCACAGAAACTTCCAATAAGAAGTCATCTACACCACACTTTTGGATCACATAATAGAAAAGGATAATAGTCATATCCTATCCTGAATTTAGCAGAAGCCAGTTCATTAACATTTAATTGTTTACTCACATTTAACCACAATGTTCTCAACTTCTTTAACTTCAAGTGAGTTAAATCTAGCTACACATAATTAAGGAACTACTTTAGAGCTACCTGAATCAGAAGACATTGTACGTTTTCAATGCTGCTTGCTTATATATTATCTTGTTTGCAGATGATCAAGGATTCGGACTTGATCTTTCTTACTTTAAATTGACGATGATAGTTTGGTTAGGATTTAAAGCGGAGGGGTAACTCTAAACTTAACCCGATTTTTATTTTTACGATGCATATTGGGAGCAAAATTTAAACTTGAGTAGAAATTTAAGTTGTGTATCGCATTTTCAGCAGTATAGGAAAATGAAGTTATGATTATTATCATATATTTTACTGTTTATAACATTTATTTTGTGTATCACAAACAATAATGACAATAGAAAGCAAAGTAAAGAAAAAATCAAAGCAGTTGTATTTAAAAAAAGTGATAGCTTTGTGGTATAGATTGTCTAAGTTGCTACCAGGTTTCAGTTGCGTCCTGATCAAATTTTCTATTAAGTACTGAATCCGTAACGCCGTCACGAAAGTAAGGATTGGAACTCTGGAATATACACATAGGAACCTGTAATTGTAGTGTAGTTACCACCACGGAAATTTGCATTTCCTAACTCATGCTGTAGCCAAACTCTACTCGGTTCAAGTTTATTTTCCCACTTCACCAAACGCACGAAAACAAACTTTCCTTGTCTTTCTCCATTTTGAACGGAACACAAGAGGGGTTCGGAAGAATAATATTTCTGGACGAGTGCTATGTAATAACCAGATGCATCATTTATAAACTCCTTTCCAGAGCTTGAAACATCATGAAAAGAGGGAACTGCTAACGTCCTGTGCTTCTGCTAATGGTTCTATTTTCCTAAACGTAAAATGAGGTCTTTTATCTCCAAATCTCAATAGGACACTTGATTTCCAGATGAAAGGTAACGCGAAAATAACAACGTTTCCTCTTGTTGTCAATACAATGGCCAGTCTCTTGTAATATGGTGAAGTTTGTAGTGGATTGTTTAATATTATTAAAGAATAGAATACATATGAAGAAGCGTTTGGTACGAGCATTCCCGGGTTTGATTCTTGACATTCGGTCAAAAAAGTATAAAAAACTTTTACAGAGCAGCCATTCTGCGTGAGGTTTTCCTAGATTTTTCTTCATGGACAACAAGCACATGCTGGAATGATACCGAATATACTGGTCCCAAGCTACTTTCTTCCCTTCCCATCTCTTTCTGCTTCCTCAATTCCGAGAGTATTGTGATCTCTAAGGGACATCATCCCTCATGCGTAACAAGTTGAAGTGAATATAGATACCGAAATCCCATAAATCAAATTTCCAACCGAACCTCCATGAAATGCAAGGGTTGGACTTTCGTACGAAGGAACATTTGTCAATGAACATTTGCTACTGTATGTGACATCGATAGAGAATTGTTTTGTCTTGAAGGAGAAACAATTGTGTACTTTGCAAAAGTAACCCACTTTAGTATTGAATTCTGATCATAAGTGCAATGTTTCGTTTGTATTATATTTTTATGATTTTGCGTGACAAACTGCGATGCGATAGCGCTTTAAAAAATATTTATATAATAAAATACGTTGATATACTTTGCCTTGTCATCGTTGTGAATCAACCTGTGATATTTGGTATCCTCTTCATTTTATGTTATGCTACTTTACGGAATATGTTTTCGGAAATTGTGTCTCTTGTTACCTAACTTTATATTCTGTGCATTCATATTATTATGATTATTAATATCGATTCTCGGCGTTTAACCCCATGACTGATCTGTTATATATATATAGAATGTCATTATTTTCTGACAAACTGTTTACTGAAGTAACTTCCACTTCCTCTAGAAGTGTCAAAGTGCTTTCATTATTCTAACATCATTTACTTAATTTGGCCGCTGGAGTTTGAAACACTTAGAGCAATTAGTTAGAAATTCATAATAGTTACGATGTTGGGTAGTGCTACAGTATCTGTGTGCTGCTGGAAGGCTTTTGGTGGTCAAAAAGTGAGATTTCCAAAGTTTTCTTTTCTGATTGCAATTTACAAATTAGGAAGAGTTGAAACGTCCTTTTTTTTTAAATTAACTTAACTCTTCCGGCAGTTTTTGAAATGTACTTTGAAACTTTTACATGACCCCACTCTTGCTAGGGTGTCTAGAATCCCATCTTTTATTCTTTTTTGTTCTTTCGTATTTTTTTTTGTACGAGTATAATATACCTTGTAATTGGCACCTTCATATGATAGCTGTCCAATATGTAATTTATCATTGTATAAAGACAAACAGTAGTAAGTTGTATATAGTGTTCGAGTAAGGGACATATAACTTTTCTGAACATCTCTACAGTGACGAATCTTCATTATAGCTATTCTTCCATTATTGGTAGGTTACTTGTTGTAACTGAGAAGCTTACATCTTCCAAGGTCTTCCCCTAACCTCTTCGTTTTCTCTGTTCTGATGTCCTCCATTAATTGTAGTTTCTTTCGCCCCTCCCTCTCATTCCTCCTATCGTACCCTCTAGCACGTCCCTCCAGATACAGTTCCTTTTTAGCGAATGCCATATCCAGTTTCTCTTCCTCTTCTCAAATTGTTCTTTCCTACACCAGAACTTCTAAAACCCTCTCGTTCCTTTTCCGCTCGATTCAGCTATTTCTCTCCATTCTTCTCCACACTCCCATTTCGAAAACCCAGTCTTGTTTCCTCGAACAATGACGAAACTAATCTTCAAATAAATGTCTATAAGTGTACTATCTATATCCAGAAAATGAAGATTGGTGAATACTATTCATCTGAAGTAGCCAGTGGTTTTATCTTGGGTAAATCAACTGATAATCAAAATAATGAACAAATGAGAGAAGAATTACATTTTCGTTATTAAAAAAACTATTAGATCCCATAACTACATCACTTGAACAAGGTCAAAATAAGATTACGCGAGAATTATTACATTAATTTATTGCAGGAAAGGAATACTTGGTTTGCAAAATGAAAATTCTGTATTAAAATAAGTGGTCAATTGAGACAGTCAAACGTATTTAACATCTAATATTATTACAAAATTAGATGCTGGAATGTTTATGAATATAAATGATAGAAGTCAGCACCTAAGCTTGATCGCAAATAGTTTAATTTATAATAAATTTTTGGTTCAATCTTCTCAAACTGGCTGTAAGATTATAAAAAAAAGGGTTAAGTTTAAAGTTACCCCTCCGCTTTTTATAAAAATCAGGAAAATTTACAGGAGAAATTAGGTAAGAAATGATAATTTAAAGTTTTTATTTGATGTTTAGGAATGTAAGTTCGGCAGAAGAATTATGTTTAATGCGAGAAAAGATATGTGGAAGTTAGTACTATTTACCGGATGCGGAAGCATTCGCGGAAGGTTTCAGCAGCATGGTAGTTGTAAAATATGGCGAATATGGCGAACAGGTGTAACGGATGCGCAAAAATAATGAGGAAAACCTTTTAAATTTTTGTGAAGGTCACGGAGTACTGAAGTTACGTGAAATGTAACAATTTTTAATACTTTAATCATTGCTTTTTGTATGTTGCAAAGTACAAGGGCACCTTCAGACTGGAGGGGCAACTCTAAACTTAAGCCTAAAAATCTAATGAAAAAATATAGAAGAATATATGTTGTGATTCGCAGAATTAAGTATTGCTCAATGAAAACAACGAAACAACGCAATTCGTTTATATAAAATAACGTTTTCAAAATGCCCATATTCTTGTTCAGTATAATGTTGAACCCTACAGCAATATTTCTGCAAACATTTTGGCAAATTTACACGTTTATTTCAGAACTTTTGCCAGAAACTGCTTGTTTTAACTCAGGAAATGTATTTGGTTTCTGGTTGTAAACAAATGGTTTCAACATACCCCACAAGAAAAAGTCAAGTTGTGTTAAGTCTGCTGACCTTGATGTTCAGTCAATTGCTCTACGTCGTTCTGTCCACTTGTCCTCAAAATGAACATTTAACCGTTCCCGAGCGTTTAACGAATAGGAAGGCGGTGCGCCATCCTGTTGAAAGTAAATGTCATTCTGATTTTGAACTCGGGATTAGAATTAAGGGGGCAGACTGACTACTAAATATTTATTCAAAAACTAACCATTTTTCTTTTGCCAGTTTTTCGTAAGTGAAAAGAGATAATGAAATGTAAGTTACCTCAGTAACTGATAATGTTATTCTACACCCGAAAATACGAATCGGAAGAATTTTCAGGGTTGCCTTCCATAGAAATTACAGTGTGACCAGAATTTGAATTACCCAAAAATGTAGGTTATGGTAGCGATTAGAAAAATGAACTCAACGGCAATTGATGACTTATCATGCTGTTTGTGTTCCTTGTTAATTACTTTTTAAATAATATTTGTATATTAATTCTACTAATAATTAAAATTTATTTATTTTGCACTCTTTATTACAAAATACATACAAATATTATTTAAAAAGTCTAAATCTAAATACTCACTAAGCACAATAATATATTTTATTTTGAACAAGTTAAACGTGTAACAGTTTCGCCAACTATCTAGCTTTCAGACTTCCTAAGACTCTATGAATAAACTGAAAAAATGTCAATGATATAAGACAGCTTTTGAGATCCCTTACATATGATTGGCTATTCTCAACCAATCCCACCAATTACAATGCAGTTCACTGTAAACAATCCAAAAGGTAAACAATCTCTTTAAACTACCTTCCTCCCTATTGTAAGCTACTAAAACGTAAACTAATTCCTTAATTTACCTTCCTCCTTTGTTTTGACTTATACATAAAAGCTTGTCGTGTAGCAATCTGAAATAATCCCTTATAACTAGATCCTTAAGACCTTAGCTATTATTATAATAAGGAACTTCTATGAGACCGTCACACAATGCCTTAAATCTTCCATTTATGCAATACTCATTATGACTAGCTATGAACGAACGAACGACGACGATTCTGCATTTAGTATTTGTAGTCTTTTGATGTCATCATTATTTTCAGGGGATTGAAGTTTCCTTGTGGGTCATGAATCATCACGTGTGATTAAATAAACAAAGTGATCGTTATGTGTTCGATGACTAGTTAATAGTTATTGAAGTGGTATTTACCTCGTTGGTAATATGAGTTAACAGATATTGGGCTCTAAGTTAACGTCCAACAGACAAGTACTTAGTGTGTTGTTTTATAACTTGCGGACGGTGATATAACCTTTAAGAGAGAGTGCTCGGTTAGCTGTTCGTGAAACAGAAATGTTTTGGCCTAAAGCAAGAATATCGATCAAGGATACTCGCGACAGCACGGGCTCTATCGATAAACTCATTGGATTTTACGAAACGTAGCGTTGATTTCAAATATCAAGTATAAGAAATAGTGAAGGGAAGAAGAAACAAGACACATATTTCTTAGATATGTTAGCCGATTTATTTCATATAGCGCAATCAAATTCTTTAGACTTAATACAAATTCAGGAGGACAAGGAATTCCGTATATCTCAAAGGCAAAAAGGACGTCCTGAAAATATGTTTGGTAGGGACATGTGTCTAGCTCGTACAGAAGAAAGAGTAGAAAAGCGACTAGAACTTAAACAGAAATATAAAGAGGAACAGTGTAAAGTGAGTGAGCTGGGTGAATCGCCGATTATCAATTCAAAAGGTGAAGACGAAGATGTATGCCAAACAGAAAATACAATTCCAATGGGTGGAGTAGAAACTGACGAGGCAGTGACAGGATCCTCGAGAACAAGAGAAAGATGACGTTCCATTATTCCACGACTCGTTGCGGCTTTTGATTGCTATAAAGTAATTGATAGAGCACCATGCATACATTAATAGCAACAGCATTGGCATTAGGACACAACTTTTAAAACTGAACGTATCAATGGAGCTTGTATTATTCTTGAACAGAAATTGAAATATATATATATATATATATATATATATATATATATATATATATATATATATATATATATATATATATATATATATATATATATATATATATATATATCTTCCATGCAGACATCACATATTTGAATTGATATTAAAGTGTTTATTGGAAGAATGTATTTCAGTTTCTTCCTGTCCAGAGGTGCCAATTTTTAAGTGTTTCTACAAAGAGTGCCCAAGATTTCAACACATTCATTTTGTTATAGAAATTTCTGATCGAAGTGTCAATTCAGTTCTCTGCAACACGAAGAAAGATATATGCTAGTTTTTGCTGTTCAAAATTTGGAAATGGAGAACTGGAGAGAAGATTACAGAGAACTTTTGGAGTTAACAGTATTTGTTCTACGAAATACGTCTCCTTGGGGTATTTCTTTCCGTTTCTTTGGAGTTGTCATCAGGGAAGTTGAATGGGTAAAGCCTTATATGGCATAAAAATATTTCTCTTCCGTAATCAGTTTAAATTAAGTGAGCGGGAAGAAGGAGGACTGCGTCATGTGTGCATTTTTCTTGTTCTATTGTATGTATATACTAGCTTGGTTTATTTGTCCCAGTGCATCTTGTGCACCACACCAAGGTTTACAATTCTTAAAGAGTCTTCAAACGTACGAACTCAAACTCTGATGTTTCGAAAGTGGCTTTATTGAAGTTTTCCTCAAATCTTTCGTACCTCTCAGAGGAGTAGTGGCACTTTCGTTTTTTTTTTTTGTTTTTGTTTTTTTTTACGAGGATGTTAGTAATGAACAAAAGAAAAAAAGGCAGAAAAAATTAAAAATGGTAAAAGTTCATATAAAACGATGAAGCGATTTGAACTGCACGCTAGTGAAATAGGTGGTATTGAAAGAAAAGAAATTGCAGATTTTCTGACAGGGAACACGAAGAAGCTCTTTGAAATTTTTCGGATTTCTATAGGTTTTTGGACCTTGATTCGGTTTGCTGGTAGACAAATTATGATTTTCTTCTGGAAAAAAGTAGTTGATAAGCTGTATGTTACAAATGACGCAGCCGAAAGAGCGTAAATGTAATGGAAAATTACAATGCAATTCTAACTAGGAATGAAGAACAGAAGCAATTCCTTTTGTAAGTGGTCCAAGACTATAGAAATTTGTATCCAGGAAAAGCTACCTTGTGTAAAAAGCAAAAGCTATCGTTAAGTCGATCTACATTTCTCCATTTAATATCAGCCACTATTATTTTTATTGTATTTGCTAGGTGATTGATTCCTAATGTAAATTTTATTTAAGAAACAAGTGGCATGAGAAAAAGATCCAAATATCTTTTACACAGTGATTCATAACACTATGTATTACTATAAGTACTATATGTACGGACGATGATTATAATGCTGATAGCTTGTTGCCTGATAACCAACCGACTGTATTTGAACACCATCAATTCTGAATTACGGAGGAAAACGTTATATTGTTCTATTTATGTTTGTGATAATTATTATACGATTATTGAGAAATAGTAAATCGAGTGCCATTGAAATTCAATTAATTTTTTTATTTTCAGAAATCAAGTGCTTTGCGGCACGGGTTAACGTTCATGGCTTTTTATGAAATTTTGTGTATGATATTTTTATTACTAAAGGAAAACAAATAGGAGGTGCGGCGGAAGAAATTCGAAAATTTATTTTTTCCTATATACCTAAGGACCACCCTAATGTACTAGCAATAAAATTAATAATTTCAATATTATTTTCATAGTTAATGATATCCCTTAGTGCATGTCTCCTTCCTGATCCTGATCCTGAAGAGAAAAAATTATTATTGAATATAATTTTTGAATTTCTTGTTTCGATAGTCTCATTAACATTTCAACACCTATTGTCAAATATACTAAAAATTATTAAAAAGTGGAATAAACGAGAAACCTAGTCAACGAAACACTGAATATTGAAATACACGGAAAAGAAATATTCTTGTAGTACTAAATATCAGTATTTGATACTATATTCCAATACCGGATACTGACATAACATCAAAGATAACCCTTATTCTGAAAGTATGTTATTGGGGATTCGAAAGTTTTTCTGCGTTTTCTAGAAGCTTACTCTTAACCCTTTCAGCACCACTGGAACACATGTGTCCCACGATACACTCTCAGAGGATCCGTGGTAATTTACCGCATATTACTTCTATGAATCGATGTTCCACTGGTAAAGATAAACCTACTAATTGTTTACAGAATTCTTATGAACATTATCAAATAGACAGTAGTGGAAGTAAACGTGGTGATAATGGAACAGATGAAAGTGAAGAACAATGTGCTAGTGATAAAGCATTGGTTGCATCAGTGGAATACATATGTCCCACCCTTCCCACGTCGAAAAAGGAAGCAGCGGAAAATGTTCTCTCTTTTTATTTATTTATACGTTTGAAAACAAGTTAAAGTGACCGTATATTAATGTTTCTCACTCCGAAAACAAATGGTAGTGAAAGGGTTAAGACAGAAAATAGGTAAACTTCTATAATATTGAAATTTCTTGTTCTTCATTCAGATAATAACAGAAATTGCTTACGCTGGAGATGTAACATTAGGTCTAAACCCTTAACTAACAATAAGAAAATGTGTTTCAGTGCTTTTCATACTGGAAGGATGTGCACTAGCATATGGAAATTATAGAAAGAGATAGTTGGCAATACTTTGTCTGCTTAAATACTAATAATAACAAAATTATTTTTTTAAATAATCGAACATTTATATTATAATAATTTTGTGATTACTTGTGCATTAACAATTTATGTTATGGATTTTAGGTTTGAGTACTGTTAGATGACAAAGTTAGTACTAGCGCAGATTATATTGTAAACTATAAATGGTTACAAGAAAGAAAGAAAGAAAGAAAGAGACAGAGATTATTTATATAGAGAGATTACATATAGGGGTCCTCCAGTGAATTTGTATTTTTTAAGACGGAAATTTGAGATAAAACAACAAAAACTTTACTGGAGAATAAGCAAGGAACTTAAAATAAATACTTTAGAAAAAAAAAACATTTTTATTGTTAGTTAATCTGTATGCTTCCAACTGTAGCTTTTACTTTGATTGAAGAACAGAGAAATAAAGTACCATGTAATGGACTTTACTGATGTGCTAATTTGGAAAATAAAAATGATACAAAGAATAAACTATGATCATTGTTACAAATAAATACTTTTAATATATATATTAGAAAATTTACTTGGTACTACAGGACTATTTTTATTGATGCTCAGCTGGAAATATAAACTGTATATTTTATGATAATTTAGATACATTTAAAATACATACTTATTTTAATTTTTGAATAAAAGTATAGTTTTGTGGTTACCATGGATTTATTTATTCATTTTTTTGTTTCTTTCAGAGAAATTTTTCTAACAAAAATTTCAAAAATTAATTTGTTTTCAAATATTGTTACTGCCTATAGTCAGGGGTAAAAGTGGATCTCAAAAGATAGTGGAACGCATGACGTTACGCCGGTCCCCATGCTTATCTTTGCCCGTTGTAATTTTTTGGGAAGTGGGGGGATGCCATAGATATTTTTTGGAAGTACGTAACGGCGTCAGCCCACGTTTCCCCTTACTTTCACCCCTGCTTACAATAAATGAAAATGCTATGGGAGGATAAAAAGACATCACGAGGAAAACAATTTGACTTATTATTATATATTTATACTTTCAGGAAAATTATATATATATATATATATATATATATATATATATATATATATATATATATATAAACAGTATATATATATATATATTTGTTTGTACTTATAGAAGTTACAAATTCTCTCACATAATTCAAAAATATTTTGACATAATAAGATTAATACAAAATTATTTTAATTTTTGTAGTGTATTGGCCTATAAATATTAAACAAACATATAATAAACTTCTCATAACAAACAAAACCCTCTTTTTTTCCTTTCTTTAAATCTTGTAGTTGTTAAATACTAACGCGATAAGTTGAACGTAATGATGTATGTGTGTTATTATTATTATTATTATTATTATTATTATTATTATTATTATTATTATTATTATTATTATTATTATTATTATTATTATTATTATTGTACATTCAAAACACAATAGGATGCACTTAATTCTCCTCTTTTTTTTAAATATTAGTTTAAATATTTTGTTTATACAGGCTGGCCCAAAAGTAGGTTGCATTGATCAAATATACCTTGCATTGATCAAATATAACATTCTAGTTTATGGGTTTATTTGCTTCGGCTGTTCCGGGTTTAAGGTATATTTATTTCTAAGTGAAAGGACATTAATAAAAAAAAAATAAAGAAGGTAGGCCGACTTGTTTGATGACAATAAGAAGCGATATGGAATACATTGAGCAGATCAGTACGGGACTATGTACCTGCTTTTGGGTCACTCTTCAGTGCAAAGGGTGGAACGTTTAACGTAACTTTACAATCTAGGTGTGCCCTTGCCTAACTCTTAGTGTATAATGGTGTATCACAAATCAAATTTACACATTTAAATGAAGTAGACTGGAACAATGTTTATTCTACGTATTAGTTTTATAACACAATAAAAACTTTATACCTAATACCGTAGGCCTACACATCCCATGTAAACAATAGACTTTAAATAAATGTGTAGTTGTAGTTGTTGCTATAGTTCAAGGAAGGTATTAGAAGTACTACAGACGGTTTTTATTTGAAATTTTAGTTTCGAAATTAAGCTAATGTACAGTCGAAAATACGTAATTTATTAATGTTAAAGCTCAGATAGGGAAAAGTAAATATACTATATTTTCTTGTTGGATTAAAGAAACTAAGGTGAGTAATGCAACATTTCAAAACAGATAAGTTTTTATTAATGGATCAAGGTATAAGGACATAAATAAATTGAAGACGATTGAATATTGTTTCCAACTTCTTAAAGTATAATTTGAATTACATTAAAAAAAAAAACTTTGTTGTAAGGTAGAATGGTTGAACAATAGAAAATGATTACATTATGAATTTAGATATTCGTTTAAGACTACTACTGTGTGGATGGGCATTTTACATATCTTATCGCATATCGAAGATTGTTTTGACTGTGTTGGAAATACCAATAATTGAGTTGAATTGACTTTGAGATTAACGTCCCTTTCAGCAGCGAGGTTATATGAGACGGGACCTACTGATTAATGAATCCGAACCACATGAGTCCCCGCCAGGTATCGAACCCGGGTCTCATAATCCAAAGGCGCGTAATGTACCCGCTTAGCCAAGAAAGAACTAGCAAATACCAATAATAACAGACCTTTTGCTAAATATTGTTTTTATGATTTTTACATTTGAAAATTTGCTGAATAAAATGTTGTAAATTTAGTTTTAATTTTACTGTTAACTGGGGATAGAAGAGTATTGTGCTGGCTTTTTCTAAGTTGATTATATTTAGTCCATGAAAACGGCATTTTGATTTTGCTTCTCTTGCAAATAGCTCATCTTTGTACTGTTTTAAATGTATCAACAGGTGTGAACTTTTTTTTTTCTGTACAAGCTTTTTTCCTCCATCTTCTCTGACACGGATTGACTTCGAACTATTAACCTCAGCGTTAATTGAAGACTCGATTATATATTTTGTTTTTCTCTTTCTTTTTTCCCTTTCTTTGGTAGATTGTTTGTAAATGGAATTAGGTCTGCACCGTCGACGTTGAATCACGGCGTAGTCCCGACGCGTGTGGCTACTCTGAATAATTTAATTTTGAAAAAAAGACTAATTGAACTTACTGCTAGCTTCCTCGTATTAAAGAAAAAATCTATCCATCGTAGGAACATTTTTTCTAGTAGTTTCTAAGTTAAAAGTAAATTTTAGTAAAATAGCCAATCAAAGTAAAAGATTTAGCAATAAAAAGTAAAAGGACCATTAAAATACCAAAAAGAAGAAAATATACAATAGTAAAAAACAATCAGCTTGCCTCTTTTCATAATAATAATAATAATAATAATAATAATAATAATAATAATAATAATAATAATAATAATAATAATAATAATAATAATAATAATAATAATAATAATAGTCTTACAATTCAGTTATACTCCTAAAGGCCAAAGTGGAAAAAACGTACTTTACAATATGAGGAGGGCAGACTACTAAAAATGATACAAAACCTAACCATTTTTCTTTTGCCCGTTTTTCGTAAGTGAAAAAGAGATAATGAAATGTAACTTACCACAATAATAGATATTGTTATTCTACACCAGAAAATACGAATCGGAAGAATTTTCAGTGTTGCCATCCATTGAAATTGCAGTGTGGTCAGAATATTAATTATCCAAAATTTAGTTTAAGGCAGAGACTAGATAAATGAACTCGATAAAACGGCAATTGATGACTTATCATGTTGTCTTGGTTTCTTGTTAACTACTTTTTAAATAGCATTTATATTTATTTTGTAATAAACAGAAAGTGTAATTTTAAGTGGAAAATGGTTAGCTTTTGTATCGTTTTTAGTAGTCTGCTCCCTTAAATCTAAAACATATATTTAAATACGAAATTTGTAACCTAATTTTGCAAATATATTACTAAAAAAACTGTACTGTTTACAAAAATTACAAAAAAATACAACTAAAGGTAAAATATGAATTGATATCCTTGTACAATTTTACAATATAAAACTTTACACCATAAACTATAAAAGTATACAGTAGAATGAACAAAAAGAATAATGAAAAGATCTAAGAATATAATCCAAATAATTTATCAACAAAAAAGACATATGCTTTCAACTACAGATGCCTACAGTGGGGGACAAGAGAGGACAATTGGACCCCTTAGTCAATAATACATGAAGCATTATGTGTATCAAGTTGGGTATATTCGTGCTTTCTCTTGCCTGTTGGTCGATTGCACCCTTTGGAAAAAAATCCTGCAGGTGTTTCTGTATGTTTCAATATACTACGGGGTGATTCTATTAAAACTCATGGATTTCATTTGGGTCTAGAATTTCTAACTGAAGTCCGGTTTTCATGCAGTTTGTGGCAAATGATCAAGGAAAAATGGGAGATTTATGGGACTATGTTTACTTGTTTCAAATTCATCCGGGGTAATATCGATTACACCTCAAGAAAAACAGCAAACTCTCGCCAGTGTACCTCACAATTGGAATGAAGTGCGGTGTGGGGTGGAATTTTGAGTTTTCTTCGTTTGATGGCAATCTTGTCAAGGTCAATAAGAAACTTGGCCAGCTGTATTTGGAATTGTGCTGTACAATTCTGCGCTAGTGTGTGAGTATGATCGGCGCACAGCGAGAATAACATACTCTTTGGAACAACATCAATTTATCGTTAAAACTTTGCAGAACGAGATCTGTTGTTGCTAGGCAGAGGGCATTCAGAAACAAATTTGCCTCACATTCTTCTCCAGACAGCAACATAATGTGGTCGCTAGTGAATAAATTGGAAGAAATAGGATCAGTCTGAGTGAGACAGGGAGGCATCGGATCCTGCAGGCGGGTGTTGTGAAAGATGTCAGTTGTCGACTCCGTAGGACATTCAAAAAATCTCTCCGTCGTTTGTGGCAAGAAACCAGCTATAGTTATTCAACATGTGATTTACGGGCTTTACCACTAACACATAATTTGTATTCTGACTAACACTTAATTTGTTTTCTGCAGTTTCGCTTCAAAAATCCAAAACCTCATTCTAATTGTAAGGAACACTGGCGAATATTTGTTCTTTTTCTTGAGGCGTGATCGATAATATCTCGTATGAATTTAAACAAGTAAACTTAGTTCCTTAAATCTCCCATCCTTCATTGATCATTTGCCTCAAACCGCATGAAAATCGAACTTCAGTTAGAAATTCTAGACGCAAATCAAATGCGTAAGTTTTTTTAAAAAAAATCACCCTGTATAATGATAGTATGAATGAATTATCAAATAATATTTCAATGTGTGGCGCTGCTCGACAGTTGATTAAGACATTGTTAACAGTGACAGATCTTAGGAAAAGGTCATGAGGACAACCGACCCCGAAAGTCTGCATTTCTTCTAAACTCAGATATTGAGCATGTCTAGGCTATTTAGCATCATAATACAGTTATTGTAGGATATCATATATAAAATCTACTAATTTAAAACCCACTAACCATGTATGTATGCAGGGTGTCTCGAAACAACTCCAACAACGTTTGGGAGTGATTCCTGACACCAAAAAAAGGCAAAACGTAGAGGCCAACATAGGTGCACAAATGCTTCCTTTCGGAGTTACAGGCTGTCGAAAACACGAAAAAATGAACTTGAAAGGTCCATAACTCCGAAACTATTGGATCTACCGTAAACGGATCAAGATTTCACTTAGGAACTAGTATGTGCTCTATCCAAATTACAGCGATACATTCCTATTATAATTAATCTGTACCCATTTTACCAACACTGATCAGAGGCGCAATAATTAAGCATATAGCTTAGATGTAATTAAAAGAAAGAACGCTGTTATTGACAGGACAGGTTGTCATGGGAAAAGACTATGACAAAAACTATCAGTTTGTTATTGACAAGATTATTAGTTGTTATGGGAAAGATCATTACTGAGTTATACACACGAAATTGGAAGATATGTACAAAAGCTATGGTTGCTGTTGATATTTCATGTACATATAAAACAGAAGAATAAATCGACGATATCTGAACACAATTCATGTTTATGGTTAGTAATTAGTAGTTGATATATTTATTATAATAACGTAGTGATTTAAAGGTACATTAAACGAATCAGGGCTAAAGCGAAGTGTTTTTATAATATATTTCGTTTTATCTGGTGCCGAAGACACGGGACTATACTATACTATTTAGTTCCGAAGAATAGTAAGAACTGAGTTTATGTGTATACGTATTTTATGAGTTTCACTACTTTGAGAAGTGGGAAGAGAATCCAAAGAATTAGCAATATGCAGGATTCCGAGATTGAAGAAGTACCCAGTATTTCAAATGAAACCATATCTGGAAATGCCGTAACTGTGTCTGAACATTCCTATTCTAATCTTATTGATATGTTTAGTCAACTACTAGATGAAAAGCTAGAACAGAAATTTGATCAACAACAAAAATTGTACGATGAAAAGCTAGATGAAAAGCTAGATGAAAAGTTAGAACAGAAATTTGATCAACAACAAAAACTGAACGATGAAAAGCTAGAACAGATACTAGTGCAGCATAAATCTCTTGCAGATAAAGTACAAGGTGTGCAAGAGAATTTTGACCGCTTGCAACACAATTTGAAAGAAAATTTGCAAGTATTAGCTGATGAAGTTACCATCAAAATTACAAATGATATGACACGAGAAGTTGATACCAGGTTTCAACAATTTAGTAACAAATGGCAAGATAGACAGGATCAACTAACTCTAGAAACCGAGTCGATAAAGAAAGTCGTTGAAAACATGGAATCGACGACAGCCCAACAAAAAAGTCAGATAGCGAATATTACTGCCCAGGTCAATTCACATAGCATACTGATATCCAACATACAAGAGGAAATCAGATCGTTACAAGAGAGGGAATGTGACTACAATAATCCTATGTATAAGGAGGCTTTGGGTACTCCCAATCAACAGGAAACATTGCATCATCAACAGGAAACATTGCATCTTCAACAGGAAGCATTGCATCACTGCCCGAGAACTCCATTAATAGAAACTGACGGGATATCTTCTTCTAAGAGTTCTACTGATGATGGTTTAGTTGTGGAAAACCACAGAAGGCGATTCCAAAGTCCAGATCGCAAAAGGAGAAAGGAGATAAATAAGTGCGAAAGGGTTCCAGACCATTATCAACGCCAACAAAAACATAACTATAGCAAAATAAATGTTAAGGTCAGTGAAATTAAGGCCATGACTAAATTCAGCGGTAAGTGTGACGAAACCGCAAGCTCGTTTTTAGAAAAATTTGAAGCAGAGTGTGAAATTATGGGTGTAGATCAATCTAAATTTATGAAGTTGTTACCACATCTGTTACTTCCTCCTTGTTCCTTGTGGTTTAAGGCTATTCGCGACCATATAAAATCCTACGAAGAATTTAAACGGGCCTTGTTGGCTAATTACGAAAATGATTTCTTGTTAGCTAACCGTGATGCGATGGTGCGAACTCGACACTATTCACCTCGGGTCGATAAATCTCTTACGGATTTTACAATCAATGCATATAATGAACTTAAACTCGTCAATCCGTTTCAGCCCGAATCCAGAATAATCGCTTCCGTACGCATTTTATTGCCGTATAAATTACAACAAATTCTGTTGTCAGCTCAATGCGTAAACTTCAATCATCTCATAATTTTAGTTCAAAACTTTGAGAATCAATTCCCGAATCCTAATGGGAGTAATCGTAATCCATCGAATCCGATTGCCGTCAGAAACTTGAATATAACTAATGAAAATACCGAAAATCTTCGCAGCGATGAGAGATCACGTGACAATACTGGCATTGGAGTTAGTGAGAGATCTGTTATACGTACTGGAACTGGAGCCAATGGAAGATTCAATTCTAGCGGTAGAAATGGAACGAATTATAATAATCCGAGGAACAGTTGGACGAACGGGAGAAACTTTCGTGGAAGACGCAATTACAGTAACAATGTCATGCATACCGGTGTAACTCAAAACAGATGCAATTGGAGATCTCGAGATGGCAGGAACTGTCGGAATAGGACCGAAGTAATAAATGAAACAGGAAATGGATCAAGAGAAAATAACCAAGATTGTGGTGTTCAATGTACTTTAATTGACTCGTTTATTAATCATAATTTAAACTAAAACCCGCTGATATGGTTGGGGTTAATCCCATATCAGCTGAAGGTTCTCATGATTATTCGTCTCAATGTTCATCTAATAGTTTATTTGAGAACGACGGTAATTTATTTAAGGATAAATATGATGATAAATATAAATTTGATGTAGTAAATAGACGTTGTGTATATCAGTATTTACCCATTGCAAATTGTTGTTGGGAAACCGACGATGACATCGACGATTCATATAATTATGACAATGATTTTGTATTTTTGAAGTCGTTCTGTACGGCAAGAATTCCTGTGAAGGTTAATGGAATTTCTCTAAATGCTTTACTCGATACGGGAGCTAATGCGTCGCTGTTGTCTTTTTCATTTTGGAGTAAGATTGCTAAAGAATATTCAAATCCCAGATTGGAAAAGCTTGAAAATCTGATATTAGTTGATTATACAGGGAAACATAAAAAGCGAGTCATGGGCAGAACTCATATTGTCCTGTCTGTGCAAGAACGGGATATTAATCTCCCTATTCTAGTAATAAATGAGTTAAATGAAAACCTTTTGATTGGTCTTGACTTCATAACACAATTTCGTGTAATTTTCAACTTTGAGAACCAAACATTTACTTTACCTGGGTTATCTGACAGAATAACACAAAAATTAATTTCTCGTATGGAAGAAAGTTCGCTTCAATGCAATATGGTAAATAATTTAGTTGACGAAGGTGAGGAAGCTTATCCGTTCGATCTTTATGTCCAAAAAATTTTACATGATTTGGAAATTAAAGATCAAGATATAACTTCACAGTTTGTACAGATTTTGCATAAACACCGAAAGGTATTTTCCAACCGCCCTGGTTGTTGTAAAGATTTCCTATATTCACTTGAGGTACATAACAAAAACCCAATTGTTACTAAACCCTATATAATTCCCTACAGGTTCAGGGAAAATGTAAGGAAACAAATCTCAGAAATGTTGCGTGACGGGATAATTAGTCCGTCCCAAAGTGTTCACTTAAACCCCATTCATGTTGTACCGAAAAAGGATGGACGCCTGAGAATTGTTTTAGATATGCGTAAATTGAACTCGTGTATAAAATTACAACAAGTCAGATACCCACCTGTAGAAGAAATTTTGAGTACATTACAAGGGAACGTTATTTTTGGGAATCTCGATTTGGTCATGGCGTATAACCAAATCCTGCTAGATAAGGAATCACGACCCTACACGGCCTTTTCCTTCGAAGGACATCTATACGAATATAACCGAGTAGTTTTTGGTCTGATCAATGGAAGTGCAGCGTTGGCTTCATGCTTAAATCAAGTCCTGGGTCAAGATCTGAGGAGTAATGTAATAGTGTATGCTGACGATATATTAATTATGGGAAAAGATTACCAAGATTATTTGAAATATCTGGATATTGTGTTAAAACGCTTGGAAATGTCTGGGTTTACTTTAAACCTGGAAAAATCAAAATTTTTCAAAACGTCAATAGAATTTCTTGGTTATCAGATCGATACTGAAGGTCTGTGTTTCAGTGAGTCCAAAGTTCAGGCTATTAACGATCTGCCTCCGCCGACCAATGTAAAACAAACTCGCCAAATTTTAGGGTTGTTCAATTGGTTTCGAAAATCGATTCCCCGTTTTGCTGAAATTGCACAACCTTTATTCTCTATTACCAAAAAGGGAATACCATGGCAGTGGGGTGTGTTGCAGGAACGAAGTTTTAACCAACTGAAGGACTGTGTAATGCGAAATATTCGTTTAAATCATCCGAATTATGATATGCCTTTTTTTGTGCAGTGTGATGGTTCTCTAGCGGGAATATCTGGAATTCTTTGGCAACCTAATCCTACAATGGAAAATCCCGCTGTCATACATTGTGTGAGTCGGACACTCAAGAAAGCAGAAAAGGGGTACACTACTACTGAAATCGAACTGTTAGCAATACGTTTTTCGATCCAGAAGTTTGCTCCGTATATTAGTGGGTGCCATTTTACGGTAATCACCGATCACAGTTCGCTACGTTATCTTCGCAGTATACGAGGGTACAACAATAGATTATTGAGATGGTCGTTAGAACTCCAGTCCTTCGATTTCGAAGTACAGCATATAAAAGGGATAAATAATGGTCCCGTGGATGCATTGTCAAGAATATTCCCTGGTGAAGAACAGCGCATCTTGAGTATCAACGTCTTTAAGATTCTTCAGGATGAAATTGCTCATGTAGATTTAGAAGACCTGATAAAGAATCAAAGAGATCACGAGGATTATATGAAAATTATAAACCATCTGTCGTCATGTGCCCCAGGTTGTAATTGTCCCAAAGGGTGGAATACCACGTTCGTGCTTTTAAATGATGTGTTATTGATTAAAGACTTTAAATTTAAAGATCGCAAGAAAATCTGCGTTCCTCCTGCATTAATTCCTAAGATACTGAAGGCGTATCACGACGATTTTGGGCATTTTGGTTATCGAAAGGTTTTTGACCTAATTAATAAATCCTTTTATTGGAAATCTCTCAGACGTACTATTAAAACATATATTAGTGATTGTGAAGAATGTATGCGTATTAAACATAATAACCGTGCTGTCAATAAGCCGATGCTTTCAATACTACCTGATAGACCTCACTATTTCCTGTCTATAGATTTATATGGTCCTTTACCAAGGGCATCTTCTGGAGAATCCTACTTGCTTACCGTGATGGATATATTTTCTCGTTATGTTGTGGCCTACCCTTTGAGAAAAGCGACGTCCTCAGCCATTATATATCGTATATTGAATGTATACATACCTCATTGTGGAACGGTAGAACATATTCTATGCGACAACGGTCCACAGTTTCGTAGCGACTCATTTATAAGATCAATGGCTAATGCGGGTATCAAAGTCCATTTTGTTACCCCATATCATCCTAGCAGTTCCGTGGTGGAGAATGTTCATCGCCATTTTGGCACACTTTTCAGACACTTGTGTAAAGACAAACATTCGGATTGGGTAAAATATGTTACTCAAGTTACTTATTTCTTAAATTATTCTATCTCTGATTCGCTCGGAGTGGCTCCGGCAAATATACATAACGGAACTGATATAATATACTCTATTGAACATCATTTTGATATAAAGTTAAGAGATTCGGAGGATTTGGAACCCTCACATTTGACAAGTATGGTTCGAACTCGTCGATCTCAGAAATTTCAACGACGCAATGAAAAGGTAAAGCAAGAACAGGAGAATAAGTATCAGATCAGAACTGGCGACATGGTGTTTCTGAAGCTCCATCCGCAAAGCAATGCTAGTTTAAAGCGAATTTATAAGTTTTGTGATGTCTATGCTGGCCCTTACCTATGTGTTAAGGAAATTAACCCTAAAGTGTTTGAATTAGTTGATATTAAAACGGGCAAATCTATAGGGTTTCGCAATATTGACGAACTAAAGGTATGGCAACCTTCGAAAATCACGAAAAACAAATGGTTGAAATTAGTTGAAACTTTAGTCAACCCTGATCTGTTAACTAAATTAAACTTGGATAACAATTCTTAATTTATTCTCTCAGATGTTATGAGTTGTGTTATGAATACTTCATTTGGACTTTATATTTGAGCAACATGTTATGATGTGATTAATTTATCTTATCTTTGTATTAACTTTGAATGTTATGTTTACCTTTATTTTACTTTACATGTTCAAAAGAGATTTGATTGTGTTAACTTGAAATCCATGACAGTGAACTTAAATTGAAGCTTTTAAATGTAATTATTACCTTCTGATCTTGTTGTTGACGTGTGATATGATGGCAATCTTAATTGTAAATAATGTTGTTTGTATATGAATGTTATCGCTCAATGTAAAAGAGGAACAATTAACTAGCAACTCTGTGTAAGTCATCAGTTACTTATAATTTTGAATAGACCCACAAATAATATTTTTTTAATGAATCGACGCTTTATGATATGTGATTAGTAATAAAAGAAAAATGTTGTTATAAATGAATTGATATATATATGGAGAAAGAAGAGAAGAGAAAACTACTTATATTGATGTAATAATTATAATTAATAGGAGAGTTGATTTAGTAATAATTAGTACGAGGGCTATTCAAAAGGTGAATGTTTTGAAAATATACAGGGTTCTTTCCTTCACTATAATACTGTTACGGAATTCCCGTTCTGGGCGACATTCATACAGCGATACATTCCTATTATAATTAATCTGTACCCATTTTACCAACACTGATCAGAGGCGCAATAATTAAGCATATAGCTTAGATGTAATTAAAAGAAAGAACGCTGTTATTGACAGGACAGGTTGTCATGGGAAAAGACTATGACAAAAACTATCAGTTTGTTATTGACAAGATTATTAGTTGTTATGGGAAAGATCATTACTGAGTTATACACACGAAATTGGAAGATATGTACAAAAGCTATGGTTGCTGTTGATATTTCATGTACATATAAAACAGAAGAATAAATCGACGATATCTGAACACAATTCATGTTTATGGTTAGTAATTAGTAGTTGATATATTTATTATAATAACGTAGTGATTTAAAGGTACATTAAACGAATCAGGGCTAAAGCGAAGTGTTTTTATAATATATTTCGTTTTAAAATATCCATGTTTAAGAATCCTTCGGTACTTCCGGAACAATTTTTATAGAAATACCGGGTGAATACTTCAAACAGCCTTTACAAAAATTGTTTCGTGGTACCTTTAAGATTCTGAAACGTGTATTTTTGGATAACGCACATATCAGTTCCTAAGTGAAGTGTTGATCCGACAGTGGTTGGTCCTATACTTTTGGAACTATGGACCTTTTAAACTTAATTTTTTCATGTTTTCGGTAGCCTATAACTCCGAAAGGAAGTACTTGTGCAACACTTTTGGTCTACACTTTTGGTCTTCTCTTGGTGTCACTAACCATTTTCCAAATGTCTCGATGCATAACCCTGTACAATTTGTTATAGGCTATGTGTTAAAATATTTATATTACAACTACTGTCTACACGATCTGTTTTGATGTAAAACCCTGTATACCCTGCACTTTAAGAGTCCTCATCCCGGCGAAATTAAAATACCGCTAATTTTACAGTAATTATGTGATATCTTCAAATAGATAAAAGATAATTGAAATATGGAACAAGAGAGCCGTAGACAATATTATTTTGCGTGAGGTACCGTTATTACAAGTCACCTGGTGGCTTTCCGTTTTCAGCTGTTTAGAAACTCGAAAATAAATGCCGATTTTCAAAATGACTCGAAATCGAAAGCAGATAAGTGAGTCGTGATAAAGGTTTCTTATGTAAAATAATATTGTCTAGGGCGCTCTTGTTCCACATTTCGATTATCTTTTATCTATTTGAAGATATCACATAATTACTGTAAAATTAGCGGTATTTTAATTTCGCCGGGATGAAGACTCTTAAGTTTATTTTTGTGGACCAGACAGTGATCCACTTCTTCCAAACGATCTTTCCACATCCCGCAATGGTGTTAAGTTGGCAATTTATTGGAACTAGACACTCAATCGAATATTGGTTGAATTAGAACTTTAGAATAAATAACACAGTCTCTTTACCAATTAATTAAATATATTGATCCAAATGACACTACACTCCTATCGGTTTGCTTTTGTTTGTGTCGTAAGGAGAGGCTACGAACAGAGCCTAGTACAAAAGCCACAATCTGGAATTTAATCTTCGTAAGTGCTCTCAGAGAGAAACGAATACCGTATCCATTAGAACGCCACTGAATCCTACAATTATAAACTTTGTCGTTCAGAGTTTTCCGCCATTCATCTTTTGTTTGCGGCGCCACCTGTCGAGTACAAGTTTCATCAGCTTTTGTCCAATTACCTCAGTCAGCATTAGTAGTCACACAGACGACGTGTCGAAAAATTCAGAGTGTGAAAACAATTCGTTTTGTTGCAAACTTCAGTGAAGTATTTTTGTTGTAAGAAATAACGTAGGATATACAACAACCATTGAAGGTAAAACCTAAAATAGCCTCGTGTTAGAGGAAAACTTTGCCAGTCTGGTTGGAAACATTATTAGAAAAGGAAACTTCAAATCCTTACTCAATAATTACAAACAGGTTATAATTGGGTACATCAAAGTTTTACCATGCGACATTTCTGCTTGTCTCTTTCCTTTTCTAGAGATTAAGTTAATGAAAGCCACAATCTTATAATAATAATAATAATAATAATAATAATAATAATAATAATAATAATAATAATAATAATAATAATAATAATAATAATAATAATAATTGTAATTCAGTTAAAAGGAAGTTACCGTGGCCCCGTATTTTTCAAAGTTTTGGGATTTAAAATGTACCGGCCTAACAGTTGTTTAGCTTTCAAGTCCTTTTGTGGCCATCGATATATAACATAAGATGAAATTTGATAAACTTTATCTTAGTTTAATGGGCAGAATTATGAAGATCGTGAACAGAACTCGACATTCATATAATTACTGTTATACACAAGGAAGGATGAAATATAACATATATTCAACGAAATATAAATTAAGATTGAAATATCGATAAAATCCAGCACAAAATACGTTAATTAACTTCTTATCAAGATCACAAATGTGTGAATTATTCCATTTATTGATTCATTGAACTATCTTCATAGAATTCAAATGAAGTACGAACAACAAACAAAATCATAATGATATTTAAAGTGAAATAAAGTAAAAATCAATTGAATACGGTTTTCTTGGATACCGTAACTTTAGCTTAAGTTACATGACCAACAAATTCATTCAAGTTGCATTGAAAGTTACAAACCGAAACACAGTCTTGCACGTTACTTACTTCTACAGTTCTTTGTTTCTTATTTTGAGAATTTGTACCATCTATGAAATTTCTACGAAATCCAATTCGATGGAAATTATATCTAATGAGTACATGCTTTTTAAATGTACTATTACTGTTGCTACCAAGATTAGGTTCGGTTCCGCTATTACTATTACTGATACTAATAAGGTTAGGATCGGTTATCTTACCGGTAAAATTTGGTTCAGTTCTCATTCGTTTTACTGGTGGCGAAATGTCGTGTCTCCTAACGGATCTGTACTTGTCCTTTACACGATATCCACTGTAGTCTGTCCTACCATGTTTTCTATTTCTTCTGTAATTGGGTTCGGTTATATTACCGGTACACATGAATTTAACAATACTTTTCACATTGGTATCACACTTTAATCTCATATGGACACTTCGAATTTGATTTCGATTAAGGTTAGTTTGGTACAGGTTAGAACTGTATTGCACCATTTATGGATTTTCAAAATTTTGCAATGTCATACCTAGATGATTGAAGTTAACGCACTGCACCGCATTCGGTAAAATCACCATCTGATTGTTCACTACTATCATTTTGGTTTTTTCGTTAAATGAACATTTCAATAGCTCCAACTCAATCGAACAATCACTACAAGCATTGGTTGGAGCACACGTTCTCTTTCGGAATTCACGAATATTGGAATCAGCTTTCTTCCTGCTACATGAATCCATGTCGTGTACGTATCATCAAACGGTTTTATTACCATTACTTCATCTCTGGGATTAATATCATGTTGAATATATCGTGAATACAAGCAGTCAATAGCATTCACTAAACGAAGATGACCATAACGTTTCACATATTGATGCAAACTAAAATTTTCGTTACACACAGCATCAGTAAGACAATCTAAAGCATTCGAATGAAGAGAAAAGTCAGAATAATCTGATCCAACCAATACTGCAGTACGTTTTAGCGAAAACGTAGTACATTTCACTAATGCAAACTCAGGATCTGCATTTCCTGTGGTTTCTATGGAAGGTTCAGGTTCATTTTGTTCAATCCGTTGATTTGTTTGATTAATCTGTTCTGATAAAGGTTGACTGTTACTGTTGATTTTACTGACGAGTTGTTTCATTTGTTCCATTTGTCGATTCATGCAAACACTAAAATCCCGCTTTAATTGTCCCATCTGTTGGTTCATTTGATCAACAAAATCTTGCTTTAATTGGTTCATCTGTTCCGTTTGTTGATCCATTCGGTTACCAAAATCTTGCTTTAATTGTCCCTCAAGTTGGTTCATTCGTTCCATTTGTGGCTTCGACTGTTCCATTTGTTGTTTAATGAGATCGACCAGGTCAGAGAAGCAAATTTCAATATTGCCATCTGCTTCAGATGTATTTCAAATATCAGGAAGACTCATTTTGCTATTTCTGGGAATTTTTGTGCCACTACGTAATGGTGTATACTCCCTCTTGATATTTATTTTAACAAAATTACTATTTAATCTTAAAATCAATCCGTACACTTGGATTTTACTGTTTAGGAGATTGTCTAACAAACTTCGTCCGGATCTACTAAGGTTCCTGCCGGCAAACCACCATTTTTTTACAACGGCAATCCTGCGGCGAGAACACCAATATTTTATGAGACACTTATATAAAGGTCCTCAGTTAATATCTTATATATAAAAGAGAACGCACAAATCCTTTGTTACCTCATCACGCTAATACGGCTGAACCAATTTCTTTTATTTTTGGGGGGTTATTAGGATTTGGACCCTAGATGGTTTTTATCATATCACTTTAATTTTTAATTACCAGTGTCTTGAGATAATTGACCATTCAAGTGTCCATAACGTACAAATCCTTTGTTAGTTCATCATAGGTAAAAATAAACGTATTTATATGCAACCCGCATGACCGTGTCACTCGGCGGGTTAACATAAATGACAGGCGATATAATGTTAACATTTACTGCAATCTACTATGGTTTTTATCATATCACTTGAAAGCGAAAAAGTAAAAATTATCTAAGTAACAAAGTTTATTGCGTTCCGGGGTGACCGCAGCGAAGCGGGGCGGGTTAACATAAATGACAGGCGATATAATGTTAACATTTACTGCAATCTTCTATGGTTTTTATCATATCACTTGAAAGCGAAAAAGTAAAAATTATCTAAGTAACAAAGTTTATTGCGTTCCGGGGTGACCGCAGCGTTGCGGGGTGAACGCTGCTAGTTTGTATATAAATAAGGCTACAAAACACCGCCAAACATTTCACATTGCATTCTATTTCCCTTTTTTGTTATGGCACATAATCACTACAATAAATACACACCTTATAAAGTCTTGCGTGTAGCTTTTTACAAGATGGTTCTGTAATTATATGTTACTTATATTTCGTTTCTATGACAACGAATCTCTATTTTAACACGAAACAGCAACGCATATAAACAGCAAAACAATTACATTTATATATCCTTTTCTTTCTATATATTTCTTCGTCCTTTTCTTAAATAGCTTCTATATTAATTTCAAGTACATTGTGCCCAAAGATGTTGAAATACAAGTAGAAAAATACACGTATCGTTATAAAATGAACTTTCGTTCCTGAATTATCGTGTGGAGTAACATTTGGATATAAGTCATCATTATGTGTTAAAATGTTAACGAATAGATTCCTACTCATTCGCTACCACTTGACGCCATATGTCGTCATTCATACCTATTGCTGTGTGCCATTTAACGTCAAGAGGTAGTTCTCATTGTAGACATTCTCTTTAAAGTGGCACTCAGGTATAGATACCTTATACTCTGGTGGCACACAGTGTTGGCTTGGTCAGTTTCTGTAGTGTGCTTGGTTTTCGCTAAATGTTGCTAGTTTGTTGCAAAAGGCTAAATGTTGCAAAAATGTAGGTGGCCCATTGGTTTGCGGTATTGAAATCAAGGTAGCAGCGGAAGAGTTAACAAATTCACTGCGGTGATCGTTCTAGTTACCTATTTCAGAAAACATAATTCAAATATCCGCTTTTGTTTTGACCAACGGACAGATGTAACTCGTTGGCTGTTAATATGATAAGAGGTTGACACTATTAATGAGACTGGAGTGTTATAGTAGCTCTTGCTATCTATTGGACAAAAAATGAAAAAAAAAAACTTCTGTTCCAAAGTTATCGTGTAAACATATAAAAATTACAGTAACTTCTATTTTCGCGTGATCTTAATGATAAAGTAGTTTTATGTGTAGTATGATTCAGGGGCAAAAGTGAAGGGTAACGCGGGGGGACGTCGTCCCCTCACTTCCAGGAAATATCTGTAGCCTCCCCCATTTTCTAAAGATTACAATGGGCAGAGGTAAGCACGGGTGACGGTGTGACGTCATGCGTTCTCCTTTTCAGATCCACTTTTACCCCTGGTATGAATTGGAAACACGTCGTGCCACATTCAAGTCATCTTCAAGCAAAATTGTCACGGTAGCGCACCATCAAGAACCAATTGGGACCTTCGGAACTGAGGGTGGAAAATTCTTGTCTCCAATTCAAATACGAATGGTTATAGATATCGAAATGCTTAGCATATATCACCCAACTTAAAAAAAAAAAAAAAAAAAAAAAATCGGATGAGCCACTGATCTTCATAAATGAAATTCCGATAAGTTTATATGAACGTTTATATTATTATTATTATTATTATTATTATTATTATTATTATTATTAATAATAATAATAATAATAATAATAATAATAATAATAATAATAATAATAATAATAATAATAATAATAATAATAAAGTGATTAGGAAAACGTTCAATTTTAAATAGGGTAAAGTTATTTCAATGATAACGGAGCAGAACTATTGCAATTGGAAACCGAGATGCTGTTGGAAAGACCAATCTACAGTAGAGTAGGGAGTGTTAGTCTAGCAAATCCGAAATTGTGGGATGATACCAACGTAGTACACATTAAAATTCATGTGATCCGTCATCGTTCTTTATGAGATGTATTTCCAAGAAGTTTATATGATAAGTTAGAAAACTAACTAAAATGCCTACGTAACACGAAGATACAGTGAAGGATTCAGTAAGGATCCTCATCACCAATCCTGAGATAACTGGATACAATATCAAGGACGTTATAAAATAGAGGATCTGCCCATACAAGAAAATCGTGAAGCCATACGTCACAGCTTCGCCACACCTACTCTGCTCACTCCGCGCCACTAAGATCGCAATGTTTCGAGCCAACTATCATGGCGGAAACTAGAGTCGCCAATCAGACGTGCCGGCTCAGACGATGCTAGGTTGTTTTTTGGCTTCATGGAGTTCATATGGTGCAGACACGTTTGAGCAGATATTCTATTGTATAACATCCTTGTACAATATTTACTTTAAGTTGTTATTTCTGCGAAATTCATTCTGACCACCAGAGCCTCTTAAACTTAATGACTCTAACAATATATATTAAGCAAACCGTATAAAATATACAATTTCTCGTTATGAGATTTCCACTTTTAACCATTTCCGTTTTTTTTTCTGCCGAATTATTTATTATCAAATACTTCAAATCTGAGTTCTTAACTCAAAGGAAGATCCCATGTTCTCATCCATACAGCAAAACAGACATAATTATCGTTTTATATAGTTTAAACATAAAATTTTTCGATAGAATTCATGAAGATGGAAGCGATTGTACTGAATAATAACACGAATTATCTTCAGACAGTCGACTATTAATTTATTCGTACATATGGTTTTGGTGTGTTAATGTTCATCTAAAACATGTGCACCGACTACATAGGTGCTCCGAGGCTCCAGCAATTACACAAATTATCTTGTGGGTGCGCCGCACCCATAAGATTTTTAGTTTGATACAAATAAAATAAATAAATATTTCTCTCCATTATAAAAAATAAGCATTAAAACATTGAGATGAAAGTTTCTAACCTCTAAAACATAGACTAATTGTTTGTTTCAAATGTGTTTGTGCAAAGGCAACCAAGCAACATTCTTAAGATAGTCATTTTGTAGTTGATGTTCACAACAAAAGCCTTGCACAGTTCTTTCTGCAATACCATTAAATTTATTTTATTTATGAAGATTTTTTCTTTTAGTTTGTATGAATATGGTATTTTCTTTAATAGTAACGTGTTGATAATATCATTGCCTCTTTCAATCATTACACATGATGTAAGCTGTTTTTGAGAATATGCATTACAGTAACTATCCCCAACATTGGATCCGGGTTTTAACTCGTTTCTCTTGCGTTTAAGTTAGCCGTGTTACCGATTGAGCTAGGGCAGCCCCAAATTATTCCTACAGTACTGGTGTATTTTACTTTATCACAGCACAGATCCTTATGACAGTATTTATAAAAGATTTTAACTAATACGAAATCAATCAAAAAATATTGAAACTTTCCTGAAAACATATAACACGACCCGCCATTGGTATGCACCCACATAAAATTTGGAACGTCGGCGCCGTTGATTCAAAATAACAGAAAATGTCCACTTTGTCGAAAGTATTAGTTGATATTTTCGCATACCTATAATTTGCAATATTAAGAATTACGACGAATTTCCAAATTTAGTTTTATTCTGCAATTACTTCTTGTACAGCCATTTGAGAAAATCTCTACTTTTCTTTCTACCGTCCTTATATCATCACTTATCAGACTCCATCATCATAATTCATACTCTGGTGAGTGCCATTCAGACCTTGGTCCTGGTTGCTATATTTACTATTCACTATAACGTATTACAGAACAAACTTGGATAATAATGGCAATAATGCATCTCGTTATTTCAGAACACATCTCAACGTGAAAGCACGTAGGCAAGTATTTTCCTATTCGAACTTTATTTTAAGTTTCATTTAAAAACATCTTAATTAATCTAAGTAACTTAGGTTGTAGGTGTACTAAATTCTGTAAGAATGCTGTTCAATGTTTACCTCGTAATCGTGTCGTAGGACTTCCTGAAATCAATAAATAATTAATGTACCAGAATACTGCATTTCATTTTCGAGTATTTGGCAAGTGGAAAACATATAGGCTTAGTTGCTAATTGATCGATTTCGCCAAACTCCACATAGTAAATATTTTCTTAATAATTTCATCTGTGTACGGATAAATGATTCTAACAGAATGAAAGACACGATTTCTAAAGGATGTTGGCAAGAAAGACTCAAAGAGAATTATTAGAAACAGGTTTGTATCGGTAGGTTAGGTATTATTATTATTATTATTATTATTATTATTATTATTATTATTATTATTATTATTATTATTATTATTATTATTATTATTATTATTATTATTATTATTATTATTATTATTATTTACTGCATCAACAGACATCGGTGATTACCTGGTGAGTGCAGCCAAGCAGTCTGATTCGTTAGGATGACTATCATGAGTTAAAATTCATTGAAGGTTCAAATCCTTCTGTACTAGCATGGGTGGAAATTAACTATCCTCGACGTCGTACCCGGGCCAGGTACACTTCTAGCTGTCCACATGGAACATGTGGAAGACTCAAAGTTAACTGAGGAATATGAATGAGTCAGTCCCACACACCGGTAGAGCTCAGGTGCTTTAGGTGTATTGAAGCAGTTCTTTGAACGACCTTATCGGGGAAATGGTAGCCTTTGATACTTCCCAAATAGGCAAGTAAGTTGTGGTATTGATTCCATGGGTTGTTAGTGGGATGCCTACACAGTAGCTTTTGCCGCTGTTCAATGACAACTAATTAGCAGGGCCGGGTTCTCGGTTAAGGGTTGGAGGCTTTGTCCATACGGTGAGATTAGTAACTTGGGGATTGTTTTTCCGACGAGGAGGTGATCTTGCCTTACAGCGCACAAGTACCACCATTGAATACATTGGGAGACCTCTACTTGTTAGGGACTCTTCTCGATTAGTAAGTAACTGGTAGACGTTAAGAGCCACCAGTTTAACTAGTGGCCTGTGGAGCTTAATCAGCTAGACCCATTATGTTCTTATGAAGGTTAGTAAATCTGTACGCTGCAAATAGAAAACCCAGAACCTTAACAGGAGTAATACTTAATAATCCCTGCAAATACCGACCTGGCATAAACAATAAGACAAATCGACTTAAATACGGCTGACAACGCAACCCAACAGGAGAAACTACGTGTAGTGGACACTTACATTATCTGTTCTCCATGTTTTTATGTTCGTGTTCTTGTCGAGTCCAGTAGTTCTGCAGAGCGATAAGTAGAAAAAAGTAAGGGTCAGAGGCCACTCGATTTCGGAGCATGGGCGGAGATTGAGTCCCTCTGAGGAGTATGGTCGGAGTCTTAGCTGTTGTTGAAGTTTGACTGAGTAAATCAGAACAAGTCAGAAAAATTAAGTGAATGAGAAATTTTCTCTTCATCCATTATTTTCTTTCACAGAAAAAGAAGGCTAGCGAGTCCAATTTTGGTACACGCGGTCCCATGTTCGATTCCCAGTGCAAGAGCATAAAAATTTACTGTCACAATATAATTTACATTCACAATGTAATTCACTTCCATCTCGTTTAGCATAAAGAGCATAACCGTAGATAACATATTATATATTAATTTGACTTGTTATGTTCCTATTTGTGAACAGCAAACGATAAATTCATAATAGCCTATTGATTGATTGTGGGAGGAATTCACTCAGGGGTGAAAGTGGATCTGAAAAGTTGGGGGGACGATAGGTAGCGGCATGACGCCACGCCGTTCCCCCTGCCTATCTTTGCCCATTGTAATTTTTAGGAACTGCGGGACGCCGCACATATTTTTTCGAGAGGGGGACGGCGTACCCCGCGTTTCCCCACACTTTTACCCCAGAATTCACTGAGAAACAGAGAGAGAATGTGTAATCTTAGACGATGTTTTGGGTCAGACGAAAATAATAAAAGAGTAAATGTCATACTGTAGAATTAAGCTCTTATTAAAATCAACTGAATGAATAATATGATACTACGCATTAGAATTTATCGATCTTCCCCCGTTTCATCCGACATTCTTATATTCCAGCAATCCTTTCACAGTCATTCAATTCCAGAGATAGTACGTTCCTTGTATGTCCAGATCACAAGAGTAGTCTTCCAAAAAGGAATTTAGTTATACGTAATAGAAAGTTAATACATTTCCGCGTGTTTTATATGTATTAAAACAATTAAGCTGTGATTAAGGAACTACGCATATATATTGTAGTACTTTAATACAAAAGTGATTGTTTTATAAAATGATTATAGATGTCGCTTCTTGTATAAAATTATGTAAACTAGGAGTAGTAAAGCCGTTAGGAAACATTCTCTTTTATTGCGTATCCGAAACTTTAGTGTTAAAAATTACGTCAGAAATGTGGTAGTGTTGTCTCAGAAACACGGTTTGTTCTTGTAATTTCTTGTATTTGCATAAGTCTTCTTCAAGGAAACAGAGGTGACAAGTGGACCTTAATCAAATTGCTGTGAGAACAGTCGTGTCGATACTTTGGGTTTTGTTTTGGTCCGATTACGCTTGTGGAATGTTAATGTTAGCATGACTCTTCATACGGTCAACGTGTTAATTATATTGCTAGGTTAATCTTAAAAGTAAACAGTAACAACTATTTGTACAAAGGTAACCAAGAAAGTTCTTTCGCTTTTTCACACACCAACCTTCGAACATCAATATGTAACCTAAGACTTACCTGGAAGATCAAACTTAGTCCTCATCAGCATCGCCAACCAACGTCAAATCATGTGAAAATCATGTAGTTCTTCCCAAGTTGATGGAGGTGCTGTCAAATGGTTTGTCCACTCACACTGAATTGAAGCCCACGTACCTCAATTGTCTGGCCATATTTCGCCTCAATTTGTGCCTGAATATCTTCATTTTGTACATGTATTGGTCTTCCGGTACGTAGTACGTCTTCGAGTGTTTCGTCACCGTCCTTAAAGTTGTTAAACCACCGCTTGCACTGTCCGCATAGTCATGACACCCTTACTAAAGGCCTGGCATATTTTCCGCCCCACTGCAGTGATGGTTCTCCCCAGTTTGAACTCATACAGTATACACGCCCTTATGACGCTCTGTGGAGGTCCCATGTTCCCTCTATTCTTACTCGAGTTCGCGGTGTAGCTGAACTGCCACAACCAGGTAGTATGTTGGATATACCTACACCAACAACTGATCTTCGCCTTTTCTCCATTCGCATTCAACTCACGGTGTGAGGGCCAATCGAACATATACCTCCATAAGAATCGACAGAACTTTCTTGGTTTCCTTTATAGCGTTTAAATGCTTTGTTCATCTTTCCTAATTGCTAAATTGTATAGAACTTAACGTGAAATAAACTGTTATAGAATTTATATAAGTCAGGGCTGTCGAGTGAGTTTTAAGGGTCTGGGGCGAGAATTCCTAGGCATCCTCCCCCCATGGTGTTCTGAAAAACAACTTGAATTTATTCTGTACTCATAGATTTGAATATGGAATGTATCATAAAAGAAGTTGGTATTATGTCAATTTTTAAAAGTGAATGGCTTTTGTAATTAAAGCATAAAAGTTAATGAAAACGGGTTTTGAATTATTGAAATCGAGTGCTATTCTTGTTTATTTTGAACTTGATACACATCAATATTGTAATAGCATAGAATATACAAATAACGATACAAATATTAAATTCCAAGATTTAGAAAAAAAAATTCTCACAGAGGGCTAGAGAGAGTTCCAGTTGCCTAATCCTAGACCGTGTTTCACATTACTGGTAATTTTCAAGTTGAATGCTCTACCCGGAGTTCCTCAAGGATCTGATTTAGGTTCTCTATTGTTTCTTCTTGTTATTAATGATATTTCTCTGTGTACTAAAACTTCTCAAGTTCGTTTGCCGACCATCTCAAATGATGCTTCTTCAAATTAAGTTCAATTGATGTCTGCGTGAAAATTCAACAGGATGTATTTTTCGTATGTGAGGTCAAAATTAGAATACTGTTGTATTTTTTTGGACACCAAATGTCACTAAATACTCTGATGGAATAGAAAATATACAGTTTATATTTTTAAAAATGTTTCCATACAAGGAAACCGGTTTCTACCCTAAGTATGTCTTCTATGAAGACTTAGTAACGAATTTTAATTTTCAAACATTAGAGAAAGGAAATAGGTGTGGTCTGTTGCTCTTACATAAATTATTAAACGGTAAAATTGATTGTCCAGAATTAGTTTCAGAAGTATTATTACATGTCCTAATAGGTAAGACTAGAACAGCAAAACTGGAGCAATCTTTTGTAGAAAAGCAAGAACTAACATATTACAGAAGTCTCCTGTGTAGAAAATGTATAATAGAGTATGTTAGATAATTGTGTACACGACACTGTAACTGGGCATTAAGCTTGTTGTGTTGTCCTTTAAATTTTACTTAGCCGTAGCCTGATCATTATTAAAATATCTCAATTAATATTATTTTAAAAAAAAATCATTTACCAACATAATCAGAATTCCAAGAATTTTGTTGATTTGTTGTCTAGGCGACTCCCTTGACGCGGCGCCCAGGGCAATTGCCCCGGTCGCCCCGCCTACGGCCCTGATATAAGTAATTAGAAAGTTACTTACTTTTAATTTGCCCTCATCGTAAGAGTACACACCAAAACACGTTAAAGTTGGGCACCATTACAACAGGTTTCAAATAATTATATGTAAACAATACAATTTCAGACAAAATTAAATTGTCACAACATATTACTAGAGCAGTATGGTTACCTCTTATCAGGCCCGTATCCAGGAGGATCTAGGGGGCAGGGCCTCCCTAAATTTTTACTGACCCCCTAAAATTTTTACGGTAGGCTTGCAAATGAACTATAATATTTATGGATCACACCCCCCTAACTTCTACCGCCCTCCCATCCTACATTTTTGGGCTGGCTTCCGGCCTGCCTCTCATGTTCTGTTATGAAGTAACTAAATTGAAAGTATACATTTTTTAAGTTGCAAATAAATAAACTGCTACAACTGAACTAAACCTTCGAATTTACTGTACGCTAACACAATCTATTGGTATCAGGCTCACAGGCAGTGAACGTAACGGAGCTGCCACTGCAAACTATTAAGAATTAACGTTACTCACAGACTCGGATATTTCTCTTCTATAATAATGATTTTCGCAGTTTCGGAGTGAATTATTTTGTGTTGCGTTTTCCATGTCGTTTCTATTTTCCTCTTCAAATAACAACAATCACTTGAACAATCGTATACAATAACAAAACAAACAGAAAAATAAAGTATGTTTACTAACTTTTAATCTTCTTTTATTCTGGCAACCCTGTAAAGTAATGCGGAAAACCACTCATGTCTCCCCTCCTAACACCATATTCTATCAGAAACCTCATTAAATTTATCAACAAAGGCTCGTGGGATTTTCACTGTGCAGCAGTTCAAAAGAGCAAACATGAACAAAAAACATGAGCCGCCCACTTGGGAAAAGCATTGTGTCGTTACTAAACCAACAATAGTTCACCACATTTTAATTTTGCTCTTACAACGACGAAAAAAATCAATACTATTTCTACTATAATGTAGCTAGGAGCAGAGAAAGTTCTCACTATTACGGGTAAATGGAGAACAAAGTTCAAAAAGTTATATTCTTCGGAGTGTATGTCACATATGCTCTACCTGAATGTGTAATATCAATGTAAAGTAAATTCTTGTGATTTTCGTTAAGTTTATCAAGTTTCTTAGAACGTGAAGAAGAATAAAGAGAGAACAAGAGGAGAACTTAATGAATTGGACAAGCGGTATGAATATATACGAGCAATGAGAGAAATTGTTGGATGTGATAGAAAAGGAACAAGAAACGTGCATATAGGCTATTAATATTTATTTATTTATTTATTTATTTAAATTTTTATATATATATATTTAGTTATTTATTTTTCTTATTTAATATTTTCTATTTGCTATTTACTTTTCTTTGTATGTCATCTGTTTAAAGAACTGTTAGAAAAAGTGAAAGGGCTCATTATATTTTTCTGTTGGCGCGGAATTGCCTTTATCCTCATTGGTTCCCTCCGACCAATGAGAGAGAAGAAAGGGCCTGGCCTTTCACTTTCTCGTGTATATAAGATCTGCTGTCACCTGTCTTTTCTCAGTGTTTGTGTCTGATGAAGAGGACGTTAGGTCGTTGAATTTGTAACACATTGTAAGTATAGTTTTTAATATATTTCATTCTGCTCTGGTCAGAACTGTGTTTTATTTGTTACTCTACTTATCCAGAGCCATGGAGTTTGTTCATTTCTGAAAAATGAAAGGAAATCTTTGAGGTTTACGTCCCACGGTTATGCCGGTTAGGCTAAAGGAGACGGCTAAAGGAGAAATGAATGAAAAGGTGGAATGAAGAAAGTGGGAGGAAACGGAAGAACCCAGAGAAAACCCATACACACGGTGTTTGTCCACCACAAAGTTCACTTGGCGGGAGCAGGGTTTGAACCCGGGACCCTATGCACCAGAGGTGAACGCTCTACCACTGAGCCACCGCGGCCCCCTTGTTCATTTCTAATTGAGTGGTAGTAAATGGGTTTAATCTCACCTTCTGATACGGTGTGATCACCTCCCGAGCTTTTCGCATTTAGAAACAGAAGATCTTTCACTTATAAAGTTATAAGTTTAGAGATTGAGTCTCCTCTTGAGATACTGAATCCGTATCTGAAACAATGTAATGCTATCTCATACAATTTACGCTCTATGGTAATCAATATCGCAGTTCCGGTCGAGACACGCGGTCGAAAAAGAACAAGCTATTTCAGGTCCTCTATTCTGAGTGACAATTTCCTGGGTTTTCCTCATTTGCACCAGGTAAATGACGGGATGGCTCCTAACATACAGATCACAGGCCGCTTCCTTCTCTTCCCAACCCTTTTTTCCTTCCGTTTTCCCGGATAGTGTGATCATCGAGGGACGTCATCCTTCACACGTGAAGAGTTAACATGGACACTCGAAAGATCAGAAATCTAATTCGTAATTCAATATCGTAGTCAGACGTTATAGTAGATTTATAGTGACCGTGACATTTGTGAAGAAAATGGATCAGTTTCAACTCTTCAGTTGCGATGGTTCATTTGAGATAGTTATTTGAATCAGCCACTAAGCGTTGATCTAGCATAATGCATGAGAATGCTTTAGTCTACACGGCTGTTGTTGCAAAGGTTGAAGTGCTAATGTGAGTTATAAGATGGATAATTAATCTATTTGAAGCCACAGGTTTTCATTTGAAATTTAAGAACTATGTAGAATGGAGGATTGTTATGCAGTATGCCAGAACAACTTTCAATGTCTGATTCAAATGACTACCTCGAATGAACAGACTCAGTTAGTCAGTTGAGTCATCATTCTCTTTCATAGATGTCACTATATGCCAAGAACGGCTTATTACCAATGGAACGATTTTTCAGTATCAGGCGGAATTTTTTGAGATATTCTCGTATTGTGGTATTTGCTCTGAAGCAATCAATATTGAAATCAGTAATTGTAGATGTTTGCTAAGATGTTATTGGCTATTCGAAATTACTGTATTAGAGTAGAAGAAGCATTGTATCTGCTGTATTGTTATATGCTATTGTTATTTGCTATATTGTTGTATCCTACACGTGCCTCATATTAGCAAACAAAGCCACATATTTCTTTACTACTACTACTACAACCAGCAGACGACATCACCAATCGGACACGTGATCGAAAACGAACACTAGCTCCACCACCACTAACGAAACTCTATAAAAGTCTCCGCAAGACATTCAATGGAACCAGTTTCGACTGGTCGACTCCTCTCTATTAGTTTGCTTGAAGCTATGAAGCTTTACCTTAACCTAGTTTTCTGTCTGCGACTTACCCTGAGATAACCTACCTCTCCCTCGGCGGCAAGTGAGCGCTGGGAGTTGCTTTTCTTTTCTCTATTCTGTGACTGGACTTTCAGATTACCTATCTATCCTTTTGATTGCGACTGGGCCCTAAGAGTCACTTTTCCTTTTCTCTTTTATGTGACTGAACCTTGCAATTATTTTCCTCTTTCCTCGCTGCGACTCGGCCCTAGGAACCACTTTTCCACTTCTTTTGGCTGCGACTGTGTCCTGAGAATTCCTTTCTCTCTTTCGGTTGTGACTGAAGCTTGATAAGTACCATACTCCTACTTTGTTCTGTGAGTGAGCCTTGAAGTTCAACCTATCATGTCCTTTGGCTGCGACTAGGCCCTGGGACATTTTATTCGCCAACAATTGAATTTAGATGTCTCCATTCACCTACGGACCACAGTTATAGTGATTAGTGCTATATTTGTATATACTGGAGTTTCATAATGAAAAGTTTGTGAGAGGAAAGTCAAAATCCCATGTGCTAATTGCTCTATCTACTGCTCTAGCAGGGAATTTTTACAATATTAAATATTGAATACGCTTCAAAAATCAGAAAAGTAAATAGTTCGTAAGTGATTCTGCTAAACATTTATCTTGGTTTACGTATTAGTTTTTTTAAAGTTCAGTATCTGTTATCAGCACTGCACCTGCACCTACAAGAGATCTGCATTTTCAATTTAGTTTGTATACACTTTTCAGAACTCTCCTACCAGTAATTTAACTCGGTATTATATGAAAGCACTAGCCATGAACCAATGCGATGGAGTGTTTTCTGTTATATTAGTGTTGACGATAGAGAAATTTTCATCTTTGTGATAACAACCGAATGTTCTAAGCTGTATCCTGATTTTTTAAAATACGATAATGAAAACTTTACGATATCCCTCCTAAGTCACAATATCAGCTCTAAAGAGAGAGACGTCTTTATTAACGGATCCAAAAGGGCTGTGAGGGAGGTCCATCAACTTGGAGTGCGGAATCGGCAAATCACATATTAAACATGTTCATAATTTTGTACACATTTTGTACAATTTTGTACATCTTTGAAAAAATTTTGTACATCCCTGTGTTTCCAGTAATTTTCGATCAAAATTCCGCACTCCAAGTTGACGTTTGAGTGCGGAATCACCACATCCGAGATTTAAGTAGCTAAAAATAATCTGCAAATTTTGTACAATTTTGTACACCTTTAAAATAATTTCGTACACCCCTGTGTTCCGAGAAAATTACCGTCAAAGTTTCGAACTCGACCATCAACTCGGAGTGCGGAATTCTCAAATCGAAAAATTAACTATCCAAAAAGTATCTACGAATTTTGTACATTTTTGTACACCTTTTAAAAAATTTTGTACACCCCTGTATTTTGAAAAAAATGGCCTTCTACTTACGGATGCCACCATAAGCAAAGCATTAAGTTGGAATGCCGATTGACAATATATGACATATAATTACCGCATTTGATTCAATATATGCCGTAAAATTTTGTACACCTTCCGTAGAATTTTGTACACCATCCAAATAATTTTGTACACACCTGTGTTTCCAGTAATTTTCGATCAAAATTCCGCACTCCAAGTTGACGTTCGAGTGCGGAATCACCACATCCGAGATTTAAGTAGCTAAAAATAATCTGCAAATTTTGTACAATTTTGTACACCTTTAAAATAATTTCGTACACCCCTGTGTTCCGAGAAAATTACCGTCAAAGTTTCGAACTCGACTATCAACTTGGAGTGCGGAATTCTCAAATCGAAAAATTAACTATCCAAAAGGTATCTATGAATTTTGTACATTTTTGTACACCTTTTAAAAAAATTTGTACACCCCTGTATTTTGAAAAAAATGGCCTTCTACTTACGGATGCCACCATAAGCAAACCATTAAGTTGGAATGCCGATTGGCAATATATGACATATGATTACCGCATTTGATGCAACATATGCCGTAAAAGTTTGTACACCTTCCGTAGAATTTTGTACACCATCCAAATAATTTTGTACACCCCTCCGATTCCAGAAAATTGGCTCCAAAATTTCGAACTCAACCATCAACTTGGAGTGCGGAATCTTTATATCGAAGAATTAACTAGCCAAAAATCTTATACAAATTATGTACACTTTTGTACACCTTTTAGAAAATTTTGGACACCCCTGAATTTGGAAAAAATGTCCAATTTATGAATGCTACCATAAGCAAACCATTAAGTTGCAGTGCCGATTAGCAATATATAACATAAAATTAATGCATATAATTCAACATATGCGGAGAAATTTTATACACTTTCCGTATAATTTTGTACAGCATTCAAATAATTTTGTGGGGCCGCGGTGGCTCAGTGGTAGAGGGTTCACCTCAGTCAGTGAGGTTTCTTTTGTTCTTTTTTATGATTACACGTGTTCAGAAAATGTATAATTTTTTCCCGTATCTCTCTGCTATAACTGGAAGTGGTAAAAATTTATTACTTCCAGTTTCAATATTGATCTACATTGACCAAAAACGGTAAAACATAGAAACAAGTCGTTTTTGCAATCACTTAATTGTATCAGGGATAGCCCCCATTATCTTCGGTAATCCTCTATTGAAACCAGAAGTGGTAAAAATTAAAATTTGGTTTCAATGTTATCTTCATAGAACAGAAACGGTAAAAAATAGCAAGAAGCTGTTTCCTGGAATCGATTTGACATCTTAAGGAGGCATATAATCGTTTCCCATACCTCTCTGCTTTAAAAGGCAGTGGTAGAAATGTACTACTTCTGGTTTCAATATTGATCTTCAAAAATCAAAAACTGTAATAGATAGAAAGAAGCTGTTTTTCTCCAATCGTTTAAACGACTCAAGAATAGTTCCGTCTCCTTTGGTAATCCTCTATTTAAACAGGAAATTGCAGGAAACAGCCACTTCTGTTTTTAACTTTGCTCGCCATAGAATGAGAACGATAATAGTTTACATCCAGAGACAATGAGAGCGTGTCTACGTTCGACTTTGTGTGAGGCAACTTATGTGTAGATTTACTAGTTCCTATTAATATTAATATGAGCAATAGGAAAACTAACAGCGTATAGTATTACTGATACTTGTTTTAGTGTTGTTCCTTATATTGTAACATATATATCTTCTCAATATTTTGCCTCCCATAAATTTGAAGATTTATTAGCAACCTACAAGTTTATACTACAAACCTAAGTATGTATTATTTTAGAAGAAAAAATCTTGAAGCAGATGAGACAAATGCTCGTTAGAGTGTTCTTATTTTACATTTAATGATAATATGGTTCTACATTTCTTTAATTTTGTTTCTACTCTTACTTTATTTGCCCTACCCGTTTCCAAATTTTTATGTAATGTTTACATGTAATGTTTCTATATTTTGTTTATTCAGAATAATTTACAGTATTGTTAAAATACAATTCTGTTACCATTATTTGATTTAAAAACAAGGAACTCAAGTTCAATTCAATTCCGATTACAGTTACCTAAATCTTCGAAATGATGAGTACAAAGTCCAAGTCAGTGCGTAATATTGAAGGTATTCTTCTCAAAATCCAGGGGTGTTCAAAATTATTTTAAAGACGTAAAAATTCTACTTAATATGTGCAATAATATCAAATACCTATACGTCCGATATAGCGATTAGGCATTCCAAGTTGATGGTTTGATATGTTTGATAGCGTAAGTTTAAGAGCAATTGTCTCGAAATATAAGGTTGCACAAAATGTTTAAAGGATGTACATGACTGTACAAAATTCATTGATTATTTTTTCTACTTACGTATTCAGTATGAAGATTCCACACCCCAAGCTGATCGTTGAGTTTGACATTTTGGAGCTAATTTTCTCGAAACACAGAGGTGTACAAAATTCTATGGAAGGTGTACAAAATTCCACGGAACATCTACAATAATATCCGCTAATTAAATTTCTGATATTGTGAGTCGTCACTACAACATGATCTTTTGCTTATGATAAAATCGGTAAGTTTAAAGCCAAATTTTTTCCAAATACAGGGGTTAACCAAATTTTTTGAAAGGTGTACAAAGTGTACAAAATTCGTAGATTACTTTTGTCTACTTAAATCTTCGATATGATAATTCCGCATACCAAGCTGATGGTTGAGTTCGAAATTTTGGAGCTCTTTCTTTCCAAACAAAGGGGTGTACAAAATTATTACAGTGGTGTGCAAAATTCTACGGGAGGTGTAAAAAATTCTACGGTACATGTACTATCACATCCGCTACTTGCATGTCTTATATTGCTTATCGATACTCCAAGTTGATGGTTTGCTTAAAGCGGAAACCGTAAGTTCAACTCCAATTTTCTCGAAATACAGGGGCATACAAAATTTTTTAATAGTGTACAAAAGTGTACAAAATTCGTACATTATTTTTGCATAATTAAATATTCTACATGATGATTCCGCACTGCAAGTTGATGGTTAAGTTCGAAATTTTGGAGCTAATTTTCTGGAATTGGAGGGGTGAACAAAATTATTTGGATGGTGTACAAAATTCTACGGAAGGTGTACAAACTTTTACGGCATATGTTGCATCAAATGAGATAATCATACGTCATATATTGCCATTCGGCATTCCAACTTAATGGTTTGCTTATGGTGGCATCCGTAACTTGAAGGCCATTTTTTTTAAATACAGGGGTGTACAATTTTTTTTAAAAGGTATACAAAAATGTACAAAATTTGTAGATACTTTTTGGATAGTTAATTTTTCGATTTGAGAATTCCGCACTCCAAGTTGATGGTCGAGTTCGAAATTTTGACGGTAATTTTCTCGGAACACAGGGGTGTACGAAATTATTTTAAAGGTGTACAAAATTTGCAGATTATTTTTAGCTACTTAAATCTCGGATCTGGTGATTCCGCCTCAAATGTCAACTTGGAGTGCGGAATTTTGATCGAAAATTACTGGAAACACAAGGGTGTACAAAATTATTTGGATGGTGTACAAAATTCTACGGAAGGTGTACAAAATTTTACGGCATATATTGAATCAAATGCGGTAATTATATGTCATATATTGTCAATCGGCATTCCAACTTAATGGTTTGCTTATGGTGGCATCCGTAAGTAGAAGGCCATTTTTTTCAAAATACAGGGGTGTACAAATTTTTTTAAAAGGTGTACAAAAATGTACAAAATTCGTAGATACTTTTTGGATAGTTAATTTTTCGATTTGAGAATTCCGCACTCCAAGTTGATGGTCGAGTTCGAAACTTTGACGGTAATTTTCTCGGAACACAGGGGTGTACGAAATTATTTTAAAGGTGTACAAAATTGTACAAAATTTGCAGATTATCTTTAGCTACTTAAATCTCGGATCTGGTGATTCCGCACTCAAACGTCAACTTGGAGTGCGGAATTTTGATCGAAAGTTACTGGAAACACAGGGGTGTACAGAATTATTTGGATGGTGTACAAAATTCTACGGAAGGTGTACAAAATTTTACGGCATATATTGAATCAAATGCGGTAAATATATGTCATATATTGCCAATCTGCATTCCAACTTAATGGTTTGCTTATGGTGGCATCCGTAAGTAGGAGGCCATTTTTTTTCGAAATACCGGGGTGTACAAAATTTTTTAAAAGGTGTACAAAAATGTACAAAATTTGTAGATACTTTTTGGATAGTTAATTTTTCGATTTGAGAATTCCGCACTCCAAGTTGATGGTCGAGTTCGAAATTTTGACGGTAATTATCTCGGAACACAGGGGTGTACAAAATTATTTTAGAGGTGTACAAAATTGTACAAAATTTGCAGATTATTTTTAGCTACTTAAATCTCGGATCTGGTGATTCCGCCTCAAACGTCAACTTGGAGTGCGGAATTTTGATCGAAAATTATTGGAAACACAGGTGTGTACAAAATTATTTGGATGGTGTACAAAATTCTACGGAAGGTGTACAAAATTTTACGGCATATATTGAATCAAATGCGGTAATTATGTGTCATATATTGCCAATTGGCATTCCAACTTAATGGTTTGCTTATGGTGGCATCCGTAAGTAGAAGGCCATTTTTTTCGAAATACAGGGGTGTACAAAATTTTTTAAAAGGTGTACAAAAATGTAAAAAATTCGTAGATACTTTTTGGATAGTTAATTTTTCGATTTGAGATTTCCGCACTCCAATTTGATGTTCGAGTTCGAAACTTTGACGGTAATTTTCTCGGAACACAGGGGTGTACAAAATTATTTTAAAGGTTTACAAAATTGTACAAAATTTGCAGATTATTTTTAGCTACTTAAATCTCGGATCTGGTGATTCCGCCTCAAACGTCAACTTGGAGTGCGGAATTTTGATCGAAAATTACTGGAAACACAGGGGTGTACAAAATTATTTGGATGGTATACAAAATTCTACGGAAGGTGTACAAACTTTTACGGCATATATTGAATCAAATGCGGTAATTATGTGTCATATATTGCCAATTGGCATTCCAACTTAATGGTTTGCTTATGGTGGCATCCGTAAGTAGAAGGCCGTTTTTTTCGAAATACAGGGGTGTACAAAATTTTTTAAAAGGTGTACAAAAATGTACAAAATTCGTAGATACCTTTTGGATAGTTAATTTTTCGAATAGAGAATTCCACACTCCAAGTTGATGGTCGAGTTCGAAACTTTGACGGTTATTTTCTTGGAACACAGGGGTGTACAAAATTATTTTAAACGTGTACAAAATTTGCAAATTATTTTTAGCTACTTAAATCTCGGATCTGGTGATTCCGCACTCAAACGTCAACTTGGAGTGCGGAATTTTGATCGAAAATTACTGGAAACAAAGGGGTGTACAAAATTTTTTCAAAGATGTACAAAATTGTACAAAATGTGTACAAAATTATGAACATGTTTAATATGTGATTTGCCGATTCCGCACTCCAAGTTCATGGACCTCTGTGAGGGCGGATTATGTGCATTGGTGTATTGCGGGTGGACAACGAGAGTAGGCTCGAATAGTCGAAATACGAAATTCAAATTTTACTTCAAACAGTATAAAATATCTGTATTAACACTACATACCTACGTATTATAAAAAAATATGTGTAATGAGTAATGTAAATTTGAATAATATAATTTTTATAACATTTCCCCAATTCTTGAATACTTTGTACCCAACAACCTTATTCCTAGTATGCAACAGTAATATGTAGTTCACAAATGAAACGCTATGAGAATAAGAAACAGAAATATTAACAATTCAAAATGCCTCTTCTGCCCTTTACAGCTCATTCTTAGAAAATTCCATTAGTAATGTAATAGACAAATAAGGACAAACATATGGACTGTACTTATAACACCAAATTCATATACAGTATATCCTTTTCTCTTTGTTTATATATATAAACACGTTTTTTCTAACCATGAAAGAAAATGATATGGATTACTCTAACGTATAAAGTTACTATTGTCATATACTACCATACGACATTTAAGATTATGTGAATTTCTAAAATTTAATGGTAGTTCAGATACACGCCTCCCAAAATTTTAGAGGAGTGCGTTAATCTATTCCTATGCTATGAAACATAATGATCCCCTTTAATCATCAATAACGTAATACACTTTCATTAAACAGAACGATAAACGTGTCAATAACCTTTCAAATTTGTTTGTTTTTTTTTCATCAATTTTTATCCATAAAATCGAAAGAGATGAATTACTCAAATTTACAAATGTATTACGTGGTCCTAATTTATTATATCAATTTTTTTAACTTTTATAATTTCCAAAAACTCGGATAAAACCGGGTAGGTGGATAAAACCGTAAAATGGGTTGTCGGGCTATATTAGTGCCACTATCTGTTGGCCAACGCATGGAATTAGTTGCAAACAGCCGCCATGTCATTCTTAGTATAAGAGAAAGCTGAGTAAGTGGCTTCTTTGTTGTTGACGATGTGTTGAAGAATTCTGGGTAGAAAAGTTTTAATTTGTCCTCCATCGATAATATGCTGCTGTTCCTAACCACTGGAAAATTGACTTATGTAGTATACATCATATAATAATAACTCTTCTTGCTATTATTTCATGTCTTGAGTCAGGACTTTTGTGCTCTTTGAGAAGTGCTAGGCCTGTAGTTCGGAATAATGGCGTAGTCGGATAAAACCGGGACATCAACAGTCGGACAGAACCGGGTAGTACAGTAAAGCTGAGAAGGTTAGATACAGTGTCTTAACTGTAAAGAATGGGCACACATAGTTTGTAGGAATGGGGACGAATATGAATGAAACTTCTATTTGTGATTTTTGTTCTTAGATTTAACAAAATCGTGACTAAAGTTATTTTTTCTGTTATTGGTCTAATATAGTCTAGCCCTCTATATTTTCCGTACTTTTTAAGCTCACATATATTTTTCAGTTGTATTGATTCTTACTCTACTGGTTCTTGGAGTAATTACATATTTTTCTTGTAAAAGAAAAGTTTCTTATAATTATTTTATATGTACCTGGTTTTGTCCGACCTGGTCTGACAAAACCGGGTTTTTGCATAATCTTTAAAAATGTTTTTTCTCTCGAAATTTACCAGCTTTTTCCACTGAAATAAACATTTTTGTGTCAATAACAAATCTATTTAGCATTTGAAAACTAATTCGAGCTATATTATCCACATAGATGTTGAGGAACAAGCAAAAAAAAATTTGGGTCCCGGTTCTGTCCGACTTTCCCTAACCTATGTATGCTCCTCCGAAAATTGTAAAGGGGTGTGCGTTAATATACTCCTGCCCTATGAAATACAATATATACAACATTCTTTCATTACATGATAAAATCTTGTGAAAGGGGTTAAATCAAAAACCTTCAAATTTTGAAGATATGCTACTTTTATAACCATTAAAGGGAACGAGATAGACTAACGGAACTTCTTGAGGGTCATGTGCTTGTCCTATTTGTAATGATATCATACTTTTGGGCAGTGTGTGATTTTAAAATATGCACTAACTAGTTAGAAGAAGAGGAAGAAAATAATACGAAAGGAAGATAATCAAAATTGATTCTGATATATAATAACTTGATGAGTTTTTGTTTGTAAGTTGTCATAACAATGTTTTTATAAATAAATGATATAATAGTTCACGAACCATCATATAAAGTATGTATGTATAATTAAAAGGTGTATTTTATTTCAATAATTGTGTGCCACCATAAAGCTAAGATAATCTAAACGCTACGTAAACTGTTTTGAGTGAATTTAGTGATATAATATAGATAAAAAAAATATGATTGAGGACCTGTATATAACAAGTTATGTTGTTATATATTCACCTCCTTCTAGAGTTGGCCGATGTACCCACTGACAAATTTGAGAGCGATTGGCCCTATGTTCCCATGAATTGTAGCCCTCGGGGCAGACACCATGGTCCCTGAGTCAAGAACTCTGCATCTGCACGCATAGTCCTGAAATCTTTTATACATATCTTAATGCTTCTTTTACAAAAGATCAATTTGAAATCTATTTTATACACAATTGTATTTGTGTTTCTGCAATTCATAATTTTGGATGAAATTGAATCTTGTAACTTCCAGAACCACGAAATTAAAGCTTGAACGTACAAATATAACGTTTAGGAATTGAGAAACAAAAACAAAGTACATTTACTTTAAGAGAAAATCATGGGAAAACGATATTTGGATTAAAGCTATATCAGTGTGTTTTCACTTTACATATATACGTTTGAGTAAACTTATTTACTACACATATTAATTTATATTTACAAACAAAGCAATAAAATACAAATATTCTCTGCTAATGAGAACAAATCAAAAACCAAAGATCATATAATTAATGATAATTCGTTCACTCTTCGTTGATTGGAATATTTTCAACTTTAGAGCCTATTTTAAATAAATTAGTGACAAAAGAGAAAGAAAAAACCTGAACTTGGCAAAGAAATGTTCAAACTTTTGGCCATAAGGATCCTAAAATGGTCAAAAACCTGTGAGAAAACACATTGTTTTCAGTGTTAATTTTTTTACAATGTTACTATCACTTTCAGATCCTGAAAAAGTATCCGTTTATTGTACCAAAGCCCATTACAACATTTTTAACAAAAAAATAAGAGAGGTTTCTCCCTCAAAACTTTTTCTACGATTTTTAAAAAAAAATTCAACAAGCAAAAAAGACAAGGAAATACGCATCGATTTTTGTTTAAAGTGTCACACTTGCACCTACATAGTGACTACAATTTGTGAAACTTTCAAATTATTTGTACCCCCCCCCACCAGAATTAAAATAATATTAAGGTTTGAGCATCTATGGTACGATAATTCGATAAGAGGTGGGGTAGAAGGTCGAAACTAACATTTTGGGTCAATAACAACCCAATTTGAACCAAGGGCCAATTTCACTATCTTACTAGGAAATGCCCTTTAAAAAAATAAAAACACTGTAAAACGCTTCTCGCAACTTCTTACCGTTTTGACTCAGACGTCTGTCGACAGACATACGTTCGAACATAGCTGTTCTATAGGGTTTCCAACACCTTTGAATATCGTAGTATAGAAGTGTAATTGTTAAATATAGAATTTTATAACATTTTGTTTTATTTAATGGACTATATTACTCATTCCCAGAACTTAAGGAATAATTTGCAGCATGTAAAATTCCTCAAGTGTCAAGCAGTTTAATAGATTAAGCCAAAGAAAAGTAAAGCAAGGTCTTTTCCACAGTGAGTTTCCTCTTACAAAGGGCGAAATAGAATTTCCGAGAATTTCCGAAGAGAGACAAAGACAAGAAGAGCCTATTCTCCAAGGAGGTAGCGATAGAAGCAAAGACTTATTTCATTTTTTTTTTCCACTTTTAAGAGTCTTGTAACGTACTTAAGCTAACAAATGCAAGAAGTATTTAGAGAAAAAGAAGAACTCCTGCAAGGAATAACATGAAACAAAGACGCAATAGAAATCAGAGGTGCCCATCCCCCCCAAAGCTGATGGCGCACTCCCCCCCAAAACTAATAATCTCTTCCCTCCTCAAAACTCAAGTCCTCTAAAAACAATTGCCCAGTGTAGCAGTAGTTTTTATAGTAATAGTAATTGTTATTTTTGTTGTTGTTTTTATTTCCTGTAGTAGTATTATAGAATGCTTGTAGTAGTAGTAGGGGCAGTAGTAATTATAAAAATGGCATTACTTTTATTAGTAGTCTTGGTAGTGTACAATACTATATATGTTCTATAAGGATATTGAATGGTATAAAAACTTCTACACACTGTGTATGGCACAGGTATTCTTTTTTTTTTTACAATTAGTATTATTATTTTTTTTCTTTACAAAATATTGATATAATTCCCTTGTACATGAAAAGTAAGACGCAAGTTACAAGTTATTGAGTTTGATACCAAAAGAAAATGTTATCCTCGAAATTAGCCTACAAAAAGAAGTGATATCCAACAAAAAACATTTATGTAAAAGAGTCAAGTACGAGTGGCCTTAAAAAGAATTGAAATCACAAAAATAGGCGCCAAGTTCTGGTGGACAACAGTTACAAACACTCACTGGCTCACTTCAAATTTAGATTTGAAACTTGTTTGTTGTCTGTATGGTTACCACTAGCTCACAATTATGTCAAACTACTTTATAATTTTCAACAGACAACATAGGCAAGTTTCAAATCTAAATTTGAAAGTGATTCCTTGAATGTTTGTAACTGTTGTTCACCAGAACTTGGCGCCATCCTTTCATATAGCAACTTGCGCGGTATTTCATTCATAGAGTTTCTAAGCAGGAGGCAGGGGGATTCATTCTCGAGGTTAAAAAAAAAAAAATCGCATCGTGTTCCAATGTTATTCTGACGACAGCAAAATTACTTATTCGACATTAGAGTAAACTTCTTTCCCATTTTTTTTCTCGATGGCACAACTTGCGCCATTCATCCCTCCTGTGGGCGGCCCTTCTCTCTTAAAACGAACCAACCTTTCCTTTCATACGGCTACTTGCGCGGTACTTCATTCATCGAGTATCGAAGTATGGGGTACGGGGGTTCACCCCGGAAAATTTTTGAAAAATTAGCTTCTCAAAATCGTGTTTTAATGCTATTCCGACAGTAAAATTGCTAGTTCGAAAGTAGAGTAAAATCCCCCCCCAAATTTTTCTCAATGGCGCAGCTTGCGCCATACATCCCCCCTGTGGGCGGCCCTGATAGAAATAAAGTAGAGATTTCCCGAGGGAAACTATACATCCAGACACAACAGCAGAAAGCTATGTACATCGTATGAAGAAACAATCTTTGCCCCATTCCAATAATATTTAAAGTTAGTACATTAAAAGTAATGAACTGGAAAACGTTGTCTTAGCTCAGATATATAGGATTAGTAAACTATTCATGAGAAAAAGATACATACATATACATATACAGGGTGGTGCAAAATCCCGTTTATAACACTTGGAAGAAGAATCTACACATGAAAACAAAAAAGAATATGTGACATTTTGTTAAATTCGGCCATTCGTAGTTCTTGTTATGTATCGAACATGTGTGGTTCACCGTTTCTCGTCTTCTGCATCCATTTTCAGCATGTCAGTTTGTCCCCCCCCCCCATGAGAAATTCCATGTGCTGCGACCCTACCATCCTGCTTCTGACATCATTATGTTATTCAGGCACTACTTTCTCTAAACTGTTTGTTACCGTTTGCTGTTGCACTTTTCCTTTGTCCGCAATGAGGTGTCACACGTTGTTTTGCCGCCATTTGCGACAGCTTGTAACTCGGAAATGACGCCTAATTTAACAAAATGTCATATAAACTTTTTTGTTTGTTTTCATATGTAAATTCTTCTCCCAAGTGTTGTAACAGGTACGACAAATTTTCAGGGGTTGATTCCTTATGGATAGACAAATTTAAAAGTTCAAACGACCATATGTCGGGAAATGCACCGTTACAGAGTTATGGCCATTGATCCGCCTTACAGTGTGAAATAGTCACATGCTGGAAGCAAAGGAACCAATCCTGGGAGGGCCCATTCCCCCCAAGGCTCATGTGGGCTTCCTAGTGTATTTATGAATACACAATATTTGGCATATTTTCAATGCCATTTGTCTTAACATCCTCAAATATATACCTTCTGTGTCTGAGCGGGCCTTCCCAAATTTACAGAGAAATCGGTGCCCTTGTCTGGAAGCCCCTCAATGAGATTCTTACTTTCCCAAAATATTGACCAAAATAGTTCAGATTTCGGGAAATATAAGGAACCATATCTTGGGAACCGTAAGTTCTAGATAGATCATATTGGTGTTGGTCAAATACCTGTGAGGATGGTGAACATTTTAGTACCAAATAGTAAACGGTGGCCACTGGACAACTGGCCACCGTTCCCCAAATATTGGCCCAAAAAGTTACGATTTCGAGAAATTTAAGGAGCCATATCTCGGAAATCATAAGTTACAGAGAGATTATATTTTGTGAATTTTTCAATTTTGAGCCCTCCATATTGAGCATGTATCTTTGTAAAACAACATATCGTAGACATTTTAACAACTCTTAAACAGAACATGTGGAAAAAATTTAGTACTCGAGGAAATTATAAATGGATAGATATATTACAAGAATTGTTTAATGAATATAATAATAATAAAGTACACAGAACAATTTGTATAAAGCTTGTACCTAAGTAGAAGTTTATAAGAAAAAAATAGTACTTCTTAAGTTCGTTCTGGCAATACTCTTTGAGCATTCTCATGTGTTTCTTTTTTCTGCAGACTAATTAGTGGGAGCAATTTGTTGGGACTCGTTTACTATTGCCAACATTATGTCTATCCCTATTTCTATGACAGTTGCTAATACCGTTACAAAGAAGTGCAATGTGATGTGATGGTATTTTCAAAAGTTTCCGCCCTGAAATTGAAATATCGTACCAATGCACACAAGCAGTTCCTACCATATAATTTCTTCCACGGAAGTAACATTGTATAAATTTTAATTTTCAAGCTGTTCCAGTTCTTTACAGGCAAGCATTTGCATTTGTCGCTCGCATACTGGATGGTAATGTTCCAGTTTGAATGGCTGTGTTGGGTAAGTTACTTCTAAAAATGTAACGCATTACAAGTTACTTTACTTTCCACTAAAATGTAACGTGTTACTAACGCGTTACTTCCAACCAAAAAGTAACTGTTACTCTACTTTGAAAGTAACGCATTACTAGGGCGTTACTTTAAGGTCCGCAACTTTGAATATGTGAAAAAGTTCTTGTTACTTCAATTTTCCGTATTATTATTATTATTATTATTATTATTATTATTATTATTATTATTATTATTATTATTATTATTATTATTATTTATAACAACATTGTGTATAAACATGATAGATAGACGGTTTGTATCTGAATACTAGAAAACTAGTTGATTGACAACCTCGGTAGTCGTGAAGTCTAGGAGTCTATTTGTTCACGAGCTTTTGAATTTGGGTTGAGGGTCTAGGTTGTTGAGTATTCGGGCTCGAGCTAAGCATTGTTAAAAGTTACAGAGCGCTGGCCAAATATGTTCAAAACTGCTCGCAGCTCATTCACTATCGAGCCGAACTGAGAAGTGAGCCGAACCAACAGCTCACCCAACCAAGCGGCTAGAGCCCTCGGCTCAGTTGAGCCCAACCGAGCAGATGGCTCATCCCAGCCAAGACTACTCGAGCCGATGGTTCAACCCAAGCGAGCCGGCTCGAGCCATCGGCTCAGCTGAGCCGGGCCGAGCCGAACTGAGCTCGTTATAAAAATATCTTGTTGTCTTGTTATCGAGACGAGACGAGATGCAAGCAATGTCCCCTCTCGTGAGCAACACTAAAAGTATTCCATATTACTGCTTACATTTCTTATGGCTTTCACTTTCCAGTGTAATCAAGCTATGATTTCAAAATGAGTTAAATGAGATGAACGGGCGAGCTATTTATGGACTATAAGCAGTGACATGAGCAGTTCCATATTCCATTGACATGAGAAGTTCCACGCTCATTATTCTTCTGTCTAACAATTATTTTTTGTTATGTGATAATTTTCATGACTGAAGGTTAACTTGTTTCACTTTATAATCATAAACATCTTGTCTCACAAGACAATGTTATGTTTGGAAAATTACAACGTATCTGCCTCTTAAGAACATCCCGTAAGCTGTATCTTTCACACTTATTTATGGTAGAAATTTAACAAAAATCATCCCGAATATTGCAACTAATATTTGCAAAACAAATTTCGTTTACTTCTGTTTACAACGTCATAAGTGATTTTGATACGTTCATTCTTAACGATACTCGGTTACTGCCAGTTCTATATTAATTTGGCTAGCTCTGTTAATTGTAGAGGCAGAACAATGATTTTGGGCGCGTTGGAAAGATCTTAAAACAGCGAATAACGATTACTTCAGAACATTTTCCCGTATATAATTTCGTTTCAAAGTCCTTCACAGTTAAAGATTGAAATACAAATTGAAAATACACATTCCTTTCACTTTAAGGCACCATGTTTAAAGACAACAATAGTGTATGACAAGAAGTCGTTAAAGACAACAATAGTGTATGACAAAAAGTCATTATAAATAATAGTCAATATAAATAATAGTCAATATAAATAATAAAAGTCATTATAAATTATTATATTATAAATAATATAATAGGGATACGGACAAAATCTCGCGGCCGAAACATCGCCGCCCAAAACCTCGCCGCGAATGAAACTTTTCTTTAAAATTTTCCCAATGTGTTTCTTAATATGCAATTCCACATTACAAATAATAATAATAATAATAATAATAATAATAATAATAATAATAATAATAATAATAATAATAATAATAATAATAATAATAATAATAGAAGAAGAAGAAGAAGAAGATACAAAACATCGTGTACGTGAGCTTTCTCGGGTTATTCCCGTTTCCTCCCACTTTCTTTATTCGATCATTTTCTTCATTCTGGTCATCTACGTCTCCTTTAACCTACAGGACATAATCAAGGGACGTCGTAAAAACTCATATATTATTTCATACTTTCATAAATATTATTAGATTTTTGTTAAAATTTTAAGTTTTTGGATGTTCCAAAGTTCACGAAACTAACCCCGTTAGTTGTCATTACTTTCCTTATGCAGATTTTCTTTCCCTATAACCAGTTTAAAAACATCTTGTCGCCCTACCTTCACATTGAAATCCTCTAATACAGAAATAGAATTTTCATATGGTATCGCGGGACTTGGTCAAACACCCGTGATACTTCTTCTGAAACAGCCGTCATCCTTATCATCTGTTGGAACATTTACATTTGGTCAGGCGAGATTTTGGGTATGGCGATATTTTGGGGCACGAGGTTTTGCCCGGCGAGATTTTGGTCCGCGAGGTTGTCGCCGCGAGGTTCTGGCCGCGAGGTTTTGTACCCAAACCAATATAATAATTTATTCTCAGTGAAATGAAGCAAGAAAGAAGTTTCTACCTTGAAATATCGAGAAGATACGACGTTTCAAAACTTAAGGGATAAATTCTGTTGTCGACCATCTTGATGACGTCATATCTTGGTTTCCCCCAGTGGGACTTTGTTTGGAGCTCTGAGTGTGTTGTTCAGGACAACAATGTGAACGTCTCCACCAATTTTTAGCTTGTTATTATAAAATTCCGGGTTTGGACCATTTTTTGTCTAATTGCACTGGACTATACTTCTTCACAATGAAAATTATAAATTGATATTACAGTATTTGTGAGTCCTGGACTTTGCATTACACTCAGAATTTTCATTACCGTGCTAGTGATTGTTTCAGGTGAGAGAGAATTTAGTAAATTATCGTTAAATCAGAAACCAGTTGAGATCAAAAAGCTCAACTTAAAATTCAATTTTCTCGCGATGAAATGGACAAAACTGTTTAAAAATAGTTCATTTGGATTCAGAATTCTCTAATAGTATGGAAAACTCAATTAGAAATATATTCAAGCTTGAATACTTTTACCATTCGCAGTGACGGATCTAGGCCGGGGCCGGGGGTCCTAGGACCCCCCAGTTTTTTAGTAACAAACCTAATTTAAGCTATTATTTGTATATTTTTGAGAGTTTATTGTAAACTCATTACATACTTATCATAGTCTGGGTTCTGGCTGCCCCCCCCCCTCAGTTTTTCGTTCTAGATCTGACTCTGACCATTGGCATAAGCACTGCTTCAAAGATCCCAAGCTAGAGATCATTTTCCTACTGATCCTATGATCACATATGTTTAGAAAGGTTGTCAATCGAATTGTTGTTCTCGAATTAGTATAAAAACACAATTAGACATTTATCCAGGTGTTGGCACTTTTTACTAAAGCACTGGCGTTAGTTCTTTGGATCAAGAGAAACTAAATCATCAATCATGGTTAACAATAGTGCACGAATATGCGTCTATAATGAACCTTTCTTTACGTTATTAATCATCAACTGCAAGAAGATTCAGTCCATTAATCCGTTCAGGACATATCGTAATTCCATCTACTGTTGCTCAAACATATTCATCTTAGCCTACAGTAATATATTGATTTCATCACTAGCATATAGCGCTAGCACGCTAGGCTACGAGTGCCGATCAGTAATATATTGATTGAAGGAAGATAGTTTACTATATTTTCATGTTTTCAGAAGAATGGAAATACAAGGCATAACTTAGAAAAAAAATAATGTATTGTATTAGGCTTGACAATAGGATAAAGTCAATCCTTCATTATTTGAGAGTAAGCCTAAATGGTGAACTGAGAAATGAGAGTATGCCTCAGAAGCTTGAGTTTTGTAGGCTACATACATTTCAGTACTTAGTAGCAGTATTTTATTTGGGGTTTATATTTTTCTTAATGGACGACGTGGAGTTTGTACAGAATGCAGAGGACAAGGTTCTAATAGCAGAAACCTAGAAGTATGAACCAAATGTAATGTGATGGTATTGTCATTACCTTATTACGTGCTTCTAGGCGTATAAATTGTATTTAAACTTCTTGTGTGTTATCTCTACAGTAATACATTAGAAGCGAGTTAGCAGGAGGGCTATTTGAGGTCAGCTTTGAGCTTCTTAAATTAACATATTACGTACATTAACATAATTATGTAATATGTATCTGTGTTACAATTGGCATTCTTGCAACTGCCCGAGCTATTATATATTTATATATATATATATTTCTTATGTGTATAGGGGCAATGGTGGCTCAGCAGTAGAGCGTTCACGTCTGGTGCCTGGGGTTTCTGGTTCGATCACAGCTTGCCCCAACGGAGCTTTGTAATAGGTAAATACCATATGTGTGAGTTTTCTCATGATTCTTCCGTTTTCTTCACTCTACCATATTTTATTCATTCTCATCATAAGCTTTTGCTCTACCCTACATGCCATAATAGTTCATTTCATTTGTCTCAAGTATATAAAACCCAGTTATTTATGGGCATAGCATAACGGAAAAATAGACATAAAAGTACAGGAGGTAATGTTAAGAATTGTGTTAAAAGAAGAAAATACGTTAAATCAATTTATGACGATCTTGTGACATTTATAATGTTGTGTGTTCGTTTGTTTGGAGCTTAATATTCTTTTCAGCAGCCAGACATTTGAGATCTATTTCAGCCCAATAACGAGGAAACTTCTACTTAATCAAGAGAGATTAAAAGATGCCTGGTAATCCTTATCTTGCACATCAAGTGTGTGTTAATCTTCACGATAATCAAACCTGATAAAAATCCGGAATACAAATACTGTGGGGAAAATCGTGGCAAACAACACCAAAATCGAGTTGTGGCAAACGAAACTGTGGCAAACAACACGCCACCATGTGAAACTACGAACGCTGACAATTGGATCTCTTTTAAAGTTCTGCTTGTACATATGAATGAACCGACACGATAGAAAACGTAAACTTTAGAATCCTTATTCTTGCTTTACTGAAATCCGTTCTACAAAGCTCAAAGCTATGCAGGAGCTTGTGATGACGCCAGTGTTGACCGTTCAAACTCAAAAGCCATAAAAAGAAAGTTATAAGAACATCCATTATGATTTTTATTTCATATCTTGAAAACAAATACGTTCTAGAAAGGAAAATTTGTAAAAAGGAAAAAAAAACTAGAACAAAATGTCTTTCTTTTCTTTTACTACTGAAGCTAAAATGGTTATAGCTAGAATCCTTCAAAACATTTCCAAAAGATAAAAGTGAACGATTTATTTATCACAAAATGTTACTTTTCGTCAAATTGCTACAGTTTTTTTCCCCTTTTTGAACAGTTTTTCATCTTTCTTTTATAGGAAGCTTCTTCAATTCGAAGAGAAGAAAGCTCCTAGATGATAAGGAAACCACTTTTTTTTTTTTTTTTTTTTTTTTTTTTGCTTTTAACAGCTATTTCGAGTATTCTATATATCATCTGTGAAGAAAACATCTTTGAAGACGGTAATAAAAAGAAAAAAAAAAAGAAATGTTATGATGGAGGAATGTGTTGGACAACATTCATTCAAGGGAAAAAGTATTTCGTTTTCTTCTGGAAATAGATTCCCTGGAGAAATGTTTTCTACCATGAAACCAAAAATTCCCTAGGATTTCCAATCGAACGAGGCAGATGGATGGACATATTAGAGTGCTTTGATCTAAATATGTATAACCACATATATTACAATTGCCTTATTCAGTGCACAAGGAAATCAATTCCACTTTTGTTATTTTCGACACATTTGATTTTAAGATATCTATCTGAAACGTTATTTTTTTCACAGTTGAAAAGATTTTTCAGGTATTGTAAATAACTCTTATCATGTAAAAAAAAAGTGTCAACTTTCCAATGTATCTAACCGTGAATTTATAATGTGAGGCCCGACCCGAGCCCGAAATATGCTTTAGCACTTACGCCCGAGCTCTTGTGATAATCAAATAAGCCCGAATTACAGAAGCTTAATAATTAACGCAAAATTGTATTTTTATTTACAGCAAGTAGAGGTTTAATTTTGCAGTTGTGCTTTAAAAGTCTTCCAGAAAGAACGGTCCAAGAAATATCGTTGTACACAGTATGTATAAAGTTAGGCCCAAAAAGGCCCGAGAAATATGGTTGTATATTTAAAATTTACGTCCCAAGCCCGGATCGGGCCCGAAGTGATATAGATTATGTTTCATAGGTCCGTGTCTGGCCCGCGGGTCAGACCGGGCTTAAACCCGGGGGGTTCGACCCGAGCCCGTGCAGACATCTACACACCATACAAACTTTATACGTCTTCCCCTCATAACTTTGGTATTTTGACCACATTGCATTGTGCTATAAACACCCCAAACGTTTCTTCTTTCGTTTGTAGAAAGTTCCGTATTTTCCTTTGAAAATTTACTTAAATTCGTTGTTATTTTTTAAATCTTCCAAATACGGAAAATGAAATAAATTCAGTCCTGCTTTTTGTGTCTCGACTATAGGCTGGAGGACAGTTAGGTGCATCATTAATGCAAGTGAACTTTACAGTAATTTTATAACTGAGGGAATGAGAATATGAAAAAGAAACGTGAAATCCTAGAGAAAAATCACGGACTTAATTTTGCGCATCACAAACTTAGTTGGACATGAATCGCACCAAAGACTTGTCTCATCAAATGAACGTCTCTACTAATCAGCCTTCATAACCAGTTCCAAATATAGACTTAACAAGATCAACTTTTCGCTGAAACATCTACATAGGAAGAATAATAATAACAGTTGTAAAAGTAGTGATACATGCTGATCAGAACTCATTCTTAACGATGACATCCCAGCATTTACCTGGTGAATCATAGAAAGAGCTATCAGGAATCTACAGGATAACTGCCCTGAAAGCTTGCGATCGAATCTTCCAGATCAGAAAGCAAGAATCATTAGCTTAGGACTAACTTGATACTGATAACGTTAATTCGTTTAGTTTCCGGATTATTACAAACGATGATTCAATTTCATATTCACTGCAGCTTTATTATTGCCGATATTGAAAAAAAAAACTTTTTATACGTATTGCAAAAATCAATAATCATTTTTTGTGTTCCACTTTCGCTTCCTGCCACGTGAGCGCAGTAGCTAGTATTTATTCAAAGTGGCGACAGGTGCAGGAAAAGCATATGTTGTGCTCGAGTTTCATTGACATCAGTCTGTCCTATCAGTACAATTACACTTCCGAACGAAGTTCAACAATGATCCACCAACTATCAAGTCTATTCGGCGATAGTATGCATATTTTACATCTTTAAGATGCCTCTGAAAGGGGAAATTAAGTGATCGGCTTACATCTCCCGATAGATCGATAGTGGTGGGAATGATTATCAGCAATACTTGTCATGGCCTCCATGATCTCCGGACCTAACCCCATGAAAGTTTTTTTTTATGTAGAGTTATGTGAAACATACAACTTCCTCTACCAACAAACCTAACAGAACTGAGAACTTTCTCACAGTGAATTCCAATCGATTGATATGGACATGCAGCACCGAATGTGAGACAAACTTGATTAATGACTTAAAATATGCAGAATTGCTAGGGAAAAAGATGAAATGAAATCTTTGAGGTTTACGTCCCACTGTTATACCGGTTAGGCTAAAGGAGACAGTGATGATGAGTAATGAATGAAATGGTGGAATGAAGAAAGTGGAAGGAAACGGGAGAACCCCAGGAAACCCACGCACACGGTGTTTGTCCACCACAAAGTTCACTTGGCGGGGGCTGGGATCGAACCCGGGACCCCAAGCACCAGAGCTACCACTGAGCCACCGCGGCCCCAGAATTGCTAGGGAGTACATTTAAAGCACTTGTAATATATTACTAGAAAACCTGTTGAGTTTTCAATATGTCTGAAAAGTTTTGTGACATTTCCATTAATAAAGCTATATTGAATTTATGAAATCGTGTCAATCATTTGTAATAGCCCTCCTTATTAATATTAAAATTCAAATTTTCTGAAACATTTTCGTTGATTTCCTGAAGTTTAGTATTCTGCACTGAGTCTATTTGAGACGAGAACATACAGTTTAAAGTAGAAAATAAACCACAGTAATGCGTTCACTGAATCGAACTCAAGACCTCACACACCAAAGGCTCATGCGCTAGCTGATATATTAGCAAGGAGGACTGGTAAATTTTTATTACAAGTAAATAAATGGTTAACCGGAAAATAAGAATGCACCTCTTCGTTCGCAAGGGCTAATATGTGTCTTTTTTTTTTTCGGGATTTAATCCTACGTTCGATTCTCGGTAAGAGTGTTTAAATATCATTCAAATCAGAGAAGTAATTTAGGGAAGACTTTAACTCTTATAAACATATGCAAACGTAAAATTTACGCTGCAAAGTATTCATTCAGTTTCATTACACAAACCCTCTTCTTTGATGTCATAATTTGGGTCCATTATTAATTCATTTTGTTCAGAGTTGGTCCAATTAAATTTGAATGTTTTAATTATTGTCCAATGAACACTGTTAATTAATGAACATAGGTTCTTGTTATTCAATTGCGCACATGTTGATCACTCACGACTATTCCCCTAATAATATGTGGCAAGCTTCATTTCACAAATTAATATAGGGGTACGCTCAGCATATTCAATTACATGTTGTAACATTTTTTATATATATTTATTATTATATCGGATGTTCTAAAAGACATTAAATCCTAAATATCAATACGTGTAACGTACCAGCTACATGAAATTAGAAGAAATTCTTTTTATGGACTCCAATTTTTATTTAGATTAGATAATTTTACGTCAACAAATTAATCATCAGTCTTTTAAAGGAAATTGTTAATGAACTTGTTGGCAAATATTTTTAAAACGTGTACATTAACGTACTGCATATCTGATGAATTGATCATCTTTTTAGAGTAACTTAATTACTGCAGTGTATTCTATGGTGTTATTGAGAGTTGGAGTATTGGAATGAGAAATAAGGGGAGTAAAAGACTTAACCTTTTCAGTCCATAGGTGCACATATGTGCACTTCCGGTGTTTTTTTTCTTCTATTCTTAGGCTTGCATCGTAGTAGAAACCCTTTTGTAACGTTTGTGTACCTTCCATCTGTGTTTATTAGCAATCTTGTTTACCAGATGGCATCAACAGCAATACAATAGAAGTTTGAAGTAGCTGATCGCACACTATGCCGAACATTGAGCGTGAAATTCAAGGTAGGTGTATTCTTAATAACTTCTTTGTTCATTTGCGACTGTTTTGCTAATTGGACATATTAATTAGTGAGTAATGAATCTTATGAGATTACTTTTAATTTGATTGATTACGTGGCGTAGAGCTACGTAATAGGTACACATAGGACTTAATTCGTTATTTTTGCCATGTGCATTTGGTGGCGCAATAGTCAGTTTGAAGTCAATTAGGGATAATTTAAGCAGAATGTTGGCACTACAAAAATACAATTGAATAGCTATAATCAGTGGCGTATTTACGATTTTGTTTCTGGAGGGGCTTTGCTAACTTTCTGGGGGGGCTTTGCCTGAAAATGTGAAAATTCTGCAAGATATTTCATATAGTTTACTATAGTAAGTAAGATTTCGGGGGGGTTAAGCCTGGAAGCCCCCCTAAATACGCCACTGGTTATAATATATTAACTTGTGTTTATAATATTATGTGTTTAATATTATCCTAGGTTATCTATCCTTATCGTATCTATCCTAGGTTATATTTGGATTTAGGTTAGGTTAGATTATATTTGATACTCGATATTGTATCACAATTGCCAGACAATAAACCTTATTTTTCTATGTACAGTCCGCAACAAATAACCTGCAACAAGAGCATGTAAGTATATTGTGAAACGACGAAGTCTTTTGCTTCAAAATAAGTGTACAGGGGAAGACGCGAGGTTTCTTCTGGAATGATTCGTCCCATTTAAACGTTTTGTTGATCTTACAGGCGTAGTTTCACGATAAACTTACATGCTCATGTTGCAGGTTTTTTGCTGCGGACTGTACATATGTAAAAAAAAAAAAAAAGTCTTCAAAGTGGTAATTGTAAACAAAAGATATAGTTCCCGTGGCGGCTTTGGATTGAAGCATTTCCCGTAATCGTAGGATTTCCAAAAGAAAACAAAGAAAATGCCAATGTGCCTAATTCTTTGACTTATAAACTTCAAGCATGTTAATTTTGAGAGGAGCACTTTTCGAAATAGTTTCTAAATTGGTCCCCACTGTGTTTTTATTTTACAAAAAAAAAAAAAAAAAAAAAAAATATTTTTAGATAAGTTCAAAACTAAATATTTTTCTTTACACAGGTTTCATGATGATGAAATTATTCGCTGTACACTCCTGTCATCTTGTGTTGACAGTAAGACAGCGAGCGTTTGTAGAAATCGGAGGCATCATGATCGGAGGAAGAGAAAGTCGATGTTGGAATGTATATACAACAAAACTGAGTGGTATTTATTTAATGGATAAGTTCTTGATATTATTACAAAAGGCAATACGCCCCAAGAAGTGGCCAGTGCGTGTTTTCAACCATTTTGTTGATTTAGTTCTAGTGAACTCCTGGCTAATGTATCTCAGAAGGTGTAATGAAGGTCTTCCAAAGGAGAACTAGTTAACACTTCTTTGCTATCGCAGGGATTTGGAAAATGTTCTCATTCATTTTGCTGGAGAAGCAAAGAAAACTCACAGAAACGTCGACGATAGTTCAACTGAAATGCCGGAAAAACCGAGAGAAGAATCACGCCGGGCAACGAAGATAATGAGAGTAATCAGCCAGTCAGTACCAGAAGTACGTTACGACAATATTGGGCGTTTACCTTTGTTTCTGGTTGACAAATTTGCCAGCTAATGTCGACAAAAAAGGTGCAAATTCCAAAGTAGGGTGATTTGAAAAAAAAATGTACCTGTGTATTTTACAAAATATTTACATAAACAGAGAAAGCATATATAGCAATCTGTTAGTTAAAACCGCAGGTACACATATGTGTAAGACCCTGTACTCCGAGGTAACAAATAAAATATATTAAAAAATGACAAATTTGTATTAATTTGTCCCCAGTCATCATAATTCAAGCAATAGTTGCAAAAAAAAAAAAAAAAAAAATGTGGACAGCTCAGTACCGGGATTCTAGAGGTTAAGACATGGTCCATTTCTTATTTAGATTTACCGGTACTAATTGTTTCCGGAAGTTTTCGTCTCTCTGAATGTTATAGCTTAAAATTGTGTTTCACTAAAAGTTTTGTTTACACTGTTAGAGAAGTTTGCCCATCAACTTATTAGCTGATACACAATCATTCGTGCTCACATTTAAATGTGGTTAATGTTAGTGTGCTTCATATGCATTGGAAGTTAAGCTTATTAAATATTACACTGTCCTAAAGATAAACGGTAACAACTATCTGTAGTTTATAACCTGAGCTTACGTTGTTAACTTAATTAATCATATTATGCTACAAAAATGAAATATTTGAGTTTAACGTCGCACGTTTTTTGCCTGTTGGGCTAAAGGTGACCTATAATTAAAGCAATTGAACAATGATGATGATGATGATGATGCTGATGGAAGAATTGGTGGAATCACACAGTTGGAGGAAACGGGAGTACAGCGAGACAACCCTCGAGAATGGTTTTGCTAACCACAAACTTACTTGGCTGGGGGATTCATTGAGGTTGGCGATGGGAAAGCAACCGCCTCAGATCATTTGCTTCCTATGTTAATAATTCTTATCCAAATTTTATATTTAATGTTAGTAACATCAACCTACAGTTTGAATTTTTACTTGACTTTACAGGAGACGATCGCAGAAACATCAAAAACATTTAAAAAAATCTAGTGGTCTTCAATGGACGAGTATTTGAATGACCAAGATTTTCCCTCGGGATTGTCAGCCTAGTGCCTCAGGTCAACCGACCAATTTTCACCATACTTGTCTATTGCCATCGGCATCACTGAGCCGACCGCGTTTCCTTTATGCTGGTGGTATTACATTAATTTGGATTGACACATTCATGATTTTGCGTCATAAAATATCTCACTACCTCTATCATAGATGCATTAATACGTCATCATATACTTAAATTTTATATTCATTTATTTACTTTAATTTGAAGTTATTTGTTAAAGTGCCTAAGTGCGCTCGATGAGTGATGGGAATCGAACGTGGCTATCTCCTATAGCTAAGCTACTCTTTGCAATAATAGACTGCAAGATAAATTGTTTTGCCCTTAATATTCTTTGGTAGATAAAGAAGTTCAACATGATGCCTGAGAAGAAACACTAATGAGGATCTTCCTTCTTGTGAAGCAAGAGAGCATTGGAGAAAGAAAGAGATAAAGGTCCAGAGCAATTACTGAACTCATCTCGAAATGACTTCCCTTAAACTACTTATATATCGTAATACGTGCGATCGATACTAATGACCCAATCAACAAACAACAGCAGCACAGATAACGAACAGTATATTTGTGTGTAACGTGAAGCTTTCTCTTGAAAATTGTTGAACTTCGAGAAACATAAAGATTAAACCTTATTATCTTAAGACTATTAGTCTGTAAATTATGCATTGGTGAAATGAAATGAAACAGATGGCTATGCAAGGATAAAAAAAAATAGTATAATGATTTTGATTTGAACAACAAAACAAGAAGAGGAATTTATGCAACTTAAGCTTTCTCAATTACTAAAAACTTTCTAGGAAATGTTTCTCATGTTACATTTCTTGCTATATCGTGGATATCTCTTTTAAACTCTCATTTTTATTATCCAACAAAATAAATCGCAATGCAGTACATAGTCTACCAAATCGACTGTAAAATGATAGTTGACTTAGCTATCCACAATTAGCTTCTATGAACATCAAAGTGACTCCTTTGTACAGCAGAACAGCTCGTTTAGCCAATAGGCGACTTCTCGAATCCTTCGTTTAACTTTCTTCTCGGACAACAGTGTAGTATCTTCATCACATCGCCTCGATATTCGATTGATTATTAAAAATGATGTTACCTGGACTGAATGTCTTGTCTTGCGGCTAGTCTAAGTTATGCGTGAATTACACGAACATGTCTGAAAATAAGTTTCTTTTTTCTTTGTATGTTGGATGGTGATTTAATGTTCCTAATATTGCCAGTTTATATATACGTATTTCCACTAACTACGATGAAAGCATAGTTGCTGAAAGTAACAACAGCTGTAGATAAAACTGTAAAACTGTATAATCGTTCATAATTGCAAATGATGGTGTGTTGCAGTTCTGGACAGAAACGTAGATGCGGGTAGTGGTGTGATATAAATGGACATGTGAAACGACGTTTTCAGAAACACAGACTAGCCGTTCAGGTTTACAGGTAGTTTGCAGATGTACATGGAGGTGTAATTGGCGAGGATCACTTCGGACGATCACTAACATCCAGCAGTTGTACGAACAACTTTGAACGAGTGAATGGATATATTACAACGATAACGTTGTATGTATCATTGGCAATCTGTGCCTATTTACAGAAAAGGGATCAGAGGCGAATTATGTGAGCAATATAATGTATAATGAAAAAGAAAGACATATAGAGATTTCGAGATTATTATTTTGTAATCGGTAGCAAAAATATGAGTTGTTGTTACTATAGCAACGATATAAATAATTGTACATATACGTAGACATCTTAACGAGTAAAGAAGTGTGTATGAAGGTCTATATATATTTTATTATATGTGCAGAAAAGTTAATTATATCTACTCATCGTGGTCAAATATTAAAAGCTAATTAAGAAATTGATAAAACGCGTTAAGTTATTTAGAAGATTAACCTAAAATACGAACCAGGCCCTTATAAAAATTGGTGCCTCACCACGGGAGTTATATAAAGTGTCGTTTCGAAGGTCTAGTAAAAACGGCATTTCAACGCGATCTTAATATCACAATTTTGCGAAGTGGAAAAGTAATTAAACGAAATATGGCCACGGATAGTAATGATTTGTTGATGGACAAAGTGTGAATCTTGAATTAACTCCGAGGGACAATTTGGCAGACCTTCTAAAGGATTTGGCTTAACAGATGAAAAACCAATCGGAGCAAATGCAACATGTGAATGAAAAATTGGACCAGCAAATGCGTGTGAATGAAAAACTGGACCAGCAAATGCAACATGTGAACGAAAAATTGGACCAGCAAATGCAACATATGAATGAAAAATTGGACCAGCAAACGCATGTGAATGAAAAACTGGACCAGCAAATGCAACATGTGAACGAAAAATTGAACCAGCAAATGCAACATGTGAATGAAAAATTGGACCAGCAAACGCAACAGGTGAATGAAAAATTGGACCTGAAATTAACGCAACTAGCCAACGATTTTGATGAAAAAATACTAAAATTGAATCAACGTAATGAAGATAGATGGGAGCATGTGCAACATCAGTTAGATCAAATGAACTTACATGTGGTGCAAAATTTTGAGAAATACGAAGAGAAAATAGAAAAAGTCGTACAGCGAAGCACAGAAATTCAAGAATCTATGGATGTTTTAAAATCGACAATTAACGCACATGAAAACCACATCAAAGTACTACAAGATGAAATTAATTTCATCAAAGAAAGATGCATTCCCGGAACTTCATTTCAGGATACAGAAGGCACGAGTCATCCTATAGCCACAGGTTGGGTACCTGATCATCCTCCAAGAGCAACATTGGAATTTGTTGGATCATCGAGTGGTGCGGCGAGTAGTGGCGAAGAAGAACGAGTGAGGCAAACATCCAAACGCAGACGCATCTCCAGTAGATGTATGAAGACATATACAGGTAATCAGTTGCGGTTTAGCGAAGTAAAGTCGCTCACAAAGTTTAGTGGTGTGCCAGGAGATATACCCGCTAGGGCATTTCTCGAAAAATTCCAAGATGAATGTGAGCTCATCGGTGTAAATGAATCTCAATTCTTAAAAATATTACCGCATATCTTGTTGCCACCTTGCTTAACATGGTTTAAGGCTATTAGAGGTAGTCTTCATTCGTATTCAGTTTTTAAGAATGCTCTTTTGTCGAATTATGAAAACGATTTTATGGTAGCGAATAGAGATGCTGTTTTACGAAGGAACCACTATAATCCAAAGTTACATCGTAGTATTACTGAATTTGTAGTATCAACATATCATGAGCTAAGATCATTAAATCCGAACCATCCGGAATCCCGAATTATAGCTTCAATTAGGATCTTATTGCCATTTAGACTACAACAGTTGCTAATGTCAGCTCAGTGCATTAATTTCAATCATTTAATTATGCTCATTCAAAGTTATGAGAGTCAATCTGCAATTCAGAATCACAATAAGATGCAGGATAGAGGTCAGGGTAATTATGCAAGTAATCAGACACAATACGCATCTGTTCGAAATGTAGATATACAACCTGAAAATGAAACTAATGTTCGTAATTTCAATACCAGAATGAGTAGCTATAATGGTACCGGAAATCAAACGCAACTCAATTATAGAATCGGAACTCGGAATTTGAGAAATAACAACCGAAATTTCAGTAGGAATAATAATAATAATCGTCGATTCTCACAAAATCAATTTACAGATGGCAGGAATTTCGTAAACAGGGATCAAAATATGGTATCATCTTATGAAAGACAAGTACGTTCACAAGACTGTGCTATACAATGTTCCTTAAATGAACCCTTCGAACGTATAACTTGAATTGACTAAAAGGCGTCCGATGGATTTGTACTAAATTGACCTTTGCTTACGTTTATGGTTAATGTGTTTTTCAGTTCATTTATTATTAAAATGTACGTTGAAAACATGTGTAATTATGAAATATTATTCCAACTTTGTTATTCTATCGTTGAAGTTTCAAAATTGTATACTTTATCTAATGTTTGATGTTTGTGTTTCTTGTCTTTGCAAAGTTATCTCATAATTACTTATTTGAATATTATGAATCTTTAAAAATAAAAGATCGTAATTTTATGTAAACTTATGAAAGTAATGACAGATATATGAAATAGCTGCAATTTCTTATATGGAAAGAATAAGAATAATGAATATCGAATCCCTTGATTTTTCAAAACTTATTAATGTGTTACGTGATAACCATCAATGCGTTTATATGTTCCACACTTTGTTGACTGATCCTATCAATATTTAATATTATGAAGATCTTTGTTTGTAAATACAGTTATTTGTATATGAAGGAATAGTTAATTTTGTACCCTAGAAGGAAACTACTAGTTAGGTTTAATTCTTGAATAGCCTTAATTATGATAATTGTAATTCGTCGTTGTTAATGTCGAGATATATTGATAAAAATATAAAATTATGTTATGTTATAGTATATTATATATAAATGGAAAAGTTAATTATGTATGTGTATTAAAGATAAAAGGGCTATTCAAAAGATATTCATTAAGCTATTCATTATGTATGTGAGGGCTATACAAAAGATAAATGATGCATGATATCTAACCCAGGGTTCTTTCCTTCATAGTAAAACTATTATGGAAGTCCCGTTCGAGGTGACATCTACAACGATAACGTTGTATGTAGATATCATTGGCAATCTGTACCTATTTACAGAAAAGGGATCAGAGGCGAATTATGTGAGCAATATAATGTTAAATGAAAAAGAAAGACATATAGAGATTTCGAGATTATTATTTTGTAATCGGTAGCAAAAATATGAGTTGTTGTTACTATAGCAACGATATAAATAATTGTACATATACGTAGACATCTTAACGAGTAAAGAAGTGTGTATGAAGGTCTATATATATTTTATTATATGTGCAGAAAAGTTAATTATATCTACTAATCGTGGTCAAATATTAAAAGCCAATTAAGAAAGTGATAAAACGCGTTAAGTTATTTAGAAGATTAACCTAAAATACGAACCAGGCCCTTATAATATTTGACCTAACAGAATGTTTGCCGCCAACGAAATACCTAGAAGCTGAACACTGAACATACACGAGCACATGTAATCATTTATAATGTTCTGCAATACCAAATAACTTGGACGACGTGCCCATCCCAAGTTGTCTCTTGGTCACAAGACAATGCGTATAGTCATCGTCCCACAACATATGCTGCATAACGAACGGAAATGCAAACAGTTCCTTAGTGAAGTTGCCTTAGGATGACAATTTTGTTCCCCACTACATTAGAGAAGAAATTAGTATCCATAGAGTGGGAAATTACCAGTTCACTAGTCCTTAAGAAGTTCAAAGTGCTTTCCCCAGCTAGTAAAGCACACTTTTTCTACACATTGGAGATGTGCTTCTGCTGAAGGTTTCTGTAGAAGGGTCTGGCGATGCGTAGTAAAATTTTAACGCGCTTGATGGCTGTAATCAAGCTAAATTGATTGGACACACTTACATTGGGTGTTATGGCTTTTGAGGATAACGCCAAACCTCATGTAATTTAAATAACTGTCAAACATATGCACAATATTGGTTGGGAACGCATTGAAAACCCCTTTGCTGTCTGAATCATACGCCCACTGACTTTCATTGTTTCTACCAACTGGAAAAATGGTGTCCGGAAAGCGATGGAGGGTGAAAACCATCCTCCGACTATTCTTTCATATGATTGAGAGGTATTTGTATATCATACGTTAGTCAAACTGATGCAACTGTATGAGAAATGTTTTAAAGTCAATGATGAATTATACAGAGAAAATCACTTTCCGCATTAAAGGTGATCATTCTGCTATTTTATGTTCTTACTTGGCTCGATAGGAACATCGAAGGCAGTTCCGAGGAAACAACGTAGAACCATCGAGGACAGTTAGAAATTTCCATGCTCCTGACTGCGATTCGTTGAGTTCTTGTTCGTGGACATTATTTGAAGGCCAAGTTCGCTTTACTACACCACACAAGGTTACCACTGAACCAATACAGATCACGTTCAGCAGATCCCCGGGTAAAAGCTTTCGTTATTATTATTATTAGTCTATTATTAGTCTATTATTATTATTATTATTATTATTATTATTATTATTATTATTAGTAGTAGTAGTAGTAGTAGTAGTAGTAGTAGTAGTAGTAGTAGTAGTAGTAGTAGTAGTAGTAGTAGTATTTTATTATTATTATGATTAGCTTTAGTAGTAGTAGTAGAAGCAGATTGGTAGATTTATTAATACCGTATTCTTGATCCTTTCTATCTTAATAGCTCTGTGTTTTATGTTTCTCTGTTAATAACATGTTAATTCCTATGTTAATAACGAGGCCTTTATTAACTCTGTGTTTTCGTTCGTTTTCCTATATTTCGAGCAATAGGAGACAATTGAAAATCTAAAGGAATTAACACGTATCAACCGTGGTTTTAAAAACACGAAATTATTTTGCTGAAAGTTTAACCCATGAATACATTTCACCTACATGACCATGCAAGTCTGTCCTCTATCAACCCTTCCTAAGATGTTGTAAGTCGGAAACACTATTAAGTATAGTTTGTAGATATAAGAAATTATAGCTCCACCCTATACTTAAGATTGTTTCTTACTGTACAATACAGCATAATACTTATTCGGACTAATATTATTATTAGTATTTTTACTAGTTGTACATTTCTGTAGAGACTACAGACTTCCATTCCCAACACAAAAGTATGGTCACATTACGCAAATAAATAAGCAGGTCGCAAGTCGCCAATTCATATAACAATAATCTGATTTGATTGTCCTTCATTGCGTCCATTATTTCCATATGATCTAAAGTCATGTCAAAGTTCTAGGAGACTCTACACAACAAAAGGCTAAAAGGACTATTACAACGTTAGATAGAATCACAAGTAAATCTGCCCGTAAAAGTTCTTGCTAGAAGAAAAATAGAGGAACACGGAAAACGTCCCACTTTAAACTTGGATGAAGTTTCAAAGTCAATTGTCGTAGAGCAGACCCTAATGAAGCTCTTCCCTCAGAAGGATTAAGTGACAATGAGAATTGTCTGCAGAAAGAGCTGCCGTAATTAATGGATGTGTCTACATTTGAGTTGGTAACATGGTTAGTTTCTTCATTACGTATAATCAATACTAATGACACAGTCCATTTTATATGACCCTTCAAACTACAGTATGTTTATAAATTCGATGTCAATTCTCTTTCAAGCGATTTCTTTTGTCGAAAGAAAATTAAAAATGTTCTAATAAACGTGGTTTGGAACGTGACTGTTTACAGACTTGGGGGCGCGGTGGCTCAGTGGTAAAGCGTTCACCTCCCGTGCTTCGGGTCCCTGGTTCGATCCCAGCTCGCGCCGTGTGGACTTTGTAGTGGACAAACAGCGTGATCGTGGGTTTTCTCGGGTTCTCACGTTTCCTCCCACTTTCTTTATTCCACCATTTCATTCATTTCTCATCTTCACTGTCTCCTTTAGCCTAACCGGCATAACCGTGGGTCGTAAAACTTAAAGATTTCATTTCATTTCTTTTCAGACTTATAAATCGTGAACATTTACGAAATATTATGTTTTAAATAGCACAGTCTTTAAAACTATCGAAACTATAACAAGATGGCCAAATAATTACACAGAAACTAGTGGGTGCTCTATCTAAATATCTATATTTCACAATTAGCGGTATTTTTCTAACGAATTCAATAAAGTATGTTGGGATGTGAGTATTCGCTACATGGATATCAGAGAATTGTCAAACATCGATATTTAGATAGATCATTCTCGATTTGTAACTCTGAAAGAAGATATTTCTCGAATTATGTACGAGGTGTGTTCGATAAGAAACAGAACGTTTGTTATAAAATCTGTATTACTTTTTGACTGCATTTTAAACACAGTCCCCCATTAAATTAGTCCCACTACTGACATCACTCACTTACCAACGTTTCTTCCATTTTTGGAAAGCCAGCTAAAATGCACTTTTTGGGATGGTGCGTAGGTCTCTTGTGGTATGGTCCTGAAACTCTTCTATGGTTTGGAAACGACGTCCTTTGAAAATGATTTGAAGGTTGGAGAAGAGGAAAAAAGTCTGCTGATGCTAAGTCCGGAGAATAAGGTAGATGGGGAACAACAAGAATCTGACGTTTTGTCAGATAACTGCGGCTGAGGAACGAAGCATGAGTAGGTGCATTGCCACGATGCACCAACCAAATCTGCACCATCCGTAATTCAGGCCTCTTTCTCCGCATAGCATCTCTCAACAGCGCTAAAATGTTTTGGAACAGCTGTTTGTATACTATTTGATCATGTGATACAAATTCATGATGGAGAATGAACTTTCCAACAAACAAAACAACCAATTTCACCTTCATCTTTTACCGACTCATGCATGTTTTTTTTTTTTTTTTTTTTTTTTCCGACGAGGAGACCCTGGATGAATTGAAAAGGAATTTAAATGTCTCTGCAAATGTCTCGTCAAGTTTGTAGCAAACTTTCACACATACACATACACATCTTCAGTAAGCTTGTCACTGTATCATTAGTCACACGAACAGCTTATGCACATGCTCATTTCAGCGGCTGTAGCTGGACGACTACTAACGGTCATAGCAAAACAAGGCAAGGGGCAATTTGTTGTCTAAGCCTGCCGCTAGGGGCGCTAAGTACTCAGTACGCTTCATCTGCCGGTTGGCGTGCTATTTCGGTTTATTTTTGTTTTTAACACCCCTCGTGTTTTAGAAGTTCTTTTCTTTTTCTTTGATATGAAGAATTACCTCCCCGAAGTTTAGTCAGCAACATTTCTAAACACATAACATACAATATACAAGGAAATAGCGTTTTCCAATAATTGAAATTTCTCTTGGTTTGTATTTATTTAATATATTATGCGTCTGTTGTGCGTCCATACTCAATATCCAACTTTAGGAGGACGGGACCTGCTACGTGGGTTATGGGGCGTTTACATTTAGTCGATTTGCGTTCGATTCAGTTGAATTGACGTCACTTTCAACTTAATCGACCGTGTAAACGGGACTTCAACTTAATCGCTTGTTGATCGAAGGCGACTAATCGACTGGCAACTGAATTGAAAGACGTTCTATTTTCTGTGGTTGAAATAATTGAACACATCCATCGATCTGATTCGGCCTAGTTGCTTCCATTTAGTGGCAAATGCAGCGAGTCGATTTAGTCGTGCGACTAAATCGACCAAGTGTAAACGCCCCATTACAAAGCACGATGAAGGATTGAATCCGATGCATTTGGTGAGTGCACAGACCATAATACAAATAAGCAATTCTTATACTATTGGCCGTTCCTCAGTACATTATTTCGTCTTTTAAATAGCTGGATTATATGTAACTTTATAGGTAAGCTCATTATGATGAGCTACTTTGTGTTACAGTAAATTTCAAAATTGCTTAATTATCAAATGACTGTTTGGAGAAGTTACTTCAAAATTAGCCGTTTATTTTCTGAGCATCTTGATTGCCAGTGTTAGCTAGAGCCCTTCAGAGACTTATACCTAGGTATAGTCCAGGGCCGGGGTTCTAGGGCCCCAAATTGCTTTGAGTAACAAAAATAATTGAAGCTATTACTTATATATTTTTGAAAGTTTATAGTAAACTCATGATACGTATCATATTCTGGGTTCTAGTTGGCTCCCAGCTTTCCCCTTCTAGATCTGCCTTTAGTGCCATGTTCGCTGGTACAGTGCATAAAGCGTATACTCTTCGCATTCGTGTACGAGTTTTCGGAATTAATTTTTCATTGATAAAACATGAAACGCTCTACAGTGGTCCATATCAGGCCCGTATCCAGGAGGGTCTAGGGGGCGTCCCCCTAAATTTTTGCTGGCCCCCTAAAATTTTTACAGTAGGCTTGCAAAAAAAACCTATCATATGGTTGGATCGCCCCCAATAACTTCAGCCCCCCCCCTTACATTTTTGGGCTGGCTACGGGCCTGGTTCAGATCCTGCTTTAAACAAGAGATTTTGTTCTATATAAGCGCGCTACTGACACAGGACATAATACAAATAAATAACTAAACTTACTCTTAACATTCACAGCATTATAGAATAAACAAAGCCGTCATTGTATTGTCCAACTTTAAGAAAATCTCTTCACATTATTATCTCAGTAGAGTTAATTAATAGTTTTGAGGAAGATGTACTTTGTATTTATGTTAATTTCAAATTGTCAATATAATAGTTTTCGCTATCTGCTACCTCAGAAAAAATAAATATCATAACTTAGAGTTTATTATGTTAATGTAATTTATGTTTTAACGACAAACTTGTTGATATAAATTAAATTAAATTAATGCATTATTTTGTTTCAATGCAATTAATAACATTGCTGTAAAAACACAGTGTGTAATGAGAGATAATATATTAATATATCTCTGAGCAAGAAGGTGCAGTAATAAGCGAAACGATTCTAGTGAAGAGAAACAATTTATTTCAAAAATTGTTTTATTTATTAATTAAATTATTAATACACAAGGAACAATTACGATATAAAACGCATTCCTATAGTACATTCCATTACGTAAGCGGTATTGTATCTCCAACTGCGATATATACAGTATATATACAATATCGATATATTTCGCCGTCTGAGATTCAATACCGCGTAAGTAACATTTCACCATTTTTTACAGAAGAGAAAAAGAAATACTTGAAAACTAGCTTCAGCCTCATTATACGCGGTATTACTTTCAAGGAATAAAAGAGCAATTTCTCGTGATATAGGTGTACTACTTAACCAGATTGTGTGCCATCCTATATTGATTCTAATGGTATCAAATACCAAAACCTCTAATTCGCAAAACTTGGAGATACGCAGTGTTGAATCTCAAGTATGATACGAGCCAAAACTCAAATAGAAACATAGAGAAGTACATTGGCTCACTGCTAGTGCTTACTTATGGCACTAGGGGTCCTTGGTTCGATTCCCGGCGAAGTAACTTTGCGATCGACAATACCGTGTCCTTGGCTTTTCTTGGGGTACTCCTGATTAAGGTTGGGTACACAACAACCTCATTCCATTAATTCTTCCATTATCATTCACTTGCTTTAATCTTTGTCTCCCTCAGAATAAAGGTCATAATAGTGGGACGTTCAACTGAAAGATTTTATTTTCCAATAGAAACATATGCATTTACCGAGACGAAAAATGATCTTATGTCTATTTTTCGAGACGACACAGCCTCATCTCTTGTCTTGTCCTTTAGGCAACTCTCAATGTGAATGTATATACATACCAAATAATATTAGTTCTATGTGGTGACAGCTACTATTTGATTATTGTATAAGGCATTTTTGTTTAAATTTAGTTCAAGTAAGGAAAACGCAGTAGGTGTACTTGAAATATTGATTCTCGTGAGATCAGTAATGTCAAGCAGTGCCGTATTTGGTATTTGTCGCCGTGAGAGGAAATGGGGAGTTTTTCTGTTTGTTTGTTTGTTTGTTGCTTGATAGCATAAATAAGAATTTCTGTCTAGGAAACCAGAATTAACGGCGAGCGGAGACGATGTGGTTACCAGGGCAACAAGACCTAATTGCAAAGAATGAATGCAAATGGCTGGTAGGCACTACGGTGTATCAAAAGAAATTTCTTTTTCGAAATTGATTTTGCGATAGATCTATTTTTGAGTGTCATTAAATTAATATCACGTAAATGAAATTTTAAGTCTATTGGTGACGTCCTCCAGGTGACGATTTGGCTTTTAGTTTCTTAAAAGGGATAATTTGTACCTTCTTCACATTTTTTAATAAAAGAAATTAACGTTTGATATTCGTTTAGCGGTAGGAATATGTGCTTTTGGTTTCTTGCTCTCCAAACAATTGGGTAACAGTAAAAAGGGTTCGTTTGTGTATTTAAAATATTTATTATTTGTTTTGCTTTTAGAAACCGATATTTTAGTAATTTTCATTTTTGCTTAATTAGGAAGCGTATCTTTCTTGACTTTAACAAGGAAGTTGTCCACTACAACATAAAAATAAATTACCCTATAATTGGAAACTTTTGTTTAATTTAACGTATTTATTGGCATAATGATTTGTTAATATTTTATACCTCACACCACTGTCATTGTCGATATTTGACTGCATATCTTTCAAAAAGACTTAATTTTATATCAATTTTGCCGACTTTTTTAAAATTAAATTTGTAAATAAATAAAATCATTTATTTGACAAATATCTATGCAGTATGTATAAATAATAGCCATGGAGAAAAATGAGACACTTATTAACCCTCGGATGCATGTGTGGGGTCATTTTGACCCCAACATGCTTTTATTTCCTAGTATTACAAGGAAATCTCACTGAAAAATCCTGATGTTCTGTGACATCTAAGCAGGATGCTTCAACTACAAAAGAATGTAAACACATTTGTTTTGCAAGTTATTATTATTTATTTTTTTTACCATTTTTTATCATTACCCATCTATTACATATGTGGGGTCAATTTGACCCCAGTTTCAAAATAGTTTAGAAACGTTCAAAATAAAAAGTTTGGCCTGGATATAATGTTCAGCTATACCCAAAGTAGAGAAAATCTTTTAAAATCAGTATTCCCCGGTGGATAAGTGGTTACTCTCACCGCCTTGTAATCAAGGGGTCCCGGGTTCGATTCCCGGTGGGGACACATGTGATTCGGATCCCACGTTAAACTGTAGGTCCCGTCCTTAGGACGTCATCATCATCCCATGGAAGGCAATGAAAAACCACCATGGGCTCATCTTGCCCAGGGACCTTCGGGTCAAAGACCTGCCTTAGGGCAGAACAACAATCATCATCATTCGAATTATCGAGGGATGATGATGAATCTTTTTGTAAAACTGGATATTTTTTATAAGTTTTGATTTCGAGATCTTATTTTCTCTGGGAATAAACTTATGCTCTTGTAAAATTTCCATAAATTCGCATATTGCTGCAAGTATAGTAAAAATTTGTCGCGAATAAAAGGTTGTTTTATCTTATTTGAAAATATTTTTTTCCACTGTAACCTGACAACACTGCAATCAGTTGTTGTTGACAGACCGCGTGTATAGTCGGACGACATTTCTACAGTGCTCCGCTCTCATGTTTGTTTGTGTTGCAGAAACAATTGCACACCGTGTGTGAAAGAACGCCGCATTTTAGGTTTGAACAAGTGCATGCTTATTGCTTTTACGTGATTTTATAAAATCCTGATTATTAGACTGAAAGTGCCATAGACAGTAATGACAAAAAGAGGATTGTCTCTAAATGAAATAAACGAACTGCTTACGGAGGAGGATGATAATGGTGTTGCCAGCAACTTGGACAGTTTTGACGAAGATGATGGAGTTTCAGAGGAGGAAAACATTCCGAGGGAAGACAGTGATTTTGAAATGGATAATGGTGGTGATGATGATGAAGAAGAAGAAGAAGATGCAAGGGATGAGCAAGCGTCTTTCGGTATGATTTCGAAGAATGGAATTGAGTGGAAAAGCAAACCACCCGGTGTTCACCAGACTGCTAGGCACAACATCGTAAGGAATGTACAAGGTCTCCCGCGGGGCTTTGTCTTGACGTCACCCAAAGATGCCTTTGATTTGTTCATTTCCCGTAACATTTTGGAGGAAATTGTGCAGTGCACGAATTTAGAAGGAAGAAGAGTGGCAGTGAAATCAGTGAAAAAGTGGACTGACCTAACATTAGAAGAGCTTCAGGCTTTTATTGGCATCCTTCTTATCGCAGGTACTGAGAGAAGTTGGGATGTTCCTATTCGCGAACTTTTTCTCAACAAATTCGCTAATCCGAAATACAAAGCAACTTTTGGCGTGAATCGTTTCGAAGATATCAGAAGACTGCTCCGGTTCGATGACAAGCGAACCCGCGCTTTGCGTCTGGAAACTGATCACATGGCTGCATTTCGATATATCTGGACACTTTTCATAGAAAATTGTCGAAAAGTTATGGTTCCCGGAGTTTTCCTCACGATTGATGAACAGTTAGTGCCTTTCCGTGGGAGATGCAAGTTTGTGCAGTATATGCCAAGTAAACCAGGTAAATACGGCATTAAGATCTTCTGGTTGTGTGATGCTGAGAACTTTTACGCAAAAGACGGTTTAGTGTACTTGGGACGACAGCCAGGGGAACCAGTTCAAACTAACCTCGCCAGCAACGTCGTGAAGACATTGTGCTACACGCTGCGGAACTCCGGCAGTAATATCACAACTGATCAGTTTTTCACAAGTTATGATTTAGCTAAGGAACTGTTGGTACAAAATGTAACTATTGTTGGTACAATAAAGAAAAACAGACGTGAAATTCCACCTGCGCTGGTCAATGTTAAGTCAAGACAGCCTAGCACATCACAATTCGTCTTCAATAAAGATGTTACCCTAGTAAGCTACGTACCGAAAAAGAATAAGAACGTCATTCTACTCAGCACCATGCATCATGACACAGGCGTGGATGAGGAAGATTCCAAGAAGAAGCCAGAAATCATAAAATTTTACAACCAAACAAAGAGTGGAGTTGACGCCATGGACAAATTGGTTCAAACATACACCTGTAGGAGACAGACGCGTCGCTGGCCAATGGCCCTCTTTTATAATGTAATCAACGTAGGCGCTCTCAATGCATACACATGCTACTTATCACAACATCCGGATTATCATTCAGGGATCAGTCACAAGCGCCGTGTCTTTCTAACTGAGTTGGCGAACGAACTGATTCTTCCTCACATCAGGCTGAGGTGCCACAGTTTGAACCTAAAGAAACCAGTGATTGATGCGATGAAACTCTGCGGTGTAGAGAGGGAAACAAAGGCATTGGCTCCTACATCTTCGAACAAGAGAGTAAGATGTCAGATCTGTACAAGGGAAGAGGACAGGAAGACATCACAGCGTTGCAGCAGATGTGAGATGTATGTGTGCAAATTTCACAGTAGTGTGTTAGTAGTGTGTTCTGAATGTCAGTGATGTGTATTGATGTGACAAAGCCAAAACATGGGTACTTTCTTCATATTTAGTGTTGTTTTCCTTGCTCAAGAAATCTTTTGTTTCAAGTAAGATTATGGTGCTGAATTGCAGCTCGGATAAGTGTAAGTGAACTGTTACTCATATTAATATGAAGAAGAGTGAACTATTTTTAACTATTCGGAAAGCGAGGAAGAGGAAAACAGTTAAAATATCTGAACAATATTTGTAATTGGTTTATTCCTTATATTAATGAATAAAACGCGATAACCTGAACTATATACCTTGCCTAATGTAACCTAATCTAAACAAACTTAACATACCTCCGCATTACCTAACTTAACCAAACCTAACGTAATCTAATTAACCTAACATGCATACTATGTTATATTATTATCAACCAAATATTGCGTGGGGTCAAATTGACCCCACATATGTAAAAGTGTAGAAAAAAACCGACATGCATCCGAGGGTTAAAACTCATTCTCTAGTTTAGTCGGTATACTCATTAAAGTTCGAAAACGTGAATTATTTTTACCCCAGAATTGATAGTTTTCTTAATTTTTGAAGTGCTGAAGCTAATTATTTGGCAAATATCTATGCAAAGAACACATGCAGTAGCCATAAGAAACAAAATGAGCCACTTCCCATGAAAATCGGTTGAGAACTTTAGCCTGTATAATACTAAAAGACACCGATGTCGGCGTTAGCGGCCATCTTAGAAGTATGACGTCATACATCGGCTCGGTCACACTTTGATACAAAACACCCGTTAATACACGATTGTATATCTCATCACCTATCCATCGGCACCACTCATTTAATAGCTTCATTCAAAATCCCACGAAATTATATATGCCCCTCAACTAGTAGTGTCTACTGCTAATTAGCCTTGTAGTCTGACTTTTATTAGAAGTTTGGCATGTGCTGCCGCGATTTTAAGGTAGCCAGAACGAAATCATGCCGTGTCTGCGGTCCACATATAGAAGATGCAGCCTCGGTCACTAACTTTATCATTCTCTTCACGTTCTGTTTGTGAGAAGGAAAAAAATGTTTGGTAAGAAGGCGCACTGTCAGATTTACTGTTGACCAGTCAACCATATCAACGTAGGACGCAGCGTCTAAGTTAATCTTCTTTGGATTTCAAATTTTCGAACAGTTGTAGCGCTACACGTTCGAGTCTTCAGAATTCTTCGCTATCCCAATGGTCGCTTGTCAGCTTCGTCGTCACTAATCAAAGCAAGTAGGATTTTCTTCCGGATGACTGAAGTATGCATTCCTACGTATAACTGGATCGATTACTTCTTTCGTTGAGTTGGCCATTGTTCGAGATAATGAAATTAGTGTCCAGAGGTGTCGTTCCGTCTGTGCAAGACGGTTTTCTTTTAACAGAAATGCACGTGGAAGCATAAACGTACATAGAGAGCTAGGAACGTTATGTTATTTTTGTTTATATCAGTGTCGTCTATGGCTAAGTAAAGGCGCAGGGTTCGGGCCGCTATTGTCAACTACTGGGCTTGTGCTTCTTTCCATTTTTTTTTCCTTTCTAGGTCTATAGAACACTGTCCTGTTGAGATTGTTGTGCAAATGTCGAGCACGTACTGTGGGTAGGTGCTCAAATTGTCCAAATTTTGAAATTCGTCGATCCAATCAACTGCAATTGGCTGAAAGTTTTCAACATGTAGACTTCGCAGGAATACAGTAATCTTCCAATAGATCCAGAATATGTACTTGGGCCGAGGCTTTTCCCATCCAAGTTTTCGAACAGACGTGCAAGCGGCAACTTATTGGTGTGTAGCATACGAACACATCTGTCTAGTACTCTTCCCATAATATGTTCAAAGTGGACAATAGTTCCATTTTTGCGTCCTGAATTCTAAACACTAATAGACAGTGACACATAGACAGTGACCTACCAGATTGATAAAGGCACGTGGCCGGGCGGGCGGAACTCGCTTTGCAGCCACCAACTCGAGGTGAGTTCTGGGTTATTTCTAAGAATTTCTTTCTTGAAAATGTAATGCCAAAAACATTAAAACGACAAATTAAAAACAAACAGAAAAATGCATTATGATTTGCATAAGCTTTGCATACACTTCAACCTTTAACTCTACTACATCACTCCCTTCCTCCCCTCCAATGGATTATTGGTGATTTCTCGTGCGTGATGCAGGCATTGACACTTTTGAAAAGCCTTTCACTTCCTTTCTTTAAAAAAAAAAAAAAAAAAATCTTGCGTAAAACAAGAGGAAACCATTGATATACATTTTTGGGGTATTGTCGAATTTTCTCAAATTTTAACGTTTTAATGTATTTTTAGTCAAGTGGTCACCTGAACGATATGACCAATCGAACTGAAATTTTTCTACATGTTAAGAGAGCAAAACAAATATTTCTTCCTCTGAACGAATGTCACACATTAATTTATTCCTTTAAAGAAAAAAGGAGAGCCAAGTTGTCACCTTAAAGACGTCACCAATCAACTTAAGATTTTGTTTACGTGATATTCAGGTAAACGCTCACAGAAATAGCCGTATCGCAAAATCATTTTTTTTAAGTGTTTTTTCGATCCACCATAGTAGGCACTGGCCTGTTGTACCAGGACTGTACTTTTCTCTTTAGTTCGAGTAATTAGTTATATTAATTCGAGTAATTAATATTAGTTATATATTAATTTGAATAGTTAAGTTTAGCATTCCTTACCAGCACCGAGGCTATGAGAAACGTGGATCCAGATGGAGTTCAGTTGAGTTGATTTTGAGTTTAACGTACCGTTCAGCAGCGAGGCTATATAAGATGTGGACCTACTGATTAACGTGGAATCCGAATTACATGAGCTCCCGCCGGGAATCGAACCCGGGTCTCGCACGCCAAAGGCGCGTACGCTAACCGCTTAGCCACGAAGGAGCTCTGGATCCAGATGGAATCTACACCACCTTAATGCTTTTAGTTTCTTCTCAGAAGACTAAATCCGGGGCCATAACCACCAAATGGTTGGACATTAGAGCAACAGGTAAGTTAATGGGTCGTTACCCATTTCTCATCGTCCCTTTTAGCCTAGTTTGTCTGGTTTAAGCCTATTGACGTTTAACGTGCCCTTTTTTCTACAAGATACAATGAAAATTAAGCGAAGTTGTGTAATACTCGTTGCTTCGGATATTTGTTTCGGAGGGGGCGTCTATCCGTTTAAAAGAAGTTAGCCGAAAGGATATTTTCTTTATTCGTGCTTGGGAGAAACATTATTTGCACTTAAAAGTTCCTTTCTTAACGGAATGTTAGTGCATGTTTAGAAAAACAGAAAACTATTTCTAATTAATTACGGAAAAAAAGCATAATTATACGTACAGTAGTTCATTATTTTACTGTAAGATTGTTTCTTTATACACAGATCAATCTAAACCAGTGTTTATTCTTTCACCTTCTTGGTTTAAAGTATTTACTTTGCTCTCCCATCTGTGATTCATGAAAGAAACATTCGGGATCATACTTGTACACGAAAGAAAATGAAATCTGACAACATCGGTCTTATTGGCTTTCGTTAAACCTCACAAGATTTTTGAGCCGAACAGTAGTAATGATCATCTCCGTAGTTGTTGACCGTTATCACCTGTGCGCCACGGGCAACAGTCCGCCAGTAATACGTTGTTTTCACCTTTGTTTTAGACACATACTGTAAATGTAGACTATAATTTTGTTTGCGTATAGTTTTGTATATACGCGGCATGGACATTAAAAGACTCCAATCAGTGCTTATGGAAATCCGGTTTCCGTAAAATTGGCTGGTATTGCAGTATGTTGTGTATTTTGGCTCCATGATGAAAAGTTTCAATGGGCACGAAGCCCGTAAACCCCATTTTTTGAGATATCCGCTGATTATTATCGTCACTTAAAGACATACGCTCCCCCCTAAACTGAAAATAAAAATTTGATCGATATTTTATTGATGTAATATGAACGAGTCTCACTACGGTATACTAGAGGTTTTGGGGTCGCTGATTCCGAATTCGAAATCGGTTAACTTTCATCACGTCAGGTTCAAGATCATTTGAAGGTCAAATTGAGAGGGAATGATGCAAAAATCTTAACTTAAAGTACATACATTTTTTTTCCAGTCGCTGGATCTGATTATTTCATTTCCTTGACTGGACAAGACCATTTTAAGTTCGTTGCAAGGTCATATCAGGGTCCAACTTGAAAAATCGTCGGAAATATCTAAAAAAGAATTCATTGATAGGATTTTAGAGTAGCTGATTCCGAATTCTAGGTCAATGTTAATCGAATTTACCAGTAATATTATCCATTTAGTTTTCTAGTCAGTCGTTTGCAGTGTCGTCTTCTCCAAAAAAAAAAAAAAAAAAAAAAATCTGTTCAGCATCTCACACCTAATCATTCTTGAGCTTCAACCTCCAGTATATCACATTTATTTCTATCATTTTCACATTTCGATTTTAAGTATCTTGTATGTATTCCAGTAGAGCTTGACTAGAGCATTTGATTTGTTGTCGACCTCGAGCCTATCCTAAAAACCATAGGACACTGGCTACATGTGCACAACAACCTACTGTCCTAGCACCGGACTTACAAGTGTAATATCGGACCATCTACTTCCATGGCCGGTAATTCGTCATCACTCACTGCAAAGCGTATCCAATGTTGCAATATCCAGTAGCGTTTCTAAATCTTGAAACGATTCTAAACCGTAACAATTCTGGTTCAACCTATTTCTATCTAACTGAAAAATATCAGTACTTTCATGGCCTAAATAAAGTTTTCCTCAGCTATTCTAAAAGCCTATTTCAAATGTTTCAAGTCTTTCAGCTTCAAATGAAAGCCTTGACGGATTTTCACATTTGGCCCTGAAATGACCTGGTCGGATCAAGAAAATGACATAATCTCATCCAGAGACTCAAAAACACATTTATATACATTTTGTTCAAATTTTTGCAACTTTCCCTCTAGATTTGACCTTCAAATGACCTTGAACCTGATGTGATGGAGGTTAACCGACTTCGAATTCGGAATCAGCGAACCCAAAACACCTAATATACCCTAGAGAGACTCGTTTACATTTCATAAATAAAATGTCGAACAAATTATTATTGTTTTCAGCTTAGGAGGGAGGGTAGGACCTATGTCTTTAAGTGACGACAACAATCAGTGGATATCTAACAAAAGTGAATATGGCTTCGTGCTCATTGAGACTTTTCACTAGGGGGCCAAAATGCACAACATACTGCAATACCAGCCAATTTAACGGAAACCGTATTTCCATGAGCTTTGAACGGGGTCCTTTTGACTTCTATGCCATAGGTACGTAATTGCAAAAACACCCATAGAATGAACGTGACAAAAATGCAATATGTTGCTTGTGTATGGAATTCCATACACATAGTAATAAACGTAGAGTATGTATAAATAAGTTGATCAAAACGTACAATCGATAATAATAGTAATAATAATAATTTAAATCCTGAAATGCAAGTTTCAAGTTTTTACCATGTACGGTACCGTAAACAGGAAATTACTGGAAAATGTATTGCAGTAACCAGTCATAGATCTGGTCAGGATTTTTTTTTTTTACTTGAGACCCAGATGCAGTGAAACCGTGTGCCACTAGACCCTGGTAGACTCTGTATAACCCAGTGACCCAGACAAATCCATAACCCAGTGTGACCAGGACAGTCCCAAGACGCCGAGTGACCCGGAGAAGACGATACATCGTCACATAGACAGACCATATTTATGAGGTTATTTTAAGGCCCTTCACACACCTATTAGCCTGACCTGCCAGAAACCTTTCACCTGACACAAGCTAAAGACTTCGTGTTTCGAAGAAAAACCACAGCGCCACAATTTGTCTTTCCAGCAACCAGATACTCATTCTGAAAGATGAGCTCAATAGAAGCTTTCAACACAGACGCCTACATTGCAGAAATTCAGGCACAACCTAGTATACAGACCTCCAGCAGGGATTCCTATAACAACAGAAATGAAAGACGAAAGCATGGGAAAAAGTGTGTTGTGCATTCCATAGTGGATTCATGGATATGCCATCGAAAGAGAAGAATCGTATCGGTAAGTACACCGGATGTTGCCATTTTGTTCTTTCTTACATTATCCAAAATTCGGTGCCAAGTCAAATGAACTGTCTGGTGGAAATTTCAACATAGAACTAACTCGTTTTCCGCTTCACTTTACTATTTCAAATTAGACTTTTTTAAAAAAAACTACAAATGACCAGATATTCCCTAACATATTTTACACATTTATGAACTACGATCCTCCAATCCAACATGTAATTTTGTAACATTTTTTAACAAACATTCCTCGTCTGAATTCATTTTTGTAGCTAAAATAAAAAATGAAATGAAATCTCTGAGTTTTACGTGCCACGGTTATGCCGGTTAGACTAAAGGAGACGGTGATGGTGAGTAATGAATGAAATGGTGGAATGAAGAAAGTGGGAGGAAACGAGAGAACCCCGAGAAAACCCACGCACACGGTGTTTGTCCACCACAAAGTTCACTTGGCGGGGACTGGGATCGAACCCGGGACCCCAATTGTAGCTAAAAGAGTGTTACATTCCCATGACACGTCAAGTGTGACCTAGTATCTGTGGCGTCGCGGGTGTGTGTCGAATATCAGCGACGCGTCGACACAGCCTGTGGCGCGTCTTCGGCACACGAAATGACTTAATGTGCGATAGCCATAACGAAGATTCTCTCTTCTCTCTCTCTCTGTCTATCTGTCACTAAATCTATATATTTTTTCTCTATAACCAACTGTTAGGTAAACTAATATTTAAGTTTGACGGAACTAAGTATCAGACTCACAGACAAGATAAACAATGTGCTCTTCTTACAAAGGATCATCAAAGTTTGATAAACCCAATCTGTAACTTTTGTCGATTAGAATATAAAAGATACTACTGAGTCCTAAAAATGTTCCGTTATTTGTATTTAGTATTTGTGTGGTCTGTGTAGACTAAGTAAGACGTGAAGAATCAAATAACATCAATTTTTGAAGTCAAAATATCAAAAATCCCATAACCCGTTTCCGACCTATTATTTTTCTTCCAAGACGTTCAGCATGAAAATAGGTTTACTAAGTAGAACATTAATAAAGCAAAATTGCATAGTAATTTCAATAACTCAAAAGTGCATTACGTTTGAGAAAATTATCTAGTACTTATCGAGAAGATCCCAAAACATATTACAAAATGGTGAAACAATATACAAAATCAGATGGAATATATTTTTTAATTATATTTTATACAAGTTTTCGGCGATACAAACTTGATATAGATATTACAGAACTAGGCATTTATTTTTATCGAAGGCATCATGAAAGTTATCCATGGGCGAATACATTTCTTTACACTCACCATTTTCAAGTACATCAATGGCTCTCATTAATTCTTTAAAAACTGCGACCACTTTCCAATTATATTTTGCACTACATTCAATATGAGAGCAGTTCCACTCCTTTTTCACTAATTTCACAATTTCCCGCTTTTCCTTATTGTCGCCACCATCGCGTGTGTAAGGTTCAATCAGATCCAATTTATTTCCCACCACTATCATGGGTACATTTCTCATATCTCTGCTCTCCATAATTTGGTCCCGAAGTTTTGTAATATATTGGAATGTGTCTATATTAGACAAATCATAGACAAGAATGTATGCGGACGCATTACGTAGTCCATAAAATCGAAATTCAGTCCACTCGTAGTAGGAGTTGACAGGGAAGTATGGAATAACTGGAATGTCCGAAATTTTGAGTTCATATAAATGTTCGTTAATAATCACTGATGGATAATATGTGTGTTTCATATCGGTTGATTCATATTCGTCGGTAAATTCATTCCATACAAATTGCTGAAAAGAGAAAAAAATGGAAAGAACAATATTATTAAACGTTAAAAAACGCACAAGTACTAATTTATATTTCTTGACTTACAATGAAATATTCCCAGCCATAATCACTTACCCATTGATTGTAACACTGCATTGTACCTACAGTAAACGATATCATATAATGCTATGAGTATAACGTGGGTGGTAAACACAATTTAATTAAGATAATTCTGCTGTTCACTTTGTACTTCAGTTGGTCGCAACTGATCTGAATGGAGTATCGTAAATTTAATTTCGGAAATGTCATATTCTGATTGATGAAGATGAACCAATCTCTGAACAAACCTTATGCCTCATAGGTGTTTTAAACAACGTATTTGGGAAAAATGAAATCTTTGAGTTTTACGAACCCACGTTTATGCCGCTGAATCTAAAGATGACGGTGACGATGAGTGATGAAAGAAATGGTGGAATGAAGAAAGTGGGAGAACCCCGAGAAAACCCACGCACACTGTGTTTTTGTCCACCACAAAGTTCACTTGGTGGGGCTAGGATCGAACCTGGGAACCCAACCACCAAAGGTGGACGCTCTACCACTGAGCCACCGTGGACCCAACATATTTTGGATAACTTCATAATAGTAATAGCATAATTATACTATTTAGAACTAATTGAGTCAGTAGTTTTGAAAAGATCATGAGTCAGAAAAGTTAAATTATGAGCAAATCAGAACAAAAAGACTGTTTAATGTTTGAAAATCCTGCTAGACATTAAATCGTTGACGTCTGTTTGAAAAAGCAGAGTTGTCTTGTCAATGTGGGAAATGAACAACTTATCAGCAATTGATGTTCCAAAATAAATAAATAAAATTTTGGACTAAAGCAAAATCTAAATTTTCTGACTCATGATCTTTTCATAACTATTGATTGTATTATTTTCGAAGATTCCCTATTTACAATAGTATTTCTAACTTGGGTCCTTTCATATAATTAATTGAACATTCCTTACAGATATTTTGCAAAATGGATATTTTTATAATACATATTTAGGCAATTAATTGCAAGATTTCTTAATAATGATTGTAACGAAATGTTGTAATCAATAAATAGCATTAAAGAATGAAAACGGATAATAGAAGTTAAAAATAGTACATAACACCTGTATTAAAATAATGTAAAGCACGTCACAGGCATAATTGTATCTTTATATGTGAGAACGAAATCAACGTCATCTTCATAGTTTTAAGAAAATTGATAATTAAATTGGATATTTAACAAAAACGCAATCATCAGTTAAAATCAAGACATCTCTTTTATCATTTTTCCATTTTATTTTTTTTAAAATCATATTCTAATTCGTTTTAAAAATCAGTAGTCACTTTTGCCTGCCTGTATCTAATTTTGACTTTCAGTTCTTTTCCACAAAGCACGATACAAAATTTCTGTTAGACAACCAAAGATGTATTTGTACATCTCCCATTACATTCCACACATTATTTGGAGTGAATTAGAATTTTCTAGCATACCAGTATAGTATGAATTTGTTCATGTTCCGGAACTTTTACAATCCATTCAGGTTAATCATTTTATGTTTGCGAGGGTAAATAGCCTCGTCGATAATCTCGACATTGAAATCGTACTCAAACAGAAATTCTAGGTAGTGTAATTCAATTGAAGAGAACTATATCTGGATGGATGGTTTGATGCGTTTCGCAACAAAATCCACTTCTTCCCGCTGGTCTAATGACTATTGATTGATGGGGTTCTGCGTTCGATTCCCTATGAGGAACTTTGAAATTTGATTCGAATTCTAACTTAAACTATAGATCCTTGTTCCATACGCATAGGCGCTCAAAAAGAAAGCTAAAACCCAACAAACAAAATCTAGTCGTGTTAAGCTAATAAACTGTGTAGAGGACAGTTACCAAATCTAACAAAAATAATAGAGCAGCACCATTTTTTTAAAAAAAATAATGACTTCTACAAACATTCGATATTGCATTTTTTTGCTTAATTGTTCTCTTAAAATAGAAAATATTTGTAGCTCTGCCACTGGGGCACATAATGTATCAAAGAAAAAATAGGCTATTTATCCATTAAAAAGAATGTCTTATTTCTTCGTATCATGCATATCTTCTTCATGCATCCTATATAATTAAGAAGCAGGTGGATGCTTTGAGTAACTTTCATTCACCATCAAAGTGTGTTAACCACTAAAATTCCATTACAGAAGTTGACCGGTTTTGTTTAATTAGCCAATTGTTTGGCTGCTTTCTTTTTATTCCTTTTGTTATTTTCAAAGTTTTTGCGATTGATTATTAGTGATTTAATTGAGAAACTGTTTCCTTTTGTCAAATATCGAACTGAAACTAGTCTATGTTTCATTAAATTTACCATTTTCACTTTATTTTATTTTATTTTATTTTATTTTATTTTATTTTATTTTATTTTATTATTTTTTGTAACTTTAAGATTATCTCCTTTCCTAGTTACGACAAGTCTTCAAACAAATTATGTATAACGATGAGAGATTTTAGACTTTAAAGACGAACAGCGACGTCTACTGCACCCGGAATAGTAACTGTACAAACTGAGGGCAGATTGGTTCCGCGATAAACTGTAAACCTTGTTGCGAGGAGTCCCTTCGTCGATCTCAACTCATGTGAGTTTGTAGAGGACAACACTGTACCAGTGATCATTCTTGAGGGTCTCTTGTTTCTTTCCACATTCTCATTTTATTCTTTTCTCAATTTCAAGCTATATTTTAGAAACATACACTGAGAACAATTACATTATCCGGACAGCTGTATAGTGTACATAAACGAGATCAAGATGTCTACTACGAGAATTTGTACGGAGCATATGTTGTCCATATGCTGCATACATATTGTCTTTTTCCGCTTAGATGTTACATCATGCCGCTGCAGAACGTCTGACGTCTAACAGTCTTTCGTATACTACATACGTATACGCATGTTAAATACGTCAGCTATATGTTACATATGTCCATCTGTATGTGAGATCCGTTGTTCCTTTCATGCGGAAAATACGTATAGGTGGAAAGTACGCCTTATACAAGTATATAAGTATACACTTATACGGAAAGTATTATAAAACATACCTTTACAGCTATACGTTTGCTGAAGTTGTTACATATAGTTGTGCGTTAAGTTCAAAAACTAAAACAGGATTTACGCATGTAACCTACGTTTTTTTCTCTGCGTACACACGAAGTTTTATTTACTTGCATTTACTTTCAGACAGAAAGAAATCAAAATAGGCTATATAAAAATTTACGATATCAATTTCCTCATTATCTTCACCATAGTATATATCAATAATAGCTAACATGCTTATGTGAAAAAACGATAATGAATACGAAATGCTCATTATCAGGATTCCGTGTTCTCTTGAACAAAAATGCCGGAACTACATGAAGATTATAACCGTCTAGGGATGGCCAGAACCGGTTCCTAGTGGAACCGGTTTTCGGGTCTGAACGGATCCGGTTCTAGAAGATCCGGTTCCGAAACCAGTTTTTCGGGTCCAGGTCTGAAACCGGTTCCAGAACCGGTTCTGAAAACCAATCTCCAAGAACCGGTTTCGCTGGAACCGAAACTTTGTGACCATCCCTACGCTCAACCCGGCTGTGAACAGTGTGCTAGATGAATTGGTGGAAGCGACAGGCAGGCGCCCAGGCGGCGGCCGCTTATCTCATTTGGCTAAATAAACTGGGTAACTGGCAAACTCATTGGCTAAACAGGCAAACTGGCCAACTCATTTGGCTAACCACCCACTGGTGGACCAATTTTTTTTCTGGGGGCACAAGCGGGTCTGGGCGGGAAGGGCACAAGCGCATAGTCTTTTTTGCAGTGTTTTGAAGGTGAATTTTGTGCCTCCTTTACGGTTCTTTGGAGGCTTTCAAATCCAGGTCTGGAACCGGTCCCTAAGATCCGGTTCTGGAACCGGGTTTTCAGATCCGAATCTGGAACCGGTTCCTAAGATCCGGTTCTGGAACCGGGTCTTCGGATCTAGGTCCGGAACCAGTTCTGAAAACCGGATCTCCGAGAGCCGGTTCCTCGTGGAACCTGTTCCGCCGGAACCGGAACTTTGTGGCCATCCCTATTAATTATAATTGAATGGTCGTGAAATCGTTTCTGATCGAATTCGATCGTGAATTAATATAGCCTATACTTCTTTAAGGACGATTTTTAAGGCTTCTTCTAAATTGAATCATAGTTTTTGGTATTGTTAATCCAATATTTTAATTACATACAAAACTGCATGTATATGTATAATTAATATTATTTAGAAAAATATTTTTAACATTAGAAGATCAAAGCTTAATAAATATTTATTATTTGATATCTTAGCACCACGTCAGGTCTGGATGAAACCAAGTTTGTGTAACAGACATGGCTGCAACATAATTTTTATATTAAATTGTAGGCAAGTATGCGTGCTGCCATGTTTTGGGGGGAGGAGGAGGGGGGCTTCTTCAAGAGACTGATTCGTATCGAATATGCGTGAGTAATTTTTATGCTAAAATTTTGAATTAATTACAATTATTGTACTAAAACAATTATACATGATTACCTGTAATAGTATTGAAACAGTGCTTAGCAGACAATTAATATCATCTTTGCTAGTTGCTATACAACGTCACAGCAAGGTTCCTCACAAAACACTAGTTTTCTGTTTTCTCAAGACTACGCTATATTTTTAGTTTATTATAAATGCATTTTTTGCGAATATATGTCGATTTTGCACTTGCTATAAACATGAGAATGGAAATTTGTATACGACGTTTCAATCAATGTATTATGCGAATCAAATTGAAATCATTTACGAAGTACCTTTTGTCATATTACTAGGTTAAATTGATTTCAGGTGAACATGTAAGACGAAACTTTGTATGACTTCAAAATCCAGATCAAACCTATATAACACACGAATCTACTGTTGAACTCTGGATTCAAAATATATGAAGATTTGCCGAAAGCCTTGCGTTGTTATTTCAAACCAGAAACGCGTACGTTAACCATGCAAACACAATGTGAGTTCTAAAGTTAGTGGTAGAAACTCTGTTTATATATATGCAATGTGAGAATTTCAAAGTAGCTGAATATGTAATGTCGACTTTGACTGCAGGCAGGAGTGCATGCGAGTCATATTTAAAGCTGAAGTGTATGTCCAAGTCTCAGATAACCTCTGTGTTGTCAATAGACGCTCTCACAGACGGAGATCATGTTCACGAGAAACGCAGAACGAATTCGATACCGACCAGCTGTTTTCCCTCAGGGTCAAGGAAATGTATTTGCTTTCTCAGCATCTTTATTCCTTCATTTCTACGAACCAAATATTCATTATGGAAATGTCTGTTTATATTCAACATTAGTTAATAATACCCTTTTGACCAATTCTTATATCAAATATTTATTTTTCTTTTTATAATATACACGCTATAACATCTTAATTTTTAAATTTTTGTTTTAAATGTGAACTTTATTTTCGTTTTCCTTTCTAAATGAACTATAATTTCAATATGATTTTTCTGATGTCTTCTTTAAATGTGGTTAAATTTTCCTTACTTTCTTCAATATGAACTTGCATTATTCACAAATATGATATTAAGCTTAAATCAAATACAATTAGAAAATATTAACATTACGAGGTACATCCAGAAAGTAAATTCAATAAGAATGTAAAATGAAGGATAAACATCACCGGAAAATTATTTTAATACTGTCGATTTAGTAAAACATAACCTATTTTTTCAACATATACATGATTCTTGCTGAGACGTTTGAGGTAGCGCGGAACCTTTTTTTTTTTTTTTTTTTTTTTTGCATAGACTTTTTACGAGCGTAGGCAAAAACAATTCTGCCGCCGAGAGCTGGAACAGGATTTTCCAACCGCCTCCACCTCATCTGCGCTGTGGATAGAAAGCTGTACGGGTAGAAATCGCTTCATTTGGAAGTCCCTGAATCAGAACTGCAGGGAAGATTATCAAATACATATCAACCAGCATTACGATATTTGCTGTGTGCATTCGTGGGCCTGTTGTGAATTATTTCTATTATCTTCTGACCAATCTTCACTCATGATTGCCGGTCTATACATTTGACATTAACTTTCGGTGTATAGGCCCTATCTGCCGCAGACAGTCTCTTAGCGTGGGAAAACCTGATTACAGAGTCTATCACGCACCCACATTTATCGTATCACAGTTCTCTCATCACTGGCACCACAGAACTGCGTACACGCCAAGGTATTTACCCCACTTCCTCTATTGCACAAGCTCGACCTGCTCTGGCTACTCATGCCATCTTAAGGCACTTTCCGAACTTATTTTCTACATATGGTTCGTATATAATACAATACGTATTTAATTTTCAAATAGCAGAGGATATTTTACATGGATTTGAGTGAGAAATTATAGAAACATCATTAATATTTCAATTTGTTTAAAAGTAAGCAGCAAAATAATTCCCCATATTAACACATCGAGTATAGAACAAAGATTGAACAAGTAATAATTAACACCATAATAAATTAAAATATCGTGTATACGTTTTAGATTGGTATCAGTGAAATTTAATTCCACAGATTTCGGTCTTAACCCCTTTGGGATTTATGGTTAACTTTTGTTACCATGGGCTAGTATCGTCTTTGACCGCTTATTTATGTTCTATAACAGGCGAAACAAAGAACACTCCAGATACATTTTGGAACCGGATGGTCAATTTGGCGGCGCCAAGTGGGGGCGGAGGAGCGTGACTTTTCCCTTTTTTAATAAAGGCAAATTTAAAAAAAAAATTCATGCCTTTAGTTTCCAGGTGAATCATACGGACATACGAATGGTATCGTTGAAAATTTATCGTTATACTGAAGAAAATAATGTTTGAACCACGACTCTAGGCCAAATATTAATGACACAGTAAATTGTTATTACATGTGTGTGTGTGTGTGTGTACACTGTGGTTTCCCATTCAATTACGAAGCGCAGTGTTCGAGTTGAGTGTTACATGCCAATATCCCACGGACTATGATTCAAGTAAGAAAATTGTTAAGACTCAATGTACAATACAGACGGCCTAAAATATGGATTAAACACGAGGTTACCCCGCCCCTCATTTTGTAGGGAGGGGTGTATGAGAAATTTTAAATTGCAACATTGAAAGAAAACAAGTTAAAAAAATATATATAGTAGTAACCGAAGATAAGGCGCAATGTAGAAGAGTCGCTAAAAATTAACTTTCTTTGAACGAGAACGATTTACGAAACATCATCTACTAATCGAAATCATGATTATTCTTCAATAAATTGAATTCCAACAAACTTTCTTGTTATTGTTAATTACGTCATATCGGACTCCCGAAGAAAATTCATCTAAACAACTTATTGACCGTGCCAATAGCGACTACTCTGCCATGACTCCGTTTTCTTTCATTTAGAAATAGGAAAGAAAGAGAAGAAAGTAGAAGGGTAAAAGGAGGTAGGAGAAGAAGAAAGAAGAAGAAATAGGGTATTTTAATAAGAAACAGATTACTGGATAATTCCGGAAATATAGTAAAACTCGAGAAAGTCCTTGAAAGATGCATCATTCTAAATGTTATTAACGACTAATCAATTTTGGAATGCTTCGAAATAGACACATGTTCCCTCATACCACCCAGACCTAGCTCCAGGCACCACGATCGTGGGGTTGCCCAGACCTAGACCTGGAAATGAGAAAAGTGAAATTTAATTCTTTGTACTGTTATTCCAACCGGTGATTGATAACCATCCAGCATCTGAACTCTGTTCTCTAGGATCGACCACACATATGAATTAGCCAAGAGGAAAAAAAAAACTAACTTATTAACTCAATATAAATTTATATATTGTATCAATAAAAGGTTCGACTTCCTGGAAGAAAGATGTCGTATTTAGGCTTATCCTGCTATTTTTGCTTCACTCCTCGAGCCGATTTAAACCGTTAGTGACGGTCCTTCATGACCTAAGTTATTTACCTTAACACATATATTAAAACACGACACATATATTATAGATGTTAATACAACAAATGATATCACTAAAATTACTTATATTAAATCTATCATGCATTCACACGCTCACTCACTCAGGACAGTGTATATATGTTTAAAGGAAACCAACCAACTACAAGGGTACAAATAGTTTATTACATTCATAGTGAAAAAAAAGACAAACATATAATTATGAAGAAAATATTAAAAGCACAAGTTCTTGGTTATATATTAATAGAGTACATAGTATTAAATTTTAGTAAGTTTTTATATATTCAATCATATTGACAAATGGGAAAAGAAAAAAAAAATAATTACATGTATCATATCTTAGGCATGCTAAAACAAAATTATGATTTGCGACATACGCAAAGAAGACACTTATTTCACTTAAAAAAAAAATTTGACAAAGAGGAAAGAAAAAAAAACTTTTTGATGTATTAGAACTTATATGAGTCTCTACCTCACATTGGGTAATAAAATATTAATGATTTTGAGCGTTCAAATCACAAATCACGCACTACTCGTAGTGTCCAAAACATTTCGCTCCATTTAACTTAGTTTGTGGTCATTTATATATCTATATATATATCTAACTATCGGTTTACAAAAACCATTTATCGTCTATATTTGGTTTATAACTTTTAACAGTTTATATCTGCAATCGCACACTGCGACGCTTTATACCCATCCAGGGATTTCGAAAAATCACTATCGCTAGAGGACGTTTCTCCTCTTAGACGGTCCATTTCCAAACTTGTTATTTGAATAGTTTTAAGTTATTTATTTAACACAGGGACACGTCATGAGACCTTTCTTCAGGATCACTTTCGTATATATGTGTATATAATTCGGATTTTTAAAAACGATCTCCCGCAGGTGTACGGAGTATAAAGGTTCAAATTGAGGATAAAAAAAAACTGGTCAAGTCACAGGATACATATGCAGGTGAGAAGGATTCAAGGTACACTTTCCACAATGGTTTTTGGTTGGTAGTTCAGGGATAATATTCGTTATGATGTGGGTTACGTTTAGACCTGCCGTTACTTTCCAATACATGCCATTACAGAATTACATAAGGTATCATTTACATTTATTCAAAAGAAAAGGAAAATTACTTAAGTGCACGGCGGTATTCATGACAAAATCTACATTCTCAAATTCGTCGGAAAACTCACTGGTAAACTATAGCAACCAATACACGTTTAGGGGGGACAGACACGAGCGCTCTTACATATATTCATAATACATTTAATATCATACTTTTACTTTAAAATCATATTCACATATTAAGTACATATACATTTCGACGTATTCATTTCTCTCTCTCTATATATATATATATTTATATTCAATAAATGCGCACACATTTAAATTAATCACCCCAATAATAAAATTTTTTACAAGGTTGCAAACATTGTCCCAAAACAAATGACTTCCGACATTACATATGAAAAAGAAAATCGCTTTTCTACCTGATACCGCGCATCTATAAATTTTTTCACTTTTATATATTCAATTCGTGCTTAAATAATGAAAAAAAAACTTTGTGAGGCAGGCACGTAACACAGAGCATTTCTAAAGATATAACTAGATAAACCAAAGTACAATTTCTGGGCCCAGGTTAACTACAAGGTAATTGAAAACCAAAACAGAAAGGAAAGTGACCAACGGATTAAAAAAAAAACTTAAGAGGGACGACGGTGAGAGAACGTAATCGAAGTGTCGTCAACTACGAAGTCTTTGTTCATTTCGGCGATAGGTCAAAATGTGATGGAGGACCCAATCACTATCTACTTTATCCATGAATCGTGTCTTGCAACGTCTCAGCTGGTAATTTCAGATCAGAGTTGTATGTTAAATAAATCGTAAGTGACAAGTTCAAAATCGGGGGGGGGGAGGTTGAAAATTCGAAAAAAAAATCTTGAAGTAATGAAGACAGAGAGAGGGATAGAGAAGAAGGAAGACGAAGAATAGGGGCGCCAAAGACTTAAGTGAGAAATAACTAACGCTACAAAGATAGAAGTCGAATTTCGCTCTCAACAAAATCCATAGCCAAAATATTCTTAACATGCCAAAAAGGGTGGTCTACTCAAATACGTAGACTCAAGGGGCGCCCTGCTGCCAAGGATGCAAGTTCTGTGTCCATCAGATCCCAATCCCACAAGAGTTTGCTTGTAAGATTGAAATCCGATCCCCGTATCCGGCCCAGACCAGCAGGATAAAAAGAGAGGGGGAAAGGGACCAGGTAACTGCGTCCCCAATTTTGAAATCTCTAAGTAAAAAAAATATTCGACCCCTTAGAAAAACTAAGAAGGTTCAAGGACAGTAATGAAACTAGAGTAATAGCTAAGATATCCCTAATTAGTGATTTGCCAAAAATAAAAAAAATTAAATAAACTGAATTTTGGATCGGTGATTTCTATGCCAAACCTCACCGATAGCTACCCTGCGCAGACACACCACAGTCTGGGATGTCGTTAATTTCCCTCGTCTAATTAAACTAAGAAAAGAAATGAAAATACTTAAAGGGACTAGGGGTCGACATCCGGGTACGCGAAAATAAATTTCAATAACTAATTGTTTTGATTCTGTAACCCTATCAGAGCTGTCGCCTCCATGAACATTGTAAGCTAGCCTGAGTAGGTAACGTGAAGGAAAAAAAAATCTCACGGAGCAGGATATTCTATTTTAAAAACCGACCAGAAAATATAATTCACTACAGCCCTGTTGTATAACTGCTACTGTCTTTTCATAATTTATTATTCGATATGTCTAGTCAGCGATTATATGATGCTACCTATTCTATCAGATGGTATTACTATGGTTGATTATTACTATAACACATTAAACTACAAAGTATTACCATAGTCCGACTATATATTGCCCTCCGGTCCGCGTGATATCATGGTGCAGGGGTCAGAACTTGAGATGTTTGTAGCTACACGTATCTATTCAATATCTATATATCAACACACGGCGAAGTATTCACTGGGCTACTATATATTTAACTATATGGGTGTCCTATATTCTATATTCATTTACTACAATATTCATACACTTTATATTCATATTCACATTAATATTCATTTGCCACGACGCTATATTCTACAAACACCCTGTTTCCTCTATCTACGCCCAGCCTATTTACACATTTCATCATAATACTTTAAAATCTATAGTCACTACAAACATTTCCCATTCCGATCACCGCACGACAACCTCATTCGAACTCAAGACTCTTTCATCCCACACACAATACTATGTAATACCTGGTAGCTTTATTAAGAACGAAAGAAAAAAAAATCCTATGTATGTTCACTGAAAATAGAATTATCTGCGATAATGTTTAATGTTTATAAAATTCTGCAGCAACAATAAACTTCTGCAGCCACGAAGAAAAAATGAACATCTAATATAATTTCAAAGCGAAGAACTAGCATCATATCGCCCGACTTCTGTTAAAAATTTACGTATTGTTTATTTATTTAAATATTTAGATTTCTAGACTAGGCAGAATGTTGAAATTTTCAGAATATATTAATTTTGAGTCACTTGAACTAACTGTACATTTATATGGGCTGTGAATTATACCTTCTAGGTTTTATTTCGGAAAGAAAGGTCAATTTCATGAAAACTAAATCACTAAGCATCTCGACAGAAGAATGGCGGTTAGTACTGACTTTTGACACTAGGGCTAGCGACGATATAATCAACCCTTGAACAACTGAATGTGACCTTGTACACGGAATTATTATACTATATTAAGTTCACTATTAAATATTGTGTATGAGTTCACTTAATGACGGAATAATAAAAAAATTATCGCATAGTAAATACTACACTGTCCACATTTAATTATCTCACACACTCTTTCATCACTTAACTACCACTACCACTGATACTACATTACAAATATACACATACTACTCAAACTACAAGACACATCATGCCAATACACACCAATCATCACTATCATTAATACATGTTATACTAATAAATATACACAGAAAACATTCATATTTTACCATTTTAAATCGGCTCGAAAGGAAAAGGAAAGAAAGGGACAGGGCCAACTGGCCCTTGTATTCACTGAATCACATTCTTAAGTGTTTAATCAATGCCCCCGAGGGGACGTATCGAAGTATTAGCTAACAATAGGACCCCTGCCCTGAAGGGGCAGGAACCCGGAAACAAACTAAATGTTCAACTCATCCCGCTGGAAGCCGTACTCCCAATTTGGGAGTCAGATAGGAGCCCCTACTGTAAATTTACACGTGCATTATTCTACCTATCTTAACTACAAAGAAATTAAATACCGCCATGTATGTAATAAAAAAAAAGAAATCACTCGCTAACTACATAAACAAATCTATAATGGACAGGTCTTGTAACCCTCAATTAGTAGGAAAATTGGGAGGTAGAGATATCAAGGGAAACACTGATCTTCAGAACCGGATTTAGGAAGAAAAACAGAAATCACAATACTTCGGGATCCTGTCCATAGCCATCGGTGGATGCAATCATGGCGTCACCATCTTGCACTTACTATTCTCAGTTTTTTAAACCAGTATTGTTCGTAAAATTTAATAGTGTTTTGGCTCCTAGAGACTTCCAACGATTTTAGGTGTTAATAAAATCCCAAATGTTACCTTAATTTTGATGTTTACCACTGCCCGAATCAGTCCATTTACGAAGCAAAAAAACTAATGTCGTCGACCACAATTTCAGGCATGGAATGGAATAATTGCGCCCTAATATCATAGCGTGGGTTTATCAGCCAATCAAAACTAAGCATTTTGGCGGAGTTGCTTTGAAACGAATAAAATTTGGTAAAATCTGGATTAAACTAGATTTTAGAAGGACCTAGGTATCTAAAAGAGAGGTGAAGGGTGGTCCTGAAAATTCTGTCGAATTTTAGATTGGTTATTTGATCTGGAAAGTTCCGTCCAATAGTGGATCTATATTTTCGGATAGCACTGACACCGTAAGAATTGTAATAATCCATCTACACATCCACATACAAGACTTATAACTAATTTAAAATATAAATAAAGATATTGATTCCCAATGAATTTTTTTACAGTTTTTCCATGTTAATTTGAAATAGAATAATGAACAATATTACGAGTTATATGAACAGCCAGAAATTTTTTGTTAAACGTCAGGTACAGTCGGTGCAAAAAATTTCGGGCACCCTCCTATTAAAACATAATCTCATTACACTGTAATGGCATATTACAACATAGGGCGAGTGATACCTTCTTTGAAAGATCGTGAAATACCAAACAGCTTAGTACAAAATTACTACCTCGTGTTTGACCCATTGTTTGGTCCTGTCTGTATATACATTGACTCTTAATATATTACAGGGTCGGATCCAGGATTTTCTGAGCGGGTGCACCAATAACTACCAATACATTTGAATTGAAAAGAAGCTTTTGAAATGCCTTTAGGCATCTGTAGTGTGAATTAGGAAATGCTCTGGAAAAGCTAAGTATCTTTTCACTTTCAACTTTCAGAAAATTGATTTAAACTATCGAATTTGCAAAACTTCCCTTTGCTTTAAGAGCAAACGGAAACATAGTAGCAGAAAGTTTCGGAAATGGCCTAAATTCGGACTTTCAACGTTTCTTCCGATCTTCGTTTTCAATATACAGAATTGAAATTTTGCATACGTATTATGTGCATAAAAGGATTTTTTTTTTAAAAAAACAGATCCTTACATGAACCCAGGCCCGGGCCAGAGGGGCAAGGTGTTTTGACGGGAATTTAAAAAAAAAATCTGGATTTCTCCCGAACTTTCCGATTAATGTGTATTATAATACATGTGAGTGGTACCATTGGAAAGTGCTCGTTTTACTTAGGAAAATGGTGTTTAAACCATGACTCTAGGTCAAATAGTCTAGAGCATTACTTTTTTTGTATATAATGTTTGGTTTGTGTATAAATGTATAACGAAAAAGGGTTAACTTTATACGTACTTTCAAAATTTTCTCCCGTCCTTAGTTTTCAAGATACAAGATTGAAATTTTGCACACATATTGTGTACATAACATCGTATTTAAACAAAAAATCAAATCCGTATGCCAAACCAGGTTCAGATCAGAGGGCCACAAAACTTTCGACTTGTTTTCAAAAATCTCTCGCTTTTTCCCGTTTTTCGTGTATAATACGGACAAGCGAGTAATACCGTTGGAAAGTATGCTCTATCATGGAATAAATGAGGTATGAACCATGATCCTACGCTAAATAGTAAGGAAACGGTAGCTGTTTGAGTGAAAGTCTAAAATTTACCTCAAAAAGTGGAAATGCTAAAAGGGTTAATATCATTTTGAGAGTGTCAGGCAAAGAGGCAGTTAAATTACAGAATCATCATAAATTTCTTGTTGGAAAAATAAATAAATAAATAAATAAATAAATAAATAAGTGATAGATATTAGCAGTTTGGAAACAAAACATTTATTAAAGGTTCATAATAGTTAAATATTTAGAGTTATCACATTTAACGCAGGGACGTAGTTTAGATGTTTAGTAAAAGAACATATTAACATACTTAGTACATATTAGCAGATAGTTTAGTACATATTAACATACTTAATATGTTACGTTAAAGTAAAGTTCTGTATTTCATACACTCCATTTATTGAAGTGCAAAATTGCATTCAATTTATCACTAAAACCAAACCCTTTCCCAGACAAATGGAAATCAGCTTTAATTTGCCCAATTCCAAAATCCAACAATAGTCAAGATATTACCAACTCTCGACCCATAGCAATATCAGTCGCTTTTGCCACACTATTTGAGCATATCTTGTATCGGCGAATCTTTAATCATATCAAACCGGTTATCTCAATTGAACAGCATGGCTTTATTCCACAAAGATCCACAGTAACGAATCTTGCAATCATTACAGATTTTATAGCGAATTCATTAGATGTAGGTAGCTAAGTCGATGTGATTTATAAGCTTTTGAAAAATTAATCACAACATATTATTGGAAAAATTAAAGCTTTCTCACTTTTTCCGCCCTTGACTAAATTCTCGTCATACCTGCCTAATCGAAGACAATCCGTTCTTTTTAATGCATACAAATCTAAAGAATATATTGCATCCTCAGGAGTTCCACAGGGTTCAGACTTAGGACCATTGTTATTTCTCTTATATATTAATGACTTACTAGATTACATTCCTGACCATGAAAAATTTCTATATGCGGATGATCTAAAAAATATATGCTAAAATCAATTCTCTAAACGATAATAGAAAACTGCAGCAAGGTGTAGATCATATTAGTAACTGGCGCTCTTTTAATCAACTTGGAGTCAATGTAAGCAAGTGCAAAGTGTTATCGTTCACTAGGAACAAATCACCTTGTCACTTTGATTACGTAATTAATGAATATGTAAAAAATAGACGTAATTTAGTTAAGAATCTTAGTATTACATTTGATGCTAAGTTAACGTTTGACAGTCACATTGTAAATATAACAAGTGAAGCATTCAAGCTATTAAGATTCGTTATTAGAACAGGAAAAGAATTTAAGAGCTGTTCGATATTACAGAAATTGTACTGTACAATTCATATGTTCGTTCAAAATTAGAGTATGCGTGTATTATTTGAAATCCATCTCAATTTAAAAACCGTAAGCAATTAGAACGAATACAAGGAAATTTTTTGAAATTTCTAACCTACAAAGAAACTCACATTTATCCTATTTATGACAGCTATAACACCATCCTTGAGAACTTTCGTATACCAACACTAGAACAAAGACGTAATATGATTGATTTATTAATCATTCAGAAAGTAATTCAAAATATTTTGCACTGTCCTGACTTAGTTTCTTCATTAAATTTTCATTTTCTTTCATTAAAAACTCGTAAAAAACGGGCCTCTATTATTGTAAAAAATCAAACACTAATATATTGATGAAATCACCAATCCGGAGAACAACAGCTTTTTTTTTTAATAGAATGTGTGCATATAACAATGGATTGGATATATGTGATATTTGGCCTAAGAAATTTAGAAATGCTGTTATGAATATGTAATTATGTTATTATGTAATTCTCAACACTGTGATTGGGCTATAGCCTGTTGTGTTGACAATCAATTGAGTTGAGTTGAGTTGATTTTGAGTTTAACGTCCCTTTTCAGCAGCGAGGCTATATGAGACGTGGGCCTACTGATTAACGTGGAATCCGAACCACATGATTTCCCGCCGGTAATCGACGATAAATTAATTAAGTGTGGAAAAAGGAAGTAAACAAATTAAACATTGGTTCAAACCCCCTGTGATAAAACTGTTTAGATGCTACACTCGTTTGTCTATTAAAATATCAAAATTAGGTTGTCTTGCAAAATAATAATAATAATAATAATAATAATAATAATAATAATAATAATAATAAACAAGCACTTTTGTGTTTTGCTTGGACTATTTTTTTGAAAACAAGCATATGTTTGTTTATATATTTAATCAATGAATCAATGTCATCATATACTCGCCCCGTTTTAAACTCTTTTTGCCCGCTTCACCGCATTTTATTTCTATAACAATTAAACACGGAAACTTGTACAGAATCGTATTACTTTCGCTTCAGTCAGTGCTATTAGGAGCAAGCTATTCAATTGGAAGTAGAGGAAAATTGTAACATCAAACTGACCAATCACAGTTATCACCAATCGGTACCTCTGGAAGCTTTCCTAGTTACAGAAATGCGTTTGGAAACTGGAAATGGAGCTTCATGCTTAAAAAACAAAACAAAAAAATCTTTAATGCTTTGTGTTTTAACAGCTGTATGAGTTACTATTGACTTGATAGCACTTTGTTCTGTTACGTATTTTAGGGATACGTTTTAATATATGAATAATATGAGTCCTTATATATGATTTATTTATTTAACAATCACCAGAAAGCTGTTCAGAGGCCATTTTATACTGTATATTTAACAACAATAATAACAATGGAAAGGATCTTGGAAGGTATCTGCCAGGGCCTGTTAATAGGTGCCATCCCGGCATTTGCCTGGTAAGACAAGAAAACCCCAGTCCGGATAGTCGGAAGCAGGAATCGAACCCACGGCCTCCCGAATGCGAAGCCAACAGGAGCTACTTCGCTCGGTAAATTCGATTAGTACTGTTTGTAAGAATATTTACCTTTGAAATTTTCAACATATTTTCAATGTTTGGCAGCATTTGTTTGGAAACTTTTGTACTGTTTTTTTTTTTTTTTTTTACTTTTTAAATAACAAAATTGCACGTAAAGTCCTCTTATGACGTTAGAGTTCTATAGGTAATTAATTACACAAGACTACACATAAATTGTTTAACTGAAAAATGTACAACCTTCAAACTCTGAACTAAATTTATTTCTGTAAAGTTTACAAAATGAAATATTTTCTACAACACAATACGTACTCAGATCGTTTACGATGATAAATACCAAGATGAAAAATATTGGAAGGTGGGATTTGTGTGAAGTAAATATGTAAAAAGTACTATTCTAACGCAGAAAATTAGTTCTCTATTCTTGGATATTTTAGTTATAATTACTATTCATATCATCGTCGTCATTCGAGGGATTATTGGCAGGTCACTTGTTCCAACTGAGAAGCTTCCATGCTCCATGGTCTTCCGCTAACCTTTTCTTCTTCATGTATGATTTTTCTGTTTTCATATCGTCTATAAATCATCTCTCTCTCTCTCTCTCCTGCCACAGTACCCTCTAAACCTTCCCTCATGATTCAGTTCCTTCTTATCAATGTCCGAATAAGTTTCTCTTCTTTTTGTTAATAATACGTAAAATTGTTCTTTCCTCTCCTACAATTTCTAAACACCGTCTCATTCGTTTTCCGCTCTACTCAGCTAATTCTCCCCGTTCTTCTCCATATCCACATTTCTAAAACTTTTAGTCGTTTCTCATAATTTCTTGCGTAATGTTCATTAGTAAGACTATTCATGGCTTTGGATTGATTATTTTAACAAAAGAGACACTGACCAAGTTTTCGATAGTGTCTGAAGAAGGATATGCTAGATATTCGAAACAGTTACAAATTATAATTTAAAAAAAAGTGGGTTTGAAGCTTTTGTCAGTGTCTCTCTTGTTAAAGTAATGTACATGTTTCTGAACTATGCAGCACAATACTGTACATGAGGCACTAATAAGAGGCCCGCGGTGGTTCAGTGGTACAGCGTTCACCTTTGGTGCTTGGGGTCCCTGAAATATTTTTATTTTGTTTTCATACAACTTCCATTAGAATCAAATATTTTTTTATATTATTTTGCTTAATTTTATTTCTAAAAAATATTTTTTTTATTTGCAAATATATTCATAATACTATTTTTGTGATAAAGAGATTCAATTTGAATCCAATGTAAATAGAATCCTATATTGCATACATACATATGTTTCTTGGAAATAATAACCATCGTTATGCAAGGTACGAACGGAACTGAACTCGGTCACTTTTACACGAGGGATAGTCGAAAGAGCTTATTATGGCTTATGTGTGGGACATAGCTTTAAGATCAACACATCTGGTGATAGACGGCAATCAACAATAGTTCTCAATGTAATCACAAATTTGGTTCAACCGCTTATTACAACGGCATTTAATGTGTTCTGTACCATTTTTTTTGCACAGAAATCCGCATCAGGTTCTCGTAGCTACCGTGAGGCAGCAGTTCTGACATAATCATATGCCAGATAATGGTGGCCAGCCATTTTTGGCTTTAAAACAGGGAAAAGATAAAAGTCACTGGTGCTAGGTCAAGGCTGTAGAGAAGGGTGCTTTAGTTGTTCCAAATAAAACGTCAATAATTGAAGTACTGGGTGTACTGCTGTTTCCAAAATTGTCATTAACACTATTAGTCCATCTTTCTTTGAAGGCACGATACCGCTTTCCTACATGTTGCTTTATAATTTAGCTCTACCCATATGCCTCTACAATCTGCCTATAAATGCCAATAGGTGTAGTGCTTTTTTGGCCCACAGGAACCGCCCCAATGATTTCACTTCTACTCTGGATTAATTTTGCAAACGAGTAATCATTTTTAAGGTACGCTTCTGTGATATACATGAGCAGAATCTTCACGTACATCATGTATATCAAGTTTTCAAACCTGTACCAAGACAGTAAAATACAAATAAATTTAAGTTACAGTGAATAACATAAAGGTTTTATCAGGGGCGGATCCAGAACCGACTTCTGGGGGACAGTGGGTTGTAATACTGCTACTTAGAGCTATTTTTAAGAGCTCCAAACTCTGGGATGAGTTTTATTTATATATAAAATACGAAAGTTTTCTGTTTTGGGGAGGGGAGGATAATGGCCCCGATCGCCCCCAGGATCCTCCCCTAGGTTTTATGCTTTATAACCTTTTTTTTAACATTCCTCGTACATGAATCCCTTATCCATATGCTTAAATTTATATACTACTTTCGATAAGCCCCCCCCCCCAAAAAAAGAAAAGAAAAGAAAAGAAAGAAAAAAGAACACTAGAAAATATCATATTGTACAGCAAACTATTGCTAAAATTTTACAGAAATAAAAGTAAAAAACATACAGTATGAAGTTTTGGAAAGAGAAAGATAGAAATTTCCATAGAAAATGTTTCCTTCAGCATGCACGATGTAACCTTTCTTTCTCTTTACGACTCATGCATAATAAAATCAGATTGGATACACTAAAAGGATGGAGTTAAATGTCACAAGGGAATCGTGTGCAAACAAGATTATATTATCATCATGAGATGAATATGAGAACATAGGGAAGGAACCAAAGAAGAAAAGTTAGTTCGCTTTTTTTTTTCTTATTTTCTTTTAATATCAAAGGGTAAAAAATCAATTGAAGTAGTACCATGGGAAGTGTTTGTGAATATATAACTGAGATATATATATATAATATGTAATATCATGAGAGAATTGTAATGTAATAACCGTAATGAAATAACTTTAAGTCTCAAAGCAGAAGTTCACTTTTACAAAGATCTTTTCATGTTTATATTAAGAGCTACGTCTGAGGCTTAACAAATTTATCACACTTCCGCTTATTACTAGCTCTTAGAAATAAATGCTTTAAATCTGAATAAAAGCGTAAACATAACTAATCTCCCAAAATATACTAAGAAGAGAATATAATTGCAGATCAGGGACGTATACATTAATTTATTTCGGACTGTCCAAAGCTTTTCACGCGGTTCACATTCAATATGAGGATAATTATAGTAAAATTTGCCAAATTGGCCCTAATATTAAATAAAATTTATAGAAAAGTCGGGATTTCAGGGAGAGTCTGGATCCCGAGAACCTACCTCCTGCGTACGCATCTGGTGTAGACCTCTAGCAAAATGCCAAAGAGTAATTAGTTATTTAGCTTTATGTTCTATGGAACCCGAATGTTCATAATGCCGCTTTCACAAAGGCTCTTCATTGAGCTTTGACCTCTGTACTTAGCCGACTGGATCTTGTTTCTACTTTTAATTTCTGTTTCTGCAAGTCCATTTTAATATTGTCCTAGTATGTCCCCCTAATGATCATTTGTGATTTGAGTTGCCAGTTAAAATTTTTAAAGCGTTCTTATTTTTTTCCCTTCTGACTATATGACCTGCCCACTTGAGTCTCGCAGATTTAATGACCGCAGGTTGGCTCAGTGGTAAAGCGCTCACTTCAGGTGCTTGGGGGTCCTTGGATCGATTCTCAACCAAGTAAATTTGTTGTGGACAACATCGTGTCCGTGAATTTTGTAGGGGTTCTCCCGTTTCCTCCTACATTCTCATAAATCATTATTCACTTGCCTTAATCGTCCCATTCTATAGCCTAAACGGCATAGCGTGGGACATTAAACTAAAAAATTTCATTCCATTTATAAAGTTTTCGCCATTCCGCATTCTTACCTCTCTTGAGTCCAGATACTCACCTCAAGATTTTATTTTAATACAAGATTATTACCTAAATCTAAAGTTAATTTCCTGATCTATGGGGGAAAAATTGTAATAGTTGATCAGAAAGCACGGCAGAGAAATGAACTTAAATCTCTGTCTAACATCCAACGACTATACTCTACAGCAAAAATTTTCATTTAATCTTTATATGACATTGGAGCACGCTTTTACAATCAGATAAATCGTATAGAGAATACACAAAACACAAGGAAAGGAAAGGAAGTAGGACATTGGAATAAGGAAGTAATGGCGACGGTAATGACTTTCTTTGGTGGGACAGAAGAACGGACCTATAGATCTTGCAGATTGCAACTTTTTTTCTTTTATTCCGAAAAAAATAATTTAATATTACATGGCCTACGTTACAATATAACATGTCTGGCAAGCAATAGGGTAGAAGCCTCCTACCCTTTGTCCCCCTCTAGAATCGCCACTTGTTGGCAGTGTATAAGTCGTCACAAATTCACGAGTCGTATGACAGCAACACCATCAACTTCGTTATCGAGGTTCTTACATTCGTGTCACCACTGTTATTTCTCAACACCAGATTAATTGTCTGTTCCTTCTGCTGCCCGAGAGGTTTTCTGAGGGAGTGATGAACCCACTCTGATGTCATAGAGCAGTGACGGATCTAGAAAGTAAAAACTGGGGGGGTGGGCAGCCAGGCCCCAGATTCTTTAGGTTGTAACGTTCCTCTTTGAGCGTTACATTTTCTCAAAGAGAATATTTGCGGAAATGTTCAATCAGCTCTTAGCTAATATTATTTCTTATTATATTTTCTCAATTCTCGACTTTCATGAAGGATTCAAGATGGTTGACAATTGGACTAGTGCGTGTAGATGTAGTATGCTACTTTCCTTTGTATGTCTATGGTTTGCGTTGAGCGGCTTTTGAGAGTAGCTCGGATCGTTTGAAATAATTTAAATTTTTGTGTTTTATGTAAAACGGAAGGATTATTATGAATCTGCATATATAAATGCTCGTTTATATAATTTTTATTCTCCTTTAGTTATATTTGTTTTGTTATAAAATCTGTTATTTCCATTCTACGCTTTGATGCGTAGTATGGAATGACTAATCCGGAAGTGAGAGGGCTGCGGAGAGCCCCCTCTGGTTCACCTTTTTCTTTGTACTACGAACTGCGAACATGGCCGTGGTGTGGTGAGAAGCACGATTGTCCATAATTTTGGATATTAATTTACAGTGAACTGTGCAGTGAGTGGCGGTTCTTTAATATAAATATTTAAAGAGGCTGTTTTAGTCGAACGGTATGCTAGGCTAGCGGGTGTAAACAAGAATCACAAGAGAACTTACTCAAATATTCGACCTGTGCGTTTTGAAGCATGGCTGAGATTGGTTGGATATTTCCTAACTGTTAATGTGATGAAAGCTGAAGGTCAGGAATCCCTTTTGTGCTGTCTCCGGGACTAAACTCGATTGATGTATGACCTCCTTCTCTTGACGTGGTGAATTTCCGTCCACCCTTACTACATTTTCTTGGCAAGGGACTTCGTCCTATATTACTTGTTGTCAGCTCAGCCTGCCTCTCTGGAAATTAATGTGTCTAACTGTGGTCGCTGTTGTGAGGATGAACATTGCAGCAGCTTTGCAGTGATTGTTTGTCTACCTGGTGGAGATAGTAGCGGAACGTATGCTTTTGCTATTAACCCAGGAGGGGTCGTCGTGTGATCAATCCACGCCGAGGTTATGGCTGTACACATGGTGAGATGTTGGAGGAGTCATCAGGACCGGTTGCCACCCTGGAGTGCTGTTTCACAGTGTTTCCACAGTGTCCCTATTCGTAAAGTGAAACCACGGTCGGGTGAGCTTTGGTAACTGTCTACTAGGTAAATATGTCTATTTCTTTTTATTCCGTCTGGTGAAGAAACTGGTATCATCCGGGAAGTTGCGGAAGAAATTGTCCACCATTTATAGTTGTCCAAATTGTTTTAAATATATCTAACGTCATATCAATGTCTTCGTGTGTTCATTATCTTACTACAGATTACTTATGAACAAACAGTAATATACGTTCAATAATCCTCAGTTTTCTTGGTGTACACATATATATATATTATCCGAGTCAGTTTACAATGTCCATAATATTGTCCGAAATGAGTTTTGTCCGTAATATGTCCGAGTAAACGAGAGTGAGTCTCTATCCAGTAAATTGAATCATACGCCAGCGGGGTAGTCTGATATCAAAGCCGTTTCTCTCGTGCTCTGAATAAGATCATCTCTTAGAGTTGTCTAGATGTATAATATATTACTAGCTGCCATCTAGCGCATGTATGTTAGCAACAGGTATTCCGTATTGTCTATTCTCTCAGGCATTCTATTTGATAAATTAAAGATTGATTAGCGATGGCTAGTTTATGTCTGTCTAGCAGCGGGCATTCCGTATTGTTTATTAATAACTATATACATATGTATATCTATATAATCTACAATCTAAGCATTAAGTCGCCGCACCCAAAGTTTGCATTCTCGAGTTGTTCTGTTACGTTTGATTGTGATGTTGCTCACTAGATCAGTGAGGCACGTTAAGACGGTGGGTGTACGATACCACTCGTACTTCAATGCGGGAGTGTCAGAAGTCGAGTCTAATTTCACTGGCTGGTTTTGTGTTCCCCATAATGTGCTACAGAGTTTAATGTTATTACCGCCGCTGCTAATAGTAAATGTCGAGGGAAATGCCCTCTTAGCGGTTGGATGCGGGTGAAGTGGAGAAGTTATGTGCTAAAAGGGGGAAGGTTAATCGACGCAGCCGTAGGTCTCTCTCTCTCTCTGCAATGAGATGTTCACGAGTGGTAATGTAATTGGTAAATTTCCCTTGGTGAAGTAGCCTACCAAGGATTTTGTGCTATTGTCTAGAAATGTAAACAACTCTCTTACTGTTAGTACAGTGTGGCTTAATTCATATTGTTATTTACCTTCGAGTGGTGTTGGCGTTAAAAGGTTTGAGGAACTTAACGGAATATAAAGATTTTTTTTTCCTGAATCTAGCTATCCACGATCATAAATGTCAATGAGAGTCCTTTGTTATGCGTTTATTACAAGGAAAGTTAAATAAACAGAGATGCAAGATATATGGTGTTATCCTAAATGATTTTTTTTCTTTCTTTTCCTCGTCTTTTCCTTAGCATTGACAACGCAAGTAGTGTACAAGAATCTGGAGTAAGTAGCGTTGTGTTTACTGGTCTATAAATTATAGTGTAAGAAGGAATAACGGCGACCCAATGTTTTTTTTTCTCTTTCTTTTCCTTCGTTTCCTTAATGTCAGCTACGGATACAAATTCAAGGTAATATAAGACGCAAGGTAGCGCTTTTCAAGATGGCGTACGCAGCCAGAATTCTAATTATCGAAAGTGTTACTTTACAAGATGGCGAACCCAGCTGTAGGATTATTTTATTGTCTAAAATGTTACACTATTTTTGTCGTGTCATCCGGGAAGAAACGAGTGATACGGACTGTTGCGTTGGTGTTGATGAGATATACTGCATAGAGCTCACATATGTTTATGTTTATTAGACTTATAAGTCAGTAAGTAAGAATGTCGGCTGAGTCGAGGAATCTTCCTCCTAATGGAGATGATATTATTTGTGTTTGTTGCAGTGAACCTCTTGCTGCCGCGGAACAAATTGATTCTGATAAGAAACGTGCTATATCTTGTGACAGGTGTCACGAATGGTCACATTTTGTTTGTGTTAAGTTAAAAGATACTTCTAGTGTTTTCGAAGCTGTTAGCTCAGATTCTTTTGTTTGGGTTTGTCCTAAATGCGACGTGCATGTTTCTCCTGAAGTGTCGGAGCGTGAGAACGAATCACCTCCCAAGCATTTTTCTTCGCCTAAGTCCCCGCAAGGTAGCGAAAAAGGGACAGAGCACGTTAGTGAACTTGCTGAAATGTTCGCTCTTGTATTGAGTAAGATAGAAGAAAGTAATGCAAATACTAATAGGAAGATAGAAGAAAGTAATGCTAATACTAATAGTAAAATAGAAAGTATAAAAGAAAGTAACGAAAGGACTGAAGCTAGAATTTAAGAGTGCATTGTTGAAAATGTACATAGCCTCTCCACTACAATTAACAAAATTGATGAAAGAATAGGTAGTGTAGAAAACCTTTGTAGTTCGTTAACTGTTAACCAAAAGGATTTGCAAGTGCAGTTAGATAGTATTAAATTGGAAGTTGACAGTAATAAGTCATGTATTGAATCTGTGAAAACGGAAGTTGATAATAATAAGTTGTGTATTGAGTCCGTGGAATCTCGTGTTGATTCCATTGAGAATGAGGCAGAATCTCATCATAAAGCATTAAAGGTTGTTTTTGATAGAATAAAAAAACTTGAAAATGAGAATGAGGAAGTGAAAATTGAACTAGAAGGGTGTAATACTAGTCAATCTAAGCTTTTCTCTGAAGTGTTAACCCTAACTATTAAAGTGGATAAATTGCAGAAACCTAAATTTACGTCAGTTGAGTGTGGGAGCCTGAGTAAAGAAGGTGTTCCCTGTAAACGTCCTTGTATTAGTGGAAATTCTTTTGTGTCTTTTTCTGAGTCAAAGGATAATTTGCCTGTTAATACTATTGTTAGTACGTCTGCTGAATGCAATGCGTCTGTTACTAGTTCTGATAGTTATCTGAGTAAACCTGTGTTTATGCAATCAGAATTAGATATTAAATACGAGTTTCCAGCTAGTCCTAGTGAAACCAAAGTAATTGCTAGTGCTTTAAATGTTTTTCCAAATGTTAATTCTTCTGTTTATTACAGCAATAATGTAAGTAATAGCACTCGTACTACTGACACTGTCACATGGTCAATGTCGAGAGGGATCACTTCTCATGTTGGGAATAGCCCACCAGTGTTTAGTACTAGCTATTTAAAGCCTAGTTATGATCCTAGTGTTTTTCACACTGCTATTGTGCCGAATAATCCGGTATCGCGAAACAGTGTTGCCACCTTTAGTGGTATAGCACCGCATTCATTGCCTTTTGCGATTAAGCAGAAAGATTTACAATCTTTTCCTTCGTATTCTGGGGATATCAAACCTGGAGCCCCAAGGAAGTTTTTGAGGGATCTTGAGAAATGTTTAAGTATGTATTCACTTACTGATGGAGACAAACTACGGGTCGTAGAACATTGTATGGTGCGAGCCGCGTTTGCTTGGTATAGCTCAGTAGCTCCTGAAATTAAAACTTATCAAGATTTTGTGCGTCTTTTTAAGAATCAGTATTGTTCGCCTCAGATAGAGCGTGCACAGAAGAAGTCGTTGCAATCTTTGCGCTATGATAAGACGAAGTTTGCTTCATTGTTAGATTACGTTTGGTTTGTAGTCGAAAGTTACTACAATATATGTGAAACCCCGAGTACTTCGGAACTTGTGGAATTAATTTTGAATTGTTTACCGCCTAGGGACATGCGTTTGCTGTCCGTTCAGCAGTATAATAGTGTTGATGAATTAATGAGTAAAGTAGCGTTATTATCTGGGATTGAGGATACTTCTATGCATGAAGTTAGGCCTCCAACAAAGAAAGTATTCGCTAAGCAAGCTAAAATCATTAATCGTAATTCAGAACATGTTGACAGTAGCTGTCAAACTGAATTTTTAAGCTATGCTCAGACTGAAAATAGGAATAACAATAACAATAACAATAATGGTAATAATTATCAGTATAATAATCGATATCGAGGAAATGGTAGAAATCGTTATCGTGGAAGAAATCGAGGACGTAACGGAAGATATCAAAATAATGATAGGAGACGAGATGAAGCATCTTCCAATCCAAGGGAAGATCAACCTTCATCTACTTCGGAAAACTGAGGTTGCAGTCTTTTCCGAACACGGGGGGAAACGACTGCTGTATTTCTCCAGTCCCCGTAGATAATGATTCGGAAACTAACGTCAAAACTCATAATGTCTTGGTGGAGTCATTATCCGGAGATGTAAATAATAACGAGAGTAATAATGTCATATCATTTAACGTAAACTTTGTAGTCGAGGAGGATGAAGAAAAAGAAAAGCCCGACTATTATTTTTCTTCTTCCCCTGTTGTCAAAGGAAACATTGGCGGAGTCCAATTAACCTGTACTATTGACTGTGGATCAGATTTATGCCTTTTGGACTGGAATATTTGGAAGCAGTTAAAATTAAAATTTTCATCTTCTAAATTGCGACCATATACTGGTTTGTCGTTAGGTGCCTTTGCTGGTACAGAGAAGTTTTCGGTTCAAGGTGTCCAGATATTTAGTTTAAATATTCAGGGTCATTTATTTGATATTCCATTGTTTGTTATAAAATATCTTCAAACAGATCTTATTTTGGGTTGTCCATTTTTAGACAAATTCAAAGCTGTTATCGACAGGGAGAGGAAAGAAATCCGATTGCGTGATAATGCTGGTAGTCATGTCGTAATTTCGACTAATCAACCTAGTATTCTTATAGTAGCTTTGTCTTCGAACAAGGTTGAGATCGGGAGGATTGAATGGCCATCCGATGAGCAGGAATCGCTTCCTTCTGAACTTTTGTGTTCTGATGTCAACATTTTAGAGGTTCCTCCTTCAGTAGAAAATCCAGTTACCTCTTCTGTGTCAGATGTGCATATAGTTTCTGAATCTAACCTTTCAGATACTGAAATTCAGAATTATATCTCATCTCGAGAAGATTTAGATACTAACGTTAAGCAACGTTTATATAATTTGTTACTCCGATATCGTAATATTTTCTGCGAGTATCCTCGTAGGATACGAACGCCCTTGTACAAGATAGAATTAACTGACGAAGAACCTGTCGTAGGACCATGTTATTCTGTGCCAAAATCCATGGAAATGGAATTTGAGGCAGAATTACAAAAATGGATTGAATTAGGCTTAGCCCGTGAACAGACCTCACCGTACCGGAACCCCATGCATTGTGTTCGCAAGGCGTCTGGTGCTGTTAGACCTGTAATTGATTTTCGCCTACTGAACCACCGTGTCCGAGCTCCTAAGGCTCAGGTGGAACCAATAGGCGATATATTGAACCGTGTAGCGAAAGCGCAATACTTTTCAAAGTTTGACTGTTCGTCAGGATATTATGGCGTAGGTCTCCATCCTTCGTCATACCCCTGTACGAGTTTTGTTTATAAAGGGCGACAATACGTAATGATGGTCTTACCTCAAGGAATAAAGAGTGCGCCCGCTATTTTCCAGAGCGTCATGCATAGTTACTTCGATCAAAGTACTAAAGATTTTGTCACTTTGTTTCTGGACGATATTTTAATATCTAGCACTTCTCTAGACGAACACTTCGCCCATCTGGAGCGTGTGTTCGAAATTTTTGAACGTGGGAATTTTTCCCTAAATTTCCGGAAGTGTTGCTTCCTTCTGACGGAAGTGAACTTCCTGGGACATGTCATTAGTGGTCAGACTGTCAAAGTTGACCCACGTCATAATGAGCCAATCCGTTGCTATCCCATCCCGAAAACCAAGAAAAAGATGCGTCAATTTCTAGGATTATTGGGATGGCGACAGCGGTTCATTCCCAATTATTCGACACTTACTTCTCCGTTGTACGATCTTATTAAGAAGGATGTTAAGTACAAACTCACTCCTGAAGTTTTGGATCTCTTTTATAAATTGCGGGAAATCGTCAGTAATCCACCTGCGTTGGGACAACCAGATTTCAATTTGCCATTTCACATCCATTCGGATGCTTGTTCTGAGAATTTGGCTGGTTTTCTGGCACAGTACCCTGATGGGTCCGATCATCCAAATGTCATCGCCTACGCTAGTCGTAGAGTTAAACCTCACGAACTTTCATTGTCTTCTTTTCAGTTGGAATTGCTCTCTGTTTTATTTTTGTGTGAACGTTTTTCACAATATATTCTTGGAAGAACTGCGTATATCCATACGGATAATGCTGCAGTCACTCATTCTTTTTCTATGAAGAACTTAGATACTAGGATGACTCGTATGCTTCTTAAATTACAAAGGTTTGACCTTGTCTTCGAGCATTGTCCTGGGAGTCTGAATTTTGTCGCGGATACATTGAGTAGAAATCCACCGGAAGTGCCTTCGAAGTTAGAAGTTAGTGTCAATTTCTTGTCTGTTCAAGATTCGTCTCTTTTCAACCTGGAGAAAGTCAGGGAAAAGCAGAAGTATGACGACTTCTGTATTAAGTTAAGGTCTTTATTGGATAGTTCCTCAGAACATGTCACTTGTTATCAAGGTTTGCTATATTTCAAGCATAGGAATTCGAACCAATGGCTTTTGGTTATTCCTCAAGAGTTAATAAAAGAAATAATTGGAATAGTCCATTCACGTGGTCATTTTGGAGCTAGGAAATGTATGTCTTTATGTCGTTCTTTATTTTATTGGAAGAAACAAAGACTGTCAATTCGACAGTATATTAGAGATTGTCTTGATTGTGCTGAGACAAAGTTCGCCAATCAGGTAATACTTAAAGAAGAAATTCATATAGAAGCTAGTCGACCTCACGACCGCCTAGCGGTAGATCTCGTTGGGAGGCTCCCAGTTAGTAATGGATATTATTATATTTTATCTATTATTGATGTTTATTCTAGGTTTGTTTGTTTCTTTCCTTTAAAGACTGCTCATGTTAAAGGTATAATTTCAGTGTTGGAAAAGAATTATTTTTATTTGTTCCCTTATCCTAATGCTATTGTCTCGGATAAAGGTTCACAGTTTATCTCGCGCCTCTGGCAGGACTATTGTAAGGAGCATAATATGAAATCCGTATTAACGTCTAGTTATTCCCCGTCTTCGAATGGTTTGGCAGAAAGGAGCCATAAAGAACTCAACCGAATCATTCGTTTAGAGTGTCATAGTAATCATTCTAAGTGGAGTACTGTACTGAAGCGATGTCAGGAACTCCTAAATTATTCATTATGTAGTAGTATTGATTGTACGCCTGCAGAGCTATTTTTATCTTATTCTGCTATTGAAGCATTTAAAAAGAATTTTCCTTGGCCTGGTGTTCTAGAGAAGACACCGACCCAAGATCGTCATATTACATTGTATCCTAAAGTTACTAATAAAACTAAGAAATCTTTGAAACGAACAGGAAGGGAGGTTAAGTTAGAAGAAGGAGACCTAGTAATGGTTAAACTTCACCATCTTTCCTCTTCAATTAAAGGAGAATTTGCTAAATATATGAAATGTTTCTCGGGCCCTTTCTTGGCTAGAAGGGTTCTGAAAAACTCAGTGATTTTGCATACCCTCACTGGGGAAAGTGTGGGAACGCAGAATTTTCATAATTTGAAGAAATTCAACTGTTCCAAAGAACGAAGAGATGAACTTCTTCGAAATTATCCATATAAATAATTTCTAATAATAATATATAGGGTAAAAAAAAAGAGAGAGGATTTTTTTTCTTTTTTTTTCCTTGTCCTCTGGGTGGATGTAACGTTCCTATTTGAGCGTTACATTTTCTCAAAGAGAATATTTGCGGAAATGTTCAATCAGCTCTTAGCTAATATTATTTCTTATTATATTTTCTCAATTCTCGACTTTCATGAAGGATTCAAGATGGTTGACAATTGGACTAGTGCGTGTAGATGTAGTATGCTACTTTCCTTTGTATGTCTATGGTTTGCGTTGAGCGGCTTTTGAGAGTAGCTCGGATCGTTTGGAATAATTTAAATTTTTGTGTTTTATGTAAAACGGAAGGATTATTATGAATCTGCATATATAAATGCTCGTTTATATAATTTTTATTCTCCTTTAGTTATATTTGTTTTGTTATAAAATCTGTTATTTCCATTCTACGCTTTGATGCGTAGTATGGAATGACTAATCCGGAAGTGAGAGGGCTGCGGAGAGCCCCCTTTGGTTCACCTTTTTCTTTGTACTACGAACTGCGAACATGGCCGTGGTGTGGTGAGAAGCACGATTGTCCATATTTTGGATATTAATTTACAGTGAACTGTGCAGTGAGTGGCAGTTCTTTAATATAAATATTTAAAGAGGCTGTTTTAGTCGAACGGTATGCTAGGCTAGCGGGTGTAAACAAGAATCACAAGAGAACTTACTCAAATATTCGACCTGTGCGTTTTGAAGCATGGCTGAGATTGGTTGGATATTTCCTAACTGTTAATGTGATGAAAGCTGAAGGTCAGGAATCCCTTTTGTGCTGTCTCCGGGACTTAACTCGATTGATGTATGACCTCCTTCTCTTGACGTGGTGAATTTCCGTCCACCCTTACTACATTTTCTTGGCAAGGGACTTCGTCCTATATTACTTGTTGTCAGCTCAGCCTGCCTCTCTGGAATTTAATGTGTCTAACTGTGGTCGCTGTTGTGAGGATGAACATTGCAGCAGCTTTGCAGTGATTGTTTGTCTACCTGGTGGAGATAGTAGCGGAACGTATGCTTTTGCTATTAACCCAGGAGGGGTCGTCGTGTGATCAATCCACGCCGAGGTTATGGCTGTACACATGGTGAGATGTTGGAGGAGTCATCAGGACCGGTTGCCACCCTGGAGTGCTGTTTCACAGTGTTTCCACAGTGTCCCTATTCGTAAAGTGAAACCACGGTCGGGTGAGCTTTGGTAACTGTCTACTAGGTAAATATGTCTATTTCTTTTTATTCCGTCTGGTGAAGAAACTGGTATCATCCGGGAAGTTGCGGAAGAAATTGTCCACCATTTATAGTTGTCCAAATTGTTTTAAATATATCTAACGTCATATCAATGTCTTCGTGTGTTCATTATCTTACTACAGATTACTTATGAACAAACAGTAATATACGTTCAATAATTCTCAGTTTTCTTGGTGTACACATATATATATATTATCCGAGTCAGTTTACAATGTCCATAATATTGTCCGAAATGAGTTTTGTCCGTAATATGTCCGAGTAAACGAGAGTGAGTCTCTATCCAGTAAGTTGAATCATACGCCAGCGGGGTAGTCTGATATCAAAGCCGTTTCTCTCTTGCTCTGAATAAGATCATCTCTTAGAGTTGTCTAGATGTATAATATATTACTAGCTGCCATCTAGCGCATGTATGTTAGCAACAGGTATTCCGTATTGTCTATTCTCTCAGGCATTCTATTTGATAAATTAAAGATTGATTAGCGATGGCTAGTTTATGTCTGTCTAGCAGCGGGCATTCCGTATTGTTTATTAATAACTATATACATATGTATATCTATATAATCTACAATCTAAGCATTAAGTCGCCGCACCCAAAGTTTGCATTCTCGAGTTGTTCTGTTACGTTTGATTGTGATGTTGCTCACTAGATCAGTGAGGCACGTTAAGACGGTGGGTGTACGATACCACTCGTACTTCAATGCGGGAGTGTCAGAAGTCGAGTCTAATTTCACTGGCTGGTTTTGTGTTCCCCATAATGTGCTACAGAGTTTAATGTTATTACCGCCGCTGCTAATAGTAAATGTCGAGAGAAATGCCCTCTTAGCGGTTGGATGCGGGTGAAGTGGAGAAGTTATGTGCTAAAAGGGGGAAGGTTAATCGACGCAGCCGTAGGTCTCTCTCTCTCTCTGCAATGAGATGTTCACGAGTGGTAATGTAATTGGTAAATTTCCCTTGGTGAAGTAGCCTACCAAGGATTTTGTGCTATTGTCTAGAAATGTAAACAACTCTCTTACTGTTAGTACAGTGTGGCTTAATTCATATTGTTATTTACCTTCGAGTGGTGTTGGCGTTAAAAGGTTTGAGGAACTTAACGGAATATAAAGATTTTTTTTTCCTGAATCTAGCTATCCACGATCATAAATGTCAATGAGAGTCCTTTGTTATGCGTTTATTACAAGGAAAGTTAAATAAACAGAGATGCAAGATATATGGTGTTATCCTAAATGATTTTTTTTCTTTCTTTTCCTCGTCTTTTCCTTAGCATTGACAACGCAAGTAGTGTACAAGAATCTGGAGTAAGTAGCGTTGTGTTTACTGGTCTATAAATTATAGTGTAAGAAGGAATAACGGCGACCCAATGTTTTTTTTCTCTTTCTTTTCCTTCGTTTCCTTAATGTCAGCTACGGATACAAATTCAAGGTAATATAAGACGCAAGGTAGCGCTTTTCAAGATGGCGTACGCAGCCAGAATTCTAATTATCGAAAGTGTTACTTTACAAGGTGTGTCATGGATTTTCTATAAACTTTAAAAAATATTTAAATGATAAATTATTTTTGTCACGCAAAAAATTGGGGGCCTAGGCCCGCCGGCCCCAGGCTAGATCCACCACTGTCATAGAGCTTCCAGCTCGAAGCGAGTCCCATTGGGATTGGTCGTTAATGAAATTGAAGATTCCCAATAAATTGCTGATATGAGAACTTGGGGAAACTAAGAAAAAGTCAAAAAAATGTAATATTGAAATGTCACATTACCGCCAAAATCTCACATTTGCTAGTATTCACCAATGTGTGGCTTCAGTGATGAGCTCGGTGCGCTGTATCATTGAGCAAACTTACAATTAGATGTCACAGATCAATCGTATCACGAATAGCCAGTGCATCTGTACTCAATTTCATTGTTGCAGAATTAGATTCGAGTTCCCTTTCTCTTAATTCAAATAACTCACTCCCGCAATTGCTCCACGACAGCTTGCATTAATACATACAAATTTTCTTTGTCTTAGGACGTAAATTCATTCGTAATCTTGCCCAATTTCAGTCCATTAGTAAACGTTTGATTACATAGCTTCAAATGAATACTGCTGTGATTTGTTGATGAGCCCGCTGCACGACTGCAGAGACAGTTTCATAATCTGAGAAAAGTAAGGAGAAACTTGATTAGGAAATAAGCGAAGAGAATGAGGTAGGGAAACAAATGTTGCCAGTATAATTATAGAAATGGATTCAAGAGTAGTATGCCAGCAAAACCATCCACTACTCTATTAATGTTGTTGTTTGCTGACACTACTGACTTTTATTAGGTCACTTTTACCTGCCAGAAGTTTAAACTCTCACTAAGAAAGAGAACAGCAAACTGTGACGTCTCAGAGCATTCATCTGAAAACGACTGCAACACTGTATCAAAATATATTAACTTTATTAAAACTTGTCGTGGACCGTTAGTTTGATATCCCATTTTGAAATTCCAAACAATGAAAATGAGGCAATTTATGTTTGGTTCAATGACCCATGATTATGTTATTTAGTTCACAGCAGATAGATAATGAATGAAACTAATGATTATGAAGTGAAATGTTTGTGCTCTGCTACCGGGGATCGAATCCGTGCACCGAGAACAAATGCATTTGTTGTTACATAGCGAGACAGGTTTCTGAAATTCCGGTTGGAATTGATTTTAACCCATTTTAACACTTAATCGTATTAAATGAAATGAAATCTTTAAATGTAACGTTATGACCGTTAGGCTAAGGGAGGTGATGATTAAGGCAAGTGAATGATGATGGAAGAATTGGTGGAATGAGAATATAGGAAGAAAGAGCAGTAACCCAAGAAAACACACGAACACGATGTTGTTGACCACAAACATACTTGGCCGTGGATCGAACCTGGGACCCGACGCACCAGAGGTGAGCGCTATACACTGGGTCATCGTATCCCCTTAATTTTGATACCAAGCAAGGGAAACATATAGACATCTTAAAGAACCACATTACGTTTGAATCTCTTTTTCACACTCTGAAATTTTTCATGACAATTGTTTTGTTATCACATAATAGCAAGCCAACTACTACCTCATACTACTCCTCAAGTCCCTAACGGCCTGGTTCGATCCTAGATCGCGCCGTGTGGACTTTGTGGTGGGCAAACACTGTGCTTGTGGGTTTTCCCGGGGTTCTCCCGTTTCCTCCCACTTTCTTCATTCCAGCATTTCATTCATTTCTCATTATCACCGTCTCCTTTAGCCTAACCGGCATAACTGTGGGACGTAAAACTTTTCATTTCATTTTCAAGTTCCTAACGGTTTCCAATACCAAACAGTGTATCCTTTTTCGTAAGCATCAAAGAAAGAAGAATCAAAGTTCCATTAACATCTAATAACGTTAAGAAAGTTATCATGGAACAGACTAAATATACCTAGGTAGAAATAGAAACAAATGCAAATTTAGTCAAACAGCAGGAGCTTGCTTAAACTCTTAATAGAACATACCTGTATAATGGACGTTTTCCCCACTCGAGGCGCTCCTAACAATATGACCTTGATGAGGTCCACGGAATCAGGACTGGCTTCGGTCTGTGGTTGAACCTCAAGAATTGCTCTAACCTCACTCCGCTTCTCCAGATAATCCAAGTCGAGATCTACAATAAATGTTGTACAATTACAGTACGTACTAAAATATATAGACACAAAATATTGTTAATATATGACTGATTTACCAAATCATCACTGGCGCAAATCCCGGGGGGATGAGGGGGACATGTCCCCTCGAATCCTAAACTGGGGGAACTGTCATCCCCAATAATCCGATTTAAAATGTGTTTTTCGGGAGAAATGTGATGATTTGTGTCCAATTACCACAAAGGAAAATGAGATGAAACTGATGTCCTCCAGAATAACCCTCAAATCAGCCCGCCTGCCAATGCTGAAGATAACTTTGCTCCTTTGATCCTCCACAGCATTGTTTTTCAACTTCAGAAATATTTTGAGTATTGCTTAAGAAAATATGAGAACTGTCTTACCCGTTTCTTCCACCCACCCCCAATGTTGATTTGTGCCGACGCAAATCATTAAATACATGTTTTATTTTTGGGCCTCAAAATAAAACTCAGATATCTATATATTTGGTACTCAAAATAAATTGAAATTTGTTCCATTCCTCGATTGATAGGTTTGTATTTTGAGCAACAAGCAAGTGTTAGAATAGGGAAAGCAAAAACAGGGAAGAGTGCAGTTTGGCAGGGATGTTGTCTCTCGTAAACGTTATTTAATATAATATAACAAAAGATAGTGAAGAAAATCCAACATAATAAAGAAGGTACTTTCGTAGAAGGTAAATGATTAGGTGTATATGGTTTGCAGATGATACTGCACTTATTAAGGAATCTGAAAAATAACATTAATAAGATTTTAGAAAACTTGAAGAACGATTGTGAAAAATATTGCATGAAAATAAACGTTAAAGATACAAAATGTTTTGTGGCTAGTTTTCGATACCTGGGTAGTAGTAAATGCAGGGACGATATGAAATGCGAACACAAAATAAAAGCAAGGGTAAGAATGGCGAAAGAAGCATTTAGGGAAATGAAGTGTACTTTTTGGTCCTTGAAAAAAGATTTTTTAGAGGAAACTTATAAAGTGTTTAATGCACAGTTTCGTTCTCCATGGGTCAGATTCATGGACATTATACAAAATTGAAGGAAAAAAACTAGAAGTCTTGAAATGTGAATGTGGAAAGCAATGGAGAGAAAGAACTGGGTGGAAAGGGAAACAAATTAGACAGTGCTAAAAATGTAACCAAGAAAGTTCTGTCGCTTTTTCGGGAGGTCTGTGTTCAATTGGCCCTCACTCCATGAGTTGAACGCGAATGAAAATAAGGCGAAGCTCAGTTTTTGGTCTGGATATATCCAACGTACTACCTGGTTGTGGTAGTTCAGTTACGAAACACTCGAAGAGTCATCATATGTCGGAAGACCAACACATGTACAAAATGAAGATCTTCAGGCACTAATTGAGGCAAACAGTGGTCAGACGTGTGAAGAACTGGGACTACAACTCAGTGTGAGTGGAGAAACCACCCGACAGCACTTCCATCAACTTGGAAAGCACTACAAGTTGGGTCGATGAGTCCCACATGATTTCACTCCGAGCCAGAAGTCACGCGAGCAGACACCTGTGTTTGTTTGCCGTCTCGTCTGAAGAACGAGCCATTTCTGGACAGGGTGTGAACATATGATGAGAAGTGGGTCTTTTACGAAGCTGCACGCCGTCGTTATCATTGATAGCATCCCATGAACCGTTCTAACACAGCCCAAACCAGCACTGCACCAGAAGTATGTTCTCCTGTGTGTTTGGTGGACTGCTCGCGGCATCGTGCATCAGGAACTGCGAGCAGCTGGTCAGAGCATCAACGCAACTGTGTACTGTCAGCAGTTGAACTGTGTTCAAGAAAAACTCAAAACTCTGGATCTGGCACTTCTGAATCGCAAAGGAGATCTCTTGTTACAGGATAACGCTAAGCTCCAAGTGGCTGGAATGATCTGGACACCATTTTACGCCTTGGATGGGAAACACTATTACATCCGGACATTGCACCGTTTGAGTATGACCTGTTCCATTCCTTGGACAATCAACTTAGAGGACGCCAGTTCAAATCCCTTGTAGAAATGCAGAATGTACTCGATACTCTACTGCGATGGAATCCATGACCTTCCAGAACGCTGGCAGAAGGTCGTCGATGCTGATGGGCTCTATTTTTGATCATCCAGGTACGTCGTAAGTGACATATCGATGTTCGAAGGTGGTGAATGAAAAAGCGACATTACTTTCTTGGTTAACTTTATAGAAACAGTGGAGAAGAGAAATACAATTTTAGATGTAGTTGAGAGGAAGAAGATAAATTGGCTGGGACACTGACTGAGAAGGAACTGTATCATAAATGATGTTCTGCAGGATATGGTGGTGAAAAAAATGGTAGGAGGACAAAGAAGTTTACGTTTGTATACTATATTAAAGCAAAAAAAAAAATCCTAGTCAAAGATGAAGAGTTAATCTAAAGACGTTTTGCATACTATGTCCTCAGTTGCGTGAAATGACCTGCCAATGTTGATATCACCCAGGCTGGTAGCTAGCCCAAAAATGTAGGGGGGCCCGGTAGAAGTTAGGGGGGAGCGATCCAACCATATTATAGTTCATCACCGTATTATAGTTAATTTTCAAGCCTATTCTAAAAATCTTAGGGGGTGCGGCCCCCTAGACCCGCCTGGATACGAACCTGATATCACCTCAACAGGGAGACTATATATGACGAGACCTACAGTTAAAAGTAGATTAGGAATTATTAGATTTGTGGGCTTTGGGCATTTATCGCCATGTTAGCCAATCAAGTATGTGGGATGACGTTCCTTAGGGAAGGGGAAGGAAGAAAGGATTGGCGAAGGAAGGAAGCGGCTTGGGACCTGTGTGTTATATACCGTCCCAGCATTTGCCAGATGTTAACGAGGAAAAATGAGGAAAACCTAACTTAGGAAGACTGGCCTGAAAACTGCTTTTACAGTTTTAAGACCGGGTGTCCTCACCGGGAATCGAACCCTGGACCGGTCTCACCAAGTTAAAATTAGAATCTGAATAACTGCAATGCCTGCAATAACTGCAATGCCAATACTTTCTTACAGATACTCTAAGCTGGGATCTTGTGCGCATGTAGTAGTTAAAAATACCTGACAGGTACATTGAAAAATATGTAACTTCATAATCCATGTGCTAAGTACGACAATAATATTTGTTTAAGTAGTGCATATGTTGTAGCATTCAAAAAGCATTCAATTAATTCATATCGCGGGGTGACAAACCTTAATCATCTAATCTAATAGTGTTTCAACGGCCCTGAAATAGATAATTTAGAAAAAAAACAGCAATCATACGAACTAAATCCTGAACAAGAAAGATAGTGTTCCCTGATATATATTTGATCTCTTGGCCATAAATGGAGGTCCAAAACTACAAGCCACTACGTTTATGTAGCATTAAACGAGTATTCTGCACCTGAAAAGACAGTAAGTAATTGTACAATACTTATACGTATATTTTCAGGAAAAAAATGATAGATTTAGATTGTTTCTATAAGAGAAAGAGCACAGATGAAGTGTAAACATCAAATGTTCATGCTAAATCAATGATTTCCCTGTTTAAGAGCCTGCCTTACTAAAAATAATACGAAATTTTCCATTTTTCTGTTGCTTGTTTATTCATCAGCGAAAGAAGATAATGAAATGCAAGTCACCATAATCATAGATAATGTTATTCTACAACAGAAAATATGACATTGAAGAATGTTCAGAGTTGCCATCCATAGAAATTACAGAGTTGCCAGAAAAACAATTTCCCTAAAATCTAAGTTAAGGCAGCGAGCAAAGGAACGAACTCAACTGCATTTGATTACGTATCACGTTGTTTTGGTTTCTTGTGAACTACTTTTTAATTAACATTATTATTTAGTTTTAATAACTGTATGTTAAAACTATTTTGTTTATTACAAACTAAATACAACTGTTATTTACAAAAGCAGTTCACAGGAAACCAAAACAATATGATACGTAACCAAATGCAGTTGAATTTATTCCTCTACTCGCTGCCTTAACTGAGATTTTAGGGAAATTGTTTTTCTGGCAACACTCTACTTTCTATGGATGGCAACACTGAATATTCTTCAGGTTCATATTTTCTGTTCTAGAATAACATTATCTGTGGTTGTGGTGACTTGCATTTCACTATCTGCTTTCACTGATGAATAAACAAGCAAAAGAAAAATGGTAAATTTTGTATTATTTTTAGTAAGGCAGGCTCCTAACAAATACAGTTTCGATGAGAACGTGTACAAATGTATGTTTAGTTAGTTTATATTTGGTGCGGCTCTGGTCATCACGTTAAATGTTATACACACTTAATTGAAATATATATACTTACAAAGGCAACTGTGTATTGATCAAAATTAACCCACGTGTGTTCCAAGAACTAAAATTATATGCACTTTATCACCACATATTATTATAAATATTTAAAACTTCAATGCCATAAATATAATGAAAGAGAACAGTTTTATCTTTCGAAGTAATTAAAATGTATATTATTAATGGATTTAATTATTATCTCTGTCACGTTTACGTCAGAATATGTTTTAAAAAATGTTGAATAATACTTTGTTTTGAAATTAAAATAATTTCCATTAGTCTAGTGTGACATACATTCATTTTGTAAAAAAAAAAAATAAAAAAAAAATGGAAATGTCATATATACGTCACATCATGTTTCATTCCACTTGGTTTTCCTCTTGTCAGTCTTCCATAAAAAGATATAAATTCATTTTTTTAAATATACGTAGGTAAACTAAATACATGACGTGTGATGCTCGAGGCTTAATTCAAAGCTTAACATGCAAGTACTAATTCACAGAATCAGATATCCGTATGTGTTTATAGCGAACGTTATCAAATTTGCTTATCCATACATATATCCTACATACGGATTTATCACTAATTGAAATGCTGCGTGTTGGTTACATTTGTAATGCATTCCACATTTATCATATATCAGTGAGCATGCAATATAGGTACACACAGATTATATATATATATATATATATATAGTCTGTGTGTACCTATATTGCATGCTTACTGATATATGATAAATGCGGAATGCATTACATATGTAACCAACACGCAACATGTGTGTGTGTGTGTGAGAGAGAGAGAGAGAGAGAGATTTTGCTAGAAATATGAAGATAATCATTTTAGTTTAATCTCTGTTTCATACACTTAAACTAATTAATCATAGTTAGTAAGTGAGATAGTTACTTGACAAAGCTTTTTCTCCATTTTTAACTAACTTAAAATGTTCGTTACTGAATTATCTGTCTGTCCGTCTGTCTGTTATTTGTAATTTTTTTTTCAATTTTGAGCCCACCATTAGATAGAGCATCAAAAACTATCTGAGAAAGTCATGGAATGTTTTGCGTCACTCTTACTGTTCCTGAGATATCGGCCAAAAAAATGGTCGATTTCCGGAGATTTAAGGAGCCATATCTCTTCGTAGGACCATAAGTCATAGAGAGCTGATATTGGTGTCGATCAATACCTAAGAGAATTGTGAACATTTTGGTACCAAATGGTAACCGGTGGCCACTGTCCAAGTGGTTAGTTGGCCAGTGACCACCATTGAATATTGGTACCAAAATGTTTACAATGCTCTTACATATTGATTAGCATCAACATCATCTCTCTATGACTTACCGTTTCCGACATACTGGCCAAAAATAGTTCCGATGTCGGGACATTTAAGGATCCATATCTCAGTAACCGTAAGTAATAGAGAGATCATATTGGTGTTGACCAATACTTAAGAGGATGGTGAACATTTTGGTACCAAATAGTAATCGGTGGCCATTGGACAACTGGCTACTGGTAAACCAGCCACCGTTCCCCAGATATTGGCCAAAAATGTTTGAATTTCGAGAGATTTGAGGAGCCTGTTTAGCCTGTTTCGGGAACCGTAAGTCATAGAGAGATGATATTTTGGGATTTTTGCGAGAAACAGAAGGAGGTGTGAAAAAAGAACACTTTTACATGTAGGAACAATCACAGTTATCCTTCCCACTCCATCTCTCCATTCTTTGTAAGTTCATTCTGGCAATGCTCTTGGAACATTCTCAACTTGTTAATTATTACTGTGCAGACACAACATATTATCAACAGCTCTAACTCAGTAGCGGATATAGCGTGGGTTGGGGAGGGGTAGCCCCCTAGTTTTTTGAGTGACAAAAATAATTTAAACTATTATTTATATATTTTTAAAGTTTATAGTAAACGCATTATATACTTATTATAGCCCGGGTCCTGGATGGCCTCGCAGTTTTTACCTTCTGGATCCGCCCCTGGTCTAACAGTCTAAGTTTCTTTCGGAGGATAATACTTTTGTTTAATGGTAGAGCGGTCAGCTCAAGTGCCGGTAGCTCCTATAGCACGGCCAACAAGAGATGGTCTCGGACGTTTCTTACCACATGCGGTGGGACATTGCAGCCCCTACTTTGATACCAGTGTTACCAACCACGATCACACTGTCTTATACCATTAATTAAATTGCCACTACAGTTGCACCGAAAGAAAACTTGACACGTGAGTAGTGGGAATGTCACTGCGAGCTGTCAGAGACGTTCTCTTACTGGACGCACTATAGCTCATTATCGCCTATGTGAATGTGTGGTGGATAATGTTGTACCTATGAGTTTTCCCACATTTTTTGTCACCAATTACTTTATAATCGTTTCCTTTCTATGACCCTCTGCCTCCTTTTGTTCTAACGATGACAACTATGTTGCATTAAAAACTATAAAATTCAAATTTTAAATCCAATTCTTATGCCTTAATTAAACCATTCATTATATGAACCTTGCATTACATGACACACATTTACACAGTAATCAGTGATGCCAAGTAGTGGGGAAAAATCCATTTCTTTGACATTAATTTTTCCCATATCGATGAAGGGAATTGTCATCAAATTTGGCAGCATATCTAGTATTGGCCATATGTTTATTTTATCAGCGCTCTCTGTGAGCAGAAAGCAAGGTAATGACTAGGCAACCCCAAAGCATAAAAGGCATAACAGCAATTTACACATATGGTTGGTACCTTGAACATGATTGTGGTTGTCTAAGGGTCCAGAAGCATAATTTTAGAAAATAAAGCATAAAACATAAGTTAAAATAATAGCACAATTCCTGGAAAATTCTGTTTAACTGCAAGTTTAAAATACTGTATTAACATTTCTTAAAATCAATATTTACAATACAAAATCTTTGAGAACATAGCAATGCAACAATGAAAAGCTTATGTTTATTTCTGTAAACTATTCGGTGCAATCCTTTGATGTGGAGGAAAGAAAGAAAGGGAAAGAAGAAGACGGAAATATTCCGCCAACAATGGATAGTACACAAGAACTCCACTCTATATTGTTTTGAGTACCGTTTGAACTTGAGCACTTTCTGTACTTTTTGGTGGCATCTTTTACTTTCCCTTTCTGTATATATGCAGCTCTAAGGCGCACACAATTGATAAAAAAAACTGACTCGAGTAAAGCCTCTTTACAGTGCATTAAGTAGAAAGTTCATTAGATATGGAAAAAACTGATTGCATAAAATATTAATAAATAGATCAATATATTTAGAATTTATTATGTATAGTAAATATTATACATTATACATGATTTATGTTAAACAATGATTGAAATTAACAATAAAGCATATAAAGTAAAATTTAAAAAATAAAGCATAATGTGGGTTGCTTTAGTGATGAATAAATGTGAAATCAATGTTAACTGTCAACTTTCGTTACTTGAAAGTAAAGTGCAAGTGAGTGTGAAAGTCATTTATGCAGGAACGTGTAACTCTCAAAAAACAAGCAACAAGAAACATAAATTGGACGGTGTTATGCATCAATTGACCAAGCGCCAATTTGGGATTTTTGGGAATTTTACATCAGTGAGTAAGAAACAATGTAAATAATGTAAAAAAAATAGTTTGAGAGCCTACTATTTGTTTAAACGTTCAGGAAAAGCTATTCGACCAAGCGCCAAGTAGTGGATCGTAATGGGAACACGTTTATTATTTCGTTCAATATCTCAGAAACGTGTTTTGGCGCTTGGTCAATTGATGCATAACACCGTCCAATCGTACTCTGGAGCTTCAAAGAACATAACGAACGAAAGAAAGTAAATCATAATACGAGCAACAGCCAATTTCTAGAATATTATGGTACAAAACAATGATGAAGATAATCAATTCTGACAACAAAATGTGCTTGATTCCATCAAAAATTAAGGAACATATTTATTAGGAATTTAGAAGACAGGAATTTACGAATACATTTACACAAATATGGAAAAAAGTAACGTATTAGTAGTTTGAATTTTCAGATTTTATAAATTTTGAACATTTTGCAATTGGTATTGTGTGTGAGAAACTTAAGAGCAAAATGGAGATTTTTGTCTTTCAAGATGGAATTTTGTAAGGTTCCTGGTTGGCATCACTGACAGTAATCGAATGCATTTCATATTTAATGTAGCATGATCGCCATATTAGTCTATAATGTATGCGTTATTCGATCACAAAGTTGATCAATAAACATGGGCAATGATGGTACATGAACACTATCTTTACCGAGGACGTTATAAAATAGAGGATCTGCCCATACAACAAAATCGTGAAGCCATACGTCACAGCTTCGCCACACCTACTCTGCCCACTCCGCGCCACTAAGATCGCAATGTTTCGAGCCAACAATCATGGCGGAAACGAGAGTAGCCAATCAGACATGCCAGCTAAGACGATGCTCAGTTGTTTTTTGGCTTCACTTAGTTCATATTATAAAGATAATTATGGGCAGATCCTCTATTTTATAACATCCTTGATCTTTAACGAACATCCAAACAAATCATAGTATAAGTTTTAGAGGACGAGATGGCTAATATGCAGATGATTCTTTTAACATGTAGGGCACTCGATCCATCACTGGAAGAACTCACATATTCCAGTGAAAATAAGGAGAAGGAAGTTTGTTGATTTTATTGGAGTTTAATGTCCCTTTCACCTTCGAGGCACTGTGAGGTGTGGACCCAAAGTTTAACGTGGGACTAAAACCAAAACCCAGCCTGGAAGAGTGCGTTAATTGACATTTGTCCATACTTGCAGAGTGTAGTCAATAATATTTCTATTCATTTGTGGTGATAACCAGTTTTCAAATATGTCCACGAATACGTAGCTAATCACAAATAATTCAATCAAGAAAAATACGAGTTATGGTGATAGTTGTAGGTAAACACAAATGGCGACTCGTTTGTAAAACTGGTCTCGCAAAGAAGACCATTCGGTTACTCAATTTCTGTGGGCTAAACATGTAAGCACGGCTGAAGTTCACTGGCAGCTGGGAGAGGTTTACGAAGAGACTGTAATATCTTCAGCATGTGTCGAATAGTGTCGAAAGTTTGCAACTGGTACAGAAAATGTCACTGACGAGGAGCGTAGTGGCCAATCCTGCCGTTTTGCTGGTACATCATCGACCACACTCCCTATAGTCCGGACCTCGCTCCAAGTGAATTTCACCTGGTCTCTCACTTGAAGAAGCACCTAAGAGGCCGTCGCTTTGCATCAGACGAGGATGTGAAATAATTCATGACAACGTTGCTGAACACGCAAGGACCGGATTTTTACCAAAAGGTAAGTTTCAAACTCATCCTACGCTGAGACAAGTGCCTCACGTCTGTGAAGTTGTCCCGCCCAACTAACGAATTTTTCTTTTTTTTATCTACATCGTTAGTTTATCGTTAGTTTACGTTAGTTTTGCTAAAATTATCGTTAGTTTCGAAAAAATAAAATTTTTATTCAATAAACAAATGGGCAGGCCAACTTCACGGTTCCCCACCCACAAACGAATTTCAAACGTTTATCATAACACATCGTTAGTTTATCGTTATTTTACGTTAGTTTTGCTAAAACTATCGTTAGTTTCGCAAAAAACCGATTTTATTCTAGAAATAAAGCTTCCAGCAAACTGTGAATTAGCCCGCCCATATTGAATTCTCATAAAATTCCAACCCATATCTTTAGTTTATCGTTAGTTTACGTTAGTTTTGCTAACATTAACGTTTGTTTGGCAAAATTAACGATTTTATTCGAGAAATAAGGTTTCCCTCCAAATGTAAAGTTAGCCCGCCCATAAAGAATTATCAAATGTCCATCTCACATCATTAGTTTATCGTTAGTTTTACTTTCCTTAGGCACATACTGGACACATTCCATTGTACCTGACGGAACATGCCTGCTATGTAATTGTGCTGTTAGGGTTTACGTTTGGCGGGAATCTATTTCTCGAATGAAATCGTTATTTTTGTAAAAAAAAAAAAAAAAAAATTAGCAAAACTAACCTAAACTAACGATAAACTAACGATATGAGTTACACGTTTAAGAGAATTCAATATGGGAGGGCTAATTCACAGTTGGGGGGAAACATTACTTCTTGAATAAAATAGTTATTTTTGCGAAACTAACGATAGTTTTAGCAAAACTAACGGTAAACTAACGGTAATGATAGAAAACGTCTTGAAATTCATTTGCGGCTGAGGAACCGTGAAGTTGGCCTGCCCATTTATTTCTCGAATAAAATCGTAATTTTTGCGTAATTAATGATAGTTTTAGTAAAACTAACGTAAACTAACGATAAATTAACGATATGAGATGGAAATTTATGATAATTCTTAATGGGCGTTCGAATTCACTGTTCGCGGGAAACTTTATTTCTAGAATAAAATCGTTATTTTTGCGAAACTAACGATAGTTTTAGCAAAACTAACGTAAACTAACAATAATCTAACGATGTGATATGAAAAACTTTTGAAATTCGTTTGTGGGTGGGGAACATGAAGTTGGCCTGCCCATTTATTTCTCGAATAAAATCGTAACTTTTGCGTAATTAACGATAGTTTTAGTAAAACTAACGATAAACTAATGATGTGAGATGGAAATTTGATAATTCGTTATGGGGCTGCTAACTTTACATTTGGAGGGAAACCTTATTTCTCGAATAAAAATTCTCGAATAAAAATAATTCACAGTTGGCGGGAAACTTTATTTCTAGAATAAAATCGTTATTTTTGCAAAACAAGCGTTACTTTTAGCGAAACCAACGTAAATTAATGATAAACTAAAGATATGAGTTGGAATTTTATGGGAATTCAATATGGGCGGGCTAATTCACAGTTGGTGGGAAATTATTTCTACAATAAAATCGTTATTGTTGCGAAACTAACGATAGTTTTAGGAAACCTAACGTAAACTAACGATAAACTAACGAGGTGATACGAAAAACTTTTGAAATTCATTTGTGGGTGGGGAACCGTGAAATTGGCCTGCCCATTTATCTGTTGCATAAAAATTTTGTTTTCGAAACTAACGATAATTATAGCAAAACTAACGTAAACTAACGATAAACTAACGATGTAGATAAGAAAAAGAAAAATTCGTTAGGTGGGCGGGACAACTTCACAGACGTATGTGCCCCAACTGATATAGAAACTATGTCGAAAAATAACCTTATGTACAGTGGTGTATTTAAAGGGAGCTTCCGGGCTTAAGCCCCCCGAAATTGTATTTAGTATATTAAGGTAAATGAAATACCTTGCAGAATTTCCATATTTCCGGGAACAAAGTTATCCCCCCCGAAACAAAATCATAAATACGCCACTGCTTAGGTACCGGTATGTACTATCTTTTGGTATATACACGATTCACTGCAGGTTTTGTAACCTTACATTCTGATTACTTCTCTTAATAATACCTGTCAACACTTCGCACAAAGAAGGTTCACGTTTTGAGAATGTCTCTTATGACTACCCCCTTCTCTCCCCTAAAACAAGACGAGTATAGTTACTCCATTTCCTAGACAGATGCTGAAATTTTTGTCCATCTTCTCAGTTATATAGACTGTTGCTTTATAAGAAAAATGAAATGACATCTTTAATTTTTACGTCCCACGATTATGCCGGTTAGGCTAAAGGAGACGGTGACGATGAGAAATGAATGAAATGGTGGAATGAAGAAAGTGGGAGGAAACGAGAGAACCGCGAGAAAAACCACGAGCATGGTGTTTGTCCACCACAAAGTCCACACGGCGCGAGCTGGGATCGAACCAGGAACCGCAAGCACCGGAGGTGAACGCTCTACCACTGAGCCACCGCGCCCTTTATAAGAAAACAATAGCTTTCTACAAAACCATTTTGTTCCATTTTCAACTGAATCTACTCGCAAAGCGAATGCGTTTTCATTTTGTCACTAGTTCTGTAAGCTCTGAAACATAATTACTGAGAACCTGTTATTTTCGACATGTCCAATTCCATGCTTACTTTAGTCACTGACTTCAAAGGACTTCTTTGAAACCTTTTCTACACTCAGTCAATGTTATCAAACACACTAAGCCAACCAGAACTTTTGTCTTTTTTTATTATTGCAAACATCTAGCCATTACAAATTATCGGGATCACAATGTACTGTAATCACGGATACCGCGTTGCCGTCTCGGGAACAGAAAACGCGGTTTCTCTAACTGAAAGAAGCGGAGTGATGGTAACGTAGAAAAACGTTGGAGAGATGTCACTTCTAACGGCGTGAGATTTTGTAGTGCAAATTGAGAAACAAATTCATTATTTACAACTGAAACCTACTATTACTTTGTACAAAAAGTAGTAATCTATTATTACTGCTTGAGAATTCAACATTACATTGTATAAAAACCCATTGCTTTACGATTGCTTTTCTCCAGTTAATATTTTCTTATAAGTGTATATTTTATAGTATTAGATATAATTTAGTTTCTGTGAAAGCTTTGCTTTTTTCTGCAGGTGCCAAATTTGAAAACAATAAGGTTATTTGCTAAGGGAAAGTCAAAAGTTAATACCGGTACCCAGTGGCGTATTTACGATTTTGTTTCGGGAGGGGCTTTGCTGACTTTCGGGGTGGGGGGGGCTTTGCCTGAAAATGTGAAAATTCTGCAGGATATTTCATATATTTTACTATAGTAAGTAAGATTTCGAGGGGGGGCTTAAGCCCGGAAGCCCCCCCCCTAAATACGCCACTGCCGGTACCTCATGTATGATTTTTCATCTACGTAATTCTACGAACACGTGAAGAGTTTAGCTACCACTATCGTCCAAGATGTACTACGAGAAAACAAGAAAAAAGGGAAAGTTTAAGCAATATTGTTTACTCGTTAGCCTAAGAAGAAATTAACTGTATAGCTCAAATAATATTTGTAATCCTTACAAACACAGGCGCCATTTGTGGAGTAGACGAAGGGAATTGCCCTGTCTTTGAGAAACAACTTTTTAAAACATACGTTGGATACTAATAAAAACAATAAAGCACATATTGATGGACAATCTTGTTCCTACTGCTAAATCTGAAATGGCGTTACTGATTATAACGTAATAAATGATTTAGTACAAGAGCGTTCAATGAGTTTTCATTAGATGCGTACAATATTTTTATTAGTTTCAATATGATGAAATTTTAGGTGAACACACTTTCATCTTTTACCTTCAAAATCAAGGATGTTATAAATAGAGGATCTGCCCTATTAAATGTAACTTCATCCTATTAAATCGGTGAAGCCAAAAAGCAACCGAGCATCGGCACGTCTGATTGGCTACTTTCGTTTGTGCCATCGTATGATTAGCTACTTTCGTTTCCGCCATGATTGTTGGCTCAAAACTTTGCGATCCTATTGGGCGCAAGGGGTGGCGACACTGTGACGTATGGCTTCAAGATTTTATTGTAAAGGCATATCCTCTATCTTATAAGATCCTTGTTCAAAATGGTAATAATTCTTATTTTCTTTTATTCAAGGTAAACAACAAGGGACACTGAAGTACACATCATGACCCTACAATAGTCGCGTAATGGAATTCCTGTTCAAAACTCTTAATGAATCAGCCACATCAGTTCATTGGAAGTTGCATCCGGTTCATGGGGATCGTACATCGGACCTCGCCGGTATTCTACGTTGGTTACAGCAGTTTAAAAGAATCTAGGCTTTGCAAGTCAGGCTAGACAATTATGCCATCCTCTTTCTGGGATCAGTGCTGTGTCCGTTTTGTGGACTTCTTAGAGCATGGCTTCACAATTAATAAGGAACGTTATTGTTTGTCACTAGATAAGAAAAATAACTGATTCTTCGTTTACATGATAACGTTTTTATTATCTATTAAGCAGGCGCAGCTTTAGATAAAGAAAAAATAAATATATAAGAGCAGAAACAGAGAGATACTGACTACCTGATATTACTTGAATCATTAGTGTAGTCTATATATTTATAAATAGAATGACATTATCTTGTTTGTGGTCCTATAACAATGAAACAACTGAACCGAGATTTTGATTATGACTAGCAAACACGTCTGCGCTTCTGTTTGAGTTACCTCGATTAAAACCCGTATCCTACTCTGGAAACAAATTCTGTAGTTTAAATTACAATATATCAATGTAAAATCATTTACCCTTTATTTTGTATGCTGATATACAATTTCTTACTGTTAGATTAAATTACAAGATTTGCTGGTTCTCTTACAAAATTACAGTAAGTTAAAAGAAAATATGATATTTGTATTGATAAAAATATAATTTTACACGATTTCATATATGTATTTTTACTTTATAGATTTAGATTGATTTACATAGAGGATTGGCAAACAGATTGCCAATTTTGTTTTGTAAACTTACCTATGAATTTTTTTACAATGTAAATTAAGTTGAGAACTAACGTCAAAAATAGAGAATTGCAAAAGCCTGTCAAGTTAGGAACTTAAACCTCGATAGATAAATCTTCCCACACGAGTAACTTTAGACTTGTAAAAGCTTTTCGAAAATTAGGAGTGGTAAAAGTTTTATTTAGCTTTTAGTTCTTAACATTCTAACCTATGTTATATGATATTTCATCATAAGGGAATTATGGCCAAAACATTTCAATACATTTTCGAAAGTAGTCGAAACGCCTGTACTAATGGAGGAGGATGGGGTTTGAAACGTACCAGAATAGAGTATTCTACGCGCCATTCACATTGGGAATGTAAAAACAAAATACAAACAAATTACTAAAAGTAAAGGCTCTAGCTTTTTAAAAAGAAAATTCGGGCTCCAATAGGAAATGCACCGTATTAACTTAAAACTCGATAGATAAATCTTATTGAATTTTATTTTATTGAATCGATATGAATGTTTGAACATACTTAAGTCGAATTGATATATTAATACAAGTATTTTATTTCTAGTCAAATATGTATCCAAAGGGAAGGGGGAGTGAGTTCAAAACTGCACTTCAAATATTTACTCATTTACGTGGCTTTCCGGGCTAATAACTGACATTTTAGCTAGTAAGGATTATACTTTTTTTTAAGCACAGGAAGAAACTGAAAGATAACGGCTTATCCAAGCGATTAGTATCTGAACGTTTTGTTAGGTAAATACACAATATACAAACAATTGTGTTCAGAAAATTTGCTCATTTTGCTACTTAATAAAAGGATGTTATCGCGATAAGTGCATATTGGTATTCTCAATTTCAGTACGGAAACTAGAGCTCAATTCAGAGGAGTCAATTTGCAAAGGGCAAAGGAGAATTGCCTCCTCCTCCTAGAGTGACAAAGACGTGCTTGCAAATAAATTGTATATTAATATTACTAATTAAAAATGTTAAACTCTTAAATCGGTGGGAGTACGGTGGGTCAATGGTAGAGCACTTACTTCAGGTGCGTGGATTTCCTGGTTCGATCCTTGGCGAAGTAAGTTTGTGGTTAAGAACATAGCGTCCGTGGTATTCCCGTTTTCTCCCACATTCTCACTCCATCAATTTATCCATTATCATTCACTTGCATTAATCATTCCTATCCCTTAGCTTAAAGGACATAATCGTGAGACAAACTGGAATATTTCATTTTCATTTTCTTATATCGATGTAAATTTTGCCCCCATCCGTTTGCAAACTCTGAAATGATGCTACTCCTTCAAACCCAGGTATGATTGAATATAGTTTGGATGTCACGTCCAGCTAAAGCTCTAAATCTCATCTCGCCATTGTGTACTAAAAGGGTTTTAAACTCGAATAAAACAAATTAAAATACGAATACGAGCAATGCAACATAAATGGTCAGTATACGTATAAATATGTTCACCAACAAACAATTTTTATTACAAATGGCGTCGCAGTGAAGTACTTCAGTTTCAATAAAATAAAACAAAAATGGATCGTGAAATGTTTTCGTTACGATAAGAAAATGCAGTAATTCAACAGGTAATACGATAAACACTAAGGGAGATTGAACTCTATCTTATGGTCATCCCCTGTGTCGTATGCAACCCAAATGACATGAGTGTAAAAGAAGTTGCCGAACTAAACGACTTCCAAACTGAACAGTATTCATTCCATTTTCCCTGCTGGATTATTTTCACCCTTCCGAAGACTCCTAGTTCCTTATTCCTCGTTAATAAGTACTAATGGAACAAAAACTTTGTACCGAAATAAAGTATCGAACTTATATTTACAGAAATATGCTGCGACATATTGGTATACGTAATTTGACAAATTTTCGAAACGAATTGCTATTACTTAAAAAAGGTAAATTTTATTCGAGTCGAAAGTTAATCCGGTTGGCAATTTGAAGATCTGATTATCGTAGGTCTGAATCCCGGTGAAAGCATTCGTCCTATGTACTTCTCTCAAAACACGAACTGGTTCGATCCTTGCGTGGTAAGGCGGCGTGGTATCATCGTGTCCAACCAGTTGCAAGTTTCACAGTTAGCGCTTATCTAACCAGGAACCAAGGACGCCTATCAGGGGGGGGGCAAGGTGGGACGCTTGCCCGCCTAAGAGGAAATTGTACTTGGGAATATCGAAAACCCAATAGAGTTTTTACATTAGTTACAGCAAAATTTCAAGTTATATTTGAAACGTCGCTTATACTTGCTTAACCCCTCCCCCCGTTGGAAACCACAACATTTGCACCGTTGCCAGGAACCCTCTGCACTAAAGGAGCGTGCAGTAGGCGCTAGAGCAGCGTGGCTGACTTTACCATTTGTATATAAAGAAATATATTATGCAAGATATTACATTCCCATTGCTTAGGTTCCATGCACAAATATAATAACAACATTAAAAGAAATGTAGCGAAGAATCAACAACTAGTAGATCGGAACAGTTACTTTTTACTTTAATTCCCATATAAGTTAGCCTATCATTTGTATGCAGTACAATATTAACAATCATTCCACTTCAAAGGATACTTATTGAAATTTTATACAAAGTAAAACTGGAATCAAAAATTAAATAATTATTCACGTGCCTGTTTATTAATGAGTGTTACTCATATATAATTAAATGTTCTCCACAGAGGTATTTCACAATACCTATACGATTAAGATTTCTCTTTTAGCCAACAGTGTGTAGCTATCTAGAAATTTGTTAGATATTAGATGAGCAAGGTATTACTAATCTATGTATGTAGGTGTGGAAATTATTATACTGTCTCCTGTTGCTGTGTACAGAATATGTTTATTTTATTTTATATTGTGTTTTAATAATAGCTCGGTTGGGAAATATGAATTTATGCAAACATTATAAAATGAAGATTTGATGTACAGTATGTAAACTCTATTAGATGATTGTGTATGCTATGAAATCTTACTTTTAATACATAGAAACATAGGTAAAATCTAAATTTTAAAATATATAAGTGAAAAATATGAACAAACCTATCAGGTATCGTTTCCCTTATATATATATATATATATATATATATATATATATATATATATATATATATATATATAGATAGATAGATAGATAGATAGATAGATAGATAGATAGATAGATAGATAGATAGATAGATATAGATATAGATATAGATATAGATCATTAATTATGTTAGTATGACTGTGCCAAGTGAAAGTGCGTATTTAAATAAAAATTAAAAATTAACATAAACATCTGTGCGAATAAAGCACATATTTTAATAACTTTTGATTCTAGTGTCGCCAATAATTATTTATTATTTATTTCTTTTATTTTTTTAAAAAAAACGAATGATTGGCTGATAGTATGACACTGCCATAGAACGATTTCAATAAAACACATTAACTTGCCATTTCTTAGAATGCTTTCATTGGATCAGGATTCAATCAACGAATACGATCAGTGCTTTTTGATTTGATTTGCGTTTAGTGTCCCATTCAGCAGGAAGACTCTGTGAGACGTGGATCTACACGTTAAGGTGATATCCGAAGTACATACTCTGTCGCCGGGATTTTACGACCCTGCACATCATGGTCAAAATTGATGGTAATCCATCAATTGATTTCTTAGATATTTTTTTCTCTCCTGGACGAACAAATTCAGGTCCTATGTCTCTCGAACGGACGAATACCTATACGGCTGTCTTGAACGGACAAACAAGATGAATATATAAAAGTTCTGGTAAAAAACTTTTTTAAAAAGAAATATCACAGACAAATTTTATGCGTAACTTCGTTAAATATTGATGAGAATCTACGTGAATGGATAAATGTGATTTTCTTTCTTTTCTAATTAGATATATGCTAATGAAAGATAAATAATACTAGAATTCACGTCTATAAAATTTTCTCTGTCTGTTTACCTATAGAAAGTTGTTGGGTCCGCACTGGCTCAGTAATAGCACATTCACTTCTTGTGCATGGGATACTTGGATCGATCCCAGCTCGCGCCAAATGAGCTTTGTGGTGGAAAAATACATTGTGCATGGGTTTTTCTCGGTGTTCTCCTGCATCGTCCCGCTTTCTTCATTATTCCACCATCTCACTCATCATCACCGTCTCCTTTAACCTAGCCGGCATAATCGTGGAACGTAAAACTTACAGATTTAATTTTACTTTTTTACAATTCGCCTCTATAGGATTTTTGTCTCTCTGTTTGTCTACGAAAAATTGTTTGAAAAATGTTGTATCTTGCATACATTAGAAATACTGTTGTATCTTGCATACTTTTACTTTATTATACTTTCTTCGGAATTTAAATTTAAACCTATGAAGAATGAAATGATTAAATAGAGGTTAATTAAACCTCAACTTCCAAGGTTTAAATGTATGCAGTGTAAAAAAACTTGCAGTAAATTTAATAATAATCGTTCATGAGATTCTGATATAATATTTCTCATATCTTTATTAAATACTTTGAAATTATTCAAGTCGCTTGGACTTGAAATTTGTCGCGAAAGAAGGATCTTAGCTTAGTCACCTTGTATTACTTAGTACAATATGGTGAAACTAATGTTTGTCAAAATTTCGGTAGTGTATTTTGAAATACAGTACATTCTGTCACTAAGAGGTAGACCTGTATTATTAATATTGAAGATACAAAGACAAGAATTGAAACTTTCCTTTAAACAGGAAAAGTCTAAATTTTGGTGAAATATGGCTTTCTTTAAGAATTTTTGTGAAGTATATTTATTGCTTGAAGTTCATATAGGTATCAATTAGCGGCTAAATAATAAATATATCCCAGCACCAAAAAAAGTTTCACTGAACAAAATGGAATATGGCATGGTTTTTTATGATACTGAGAAGCGCCGGTAGTGGTTATCTTAAAATCTCGTGTCATTCTTATAGAAACATCTTCAATTTTTAAAGAAAACTATACCATCATCTAAAGTTCTCGATACTCCTAAATTAAATAGATTTTAGTTTAAAATTATTTTTTTAAAAAAGTTTCAGAGATTACGTTGAAGAGTAAATATTTCAGCTATCTAAGAAGTGTAGATTAGTGGTTCTCAACTTTTTGGGGCCTCGTGTCGCAAAGCCAAACCGTACACACACACACACACACACACATATATATATATATATATATATATATATATATATATATATATATATATATATATATATATGTGTGTGTGTGTGTGTGTGTGTAAATGAAAGGAAATTGTTTGTATATTTTGTAGAAACCCAAGAAGAATACATTTGGTTTTATTTATTTTTTAAAGTTTACGCTTGTTCTCCCTTTTCCTAAGAAAGCGACCAACAATCGTTTCTTTGACAGACTGTTATAAAACTATACCAAGCGAACAAAATTGATATAAAACTTCCGACTAACGCAGGAAATATTTATGTTGTATTATGAAAAGGAATACTGAAAAATGCATAAACTACCGCTCACAATGTTTGCACATTAATTATTTTACCAAAGAAAATTTTCACTCAAATATGTCTTAAACAGTCTATCACTTCTTCAATCGTCCTCTTTTTGTTTCAGTGCTCCCTTTGAAAACGAGGACGCCCCCTGGCGAGGCGTTTAACCATACGTTAAGAACCTCTCGCTTAGATTATTGCTTTTATATCAATGATTAGAATGGAAGGTTTCAGTTATGTGCGGGTCACCTCCGGACTCGGATCCGTTTTATTTACATTTCCTAGTAGAAGAGAATAATTACTTTGCTAGTGTTTAGAGTAATTAAATCTGAGTAACTAAAATTAATAACATTTTTCTCAATAATTAATAATTTGAATGCAGTCAAAGGATTCTCTTTTATATTTTAATTATTTATAACATTTTAAAGCTTGTATTTAATACGAAATATTATCTTTTCTTATTTCATTTTAAACTCTAGTGTCCCTTTCCAGCAGCTGGGCTACATGAGATGTGAACCTGATAGTTAAGGTGGAATCCAAACCACAGTCGTGCGTTGAATGCCCCCCACTGAGAATCAAACCCCGCACCACGTGCATCATATGCAGTGTTTCTTTCAGGATAAAATGTTCCAGGGGACGTACTTAGTATTAGGAGAGGCATATATTATTTTCACAAGGAACTATTCTATTTATTATTATATTGCACACGTATTATAATAATCCGGGGATCATTTTCAGAGCTCCAGAGAACAGTGCCTCACCCCCCCCAAAAAAAAACGTCTAGAAGAAACAATGATCACATGCGCGCGCGTTAGTCACTAGACTAGCAGGGTGGGTATGAAAAGTTAAAGTTTCACTCTTTTCTCGAACGTAATTTATAGTCTGACATAGAAGAAACTAATTTCCCATGAATAAGGACTTATGTAAATAAGTAATATATCATAAATTGTACTTAATGGTCTTATTTTCTTGAAAATAAAAGACATTATGAGTAAAATTCTTTGAAGAATCTCTTCTTAGGGATGGTGATAGGAAAGACAGCGAGGATAGAAAAAGTAAAACGTCATGGCTTCAAATCGTACTTCGGGTACATTTTTTTTCTTAATTGCCCTCAAAATTTGTGAGTTTCTGTTCACTGTCAGACTGATTCAAATTTAAACAAATTATTTTGGAAAACGTAATAAGTAAAATGTATTATTAGATGAACCAAGAAAACTAAAGGCGTTTTGTATTTCGGATTTTCAATAAAAGTAATATTCAAATTGTTACTATGTATGTTTAAAGATCGCTTGTTCCATTGCATTCCATGTAATATTTGAATTTTGTTTTCGTAATTTTAGTTTCATTCCACTGTTTTCAATTAAAATAATCAATATTTAGTGCACTTATGGGTAAGTTGTTTGGGGTTTAGTGCTCCTTTTAAGCATTGAAGGGTCACATAAGCCATAATTCTACTGTTTAGAGTGAAATCTAAACCAGCCTAAATTTGCAGAATGTTCCAGTAGGAATCGAACGCAAAACCCCCTGCACCAAAGATGCGGGGTAGTCAATATATCAGCGAGAAAGTCTAAAAAACATTTATCAGCCGCATTCTTGTATTTACCCATCATACACGCGAACCTTATACGATACCTTAAGTTTTTCATTAAAATAAGTATATACAGATTTCAAAGTTTAGTTTAAAAAATCAAGAATTATATGGAAACGTTTTATTGTGTGTTATTTACTTGCCCATGTTTCTGCTGCAAGTAGCCCCATTTTCAACGTCGTCGTCGATCACGTGTTGCTGTGTCTTCTCTTCTTGTTCCTTGTGACAGTCGTAGTCCGCCACCGTGGATCAGGTCGCTTGAAACAGTCACAGTCAGACAAGTACCTTCAGCGCCGAGTCATAAACTGAACAACGTTCTGTTGTCTCGTCGCGCCTCACCAAACCTTCCGGAAAGTTTAAACGTTACCATCACTACAGGCAATGAGGAAGCATACTGCGCATGAGCCCTTTTCACCAGAAAGAAGAGACGTGGAGCGTTTTCGATGATCACCGCGGCGGCTGGGAAAGTTTTTTGTTTCTTCCCTTTTTTTCCTCCGTACTTTTCTAATCTTTGTTGTTTGACAACTTCATCTCAATTTGCCCTGTCATTTCCTCCTCTCTTATGTCTTTCTTCCCCCTCCCTTTTCACATCCTTCCTTCCACCTCATCACATACGGTACTTTTCCCAAGCGTCGTGCAGTCCTCAAAGCAATTTTTATTACGTTTTCCTTGCAGGTTTCATCCACTCACCTATTTACTCTATCCTGCAAGATATACAATTGAGTCGTGTAAACATTTACCGTGGGGTCAAGGATTCACGGAAGTGTATTAAGGAAGGAAATGTGTTGTGTCGTACACGTGGCAGAAACTTCTGGAAATAAAGCAACGTGTAATGTAACGTAGTGTATTTCATTTTTATAACGTTTTTTATTTATTTAAGAAATTTATGGATACAATCTGTTTCACTGTCAGTTTTATATTGTTAAAGTGAGTGTACGGAATTGATACCATTCGACTTGGGCATTTTTGTGTTGCTCCAGGGAAGCACGATGGCTTAGTGGTAGAGTAAATAGATGTGTAGGGGTCATAGTTCGATTCCTGGTCAAGGAAATTTCTGACAGACAACATCGTGTCCATGGGTTTTCTTGGATATACCCCGTTTTCTTCCACATTCTCATCCCACCATTTTTCCATCATCATTCAAGTGTCTTAATCTTCCGTTTCCCTTAGCTTAAAGGGCATAAACGTGTGACGTTAAACTGAAAAACGTTATTTTGTGTTTATCCGTCAGTTTGTTCTACGATACGGTACCTCGCAAAATTTATTAGATTTCAATAAAATTCAGTACATGTCATTTTAAAATTTTCCGAAATAATCCAGTTGTTAGAGTTACATTCCAACAGATGTAAGAGGGTTAAAATCCACCCAAAATTAAAAATTTGCACATATAAATTCAAAATACCATTGTCCGTCAGTTTGTTTCACGATACCTCTCACAAAATTTATTTGATTTCAGTAAAACTCAGTACATATCATTTTAAAATTTTCCGAAATAATCCAGTTGTTAGAGTTACATTCCATCAGATGTAAGAGGGTTAAAATCCACCCAAAATTAAAAATTTGCACATATAAATTCAAAATACCATTGTCCGTCAGTTTGTTTCACGATACCTCTCACAAAATTTATTTGATTTCAGTAAAACTCAGTACATATCATTTTAAAATTTTCCGAAATAATCCAGTTGTTAGAGTTACATTCCAACAGATGTAAGAGGGTTAAAATCCACCCAAAATTAAAAATTTGCACATATAAATTCAAAATACCATTGTCCGTCAGTTTGTTTCACGATACCTCTCACAAAATTTATTTGATTTCAATAAAACTCAGTACATATCATTTTAAAATTTTCCGAAATAATCCAGTTGTTAGAGTTACATTCCATCAGATGTAAGAGGGTTAAAATCCACCCAAAATTAAAAATTTGCACATATAAATTCAAAATACCATTGTCCGTCAGTTTGTTTCACGATACCTCTCACAAAATTTATTTGATTTCAGTAAAACTCAGTACATGTCATTTTAAAATTTTCCCAAATAATCCAGTTGTTTAGAGTTACTGTACATTCCATCAGATGTAAGTGGGGTAAAATCCACCCAAAACTAAAAATTTACACATATACATTCAAAATACCATTTAAGTATAAATTACCTAATAATATTAGATTTTGATAAAATATATTGTATTTCACTTTTAGAATATCTAGGTCTTTACTATGGGTTCCAGTTGAAGTCGAATTGAAGTAAGAGGTAGAAGTGGGTAGCTTCTCACTAATTTCAAAATTTCCTTATTTAAATAACATGGCAAGAAACGAATTTTTCTTCATGACGGTCATCAAAGTAATTCGATTTAGATGCATGATATAAACATCTATCTATGGAGAAAATGTATCTATATCTATACATCTCTCTCTCTCTCTCTGTCTGTCTGTATCTTTCTCTTTCTCTCTCTCTCTCTCTCTCTCTCTCTCTCTCTATATATATATATATATATATATATATATATATATATATATATATATATATATGTGTGTGTGTGTGTTTCCCAAACCAACTGGTATTCAGAATAAAGGATGTAAGGATGAAGCTATTCAGAATAAAGAAAAAGAAAAGAAAATCGAAAGAAAGAAGTGAAATGCGTATCACACGATAACACTCCTAAAAGCATCGATTTCTCTGGATTATGGACGTATATTTTCTTCCAAGTTTAAAAATGATTCCCATTAGTTAAGGGTAGTGTAAGGGGATAAATATGCATTCTCTTAAGTTAAATATATGTTCCGTGATAATTTTCGCAAATAATTATTTGGACTTGGTTTAGTATGAGTTTAGTATGTGGATCTAGAGCACTTTTGTTATTCCAAGTACTTAGGTTTACAGTCATTCGAGAATGCGGAAGTGAATTTAGTTTTTCTCCGCCCACCGAGATTTTTTTCTATATATTCTACGAGGCTCACTTACAGTCTTTACAACATGGGGCTAAATCCAGTGAATAATAGGAGAGTCAGTGCTGCTTTCAAATTTACACAATATTTTCTACGACTTTTTCTAAATGCGACCTTTTCGAAATGAAGTGAAATTATTACAGGATGTGATTTTAAAAATATGTGTTTAAAAATATTCCGGCTTTTCTGCAATGCACAGCGACACGACGTCTTATGTAAAACAGTAAAAATATATTGTTACTGTGGCAAATTCAGAACTAGAAGCTCATCGAAACTTATTTTCAACAATTTTTGTATATTTAACACAACACACATCTTTTCTTAGTGTCAAATGTTTCTACATAGTTTCCTGATAAATGATTGTTTGTAGCAAAGATGTCTACACGAGAGATGAGAGGTTAAATGACTAAATTATGTTATTATAATTTAAGAATGAATTGTTGAAATATTGGTTAAAAGATTCCACGTTATCTACTCTACGTAAATAGAAACGAAAGTCACTACGTTTTTGACTTAATAATGCTTGAATTATCTGAGTGATTATGTTTGTGACTTAATAACTCTTGAACCATCCGAGTGACTATGTTTGTGACTTAATAATGCTTGAACCACACGGCTGATCTCGATCAAATGTTGAACATAAATACGATTTGGGATCGTCATTTCACTTTAACGGTGCAACTTAGAGGAGGGGGAGGAGGAGATATATAAAAATGATCCAAAATAACCGATATTACTGTCGAATCCATAGTTTTCGTGGTCGCTGAGACGAACAGTGACACTTCCGTCGTTTAAATCCAAATTCAGCTACACAACTTGAGGAGGGGAAGAGATATACCGGTATATATAAAAATGATCAATAATGACCTATACTAGAGAGTGCTATAGTAATAGTTAAAAGTGACTGACTATCGGAACTCAATACTATTAAAAAAAAAATTAACCCAGCAAACCGGGTGATTGAAAGGGACAATGGAAGAAGGACCTATCTCACAATTTGCTGATTTGGAGAGAAGTATAGTTGTAATGTAGGAAAAATATTTAAGTAACATAGGTATTTTAAATTGTAGAAGTATATACAGAACACTATTGCCAGGGCCGGCCTTAAGCCGATTGGACCGATTGCTTCCAATCGGGCCCCGCACCTAACGAGGCCCCGTGCTAGTGTCGTCTACTCTACTGCCCAGTCTAATCTATTCTCCAGTGCCGTTTTAATTATTAGGCCCAGAGCAAGCAAGTGTGTTGTGGTCACTATGACTAAATTTTGCTCCTAATACATGTAATTAATACAGGCCACTCTGCTCACGGGGCTCCCAGCTAAGTGGCTATGGTACCGTTAAGATGGCTCTGATACTCTCGGTTGTCAAATACACACAACATATTACAATACAAGTACACTCATGTCCAAAATTATTGTCGCATGTCTATAAATATGTTGTAGGAATATAATTTGATAACGAATTCGCCCGGTATTTCTTACAATGTTATTAAATAGTATGTGTATAATCGGCAAAAACATGTATGTAGCAAATTTCATGTCAACAGAGCAGTAAATAAGAAATATAAAACGAAAATAAAACTTGTTTGTTCATTTAGCAACATTTTGCTTTACTCATTCTAATTTTCGTACTTATAATTCTTTTCCTATGAAATTTACCACAAATATACATTTCCCGACTATACACAAAGTATCACTATTAAAAATACCCTGCAAAATCATTATCAAGTTATATTCTTACAAGAAGACAGTTATAGATATGCGACAATCATTTTGGACATGCATGTACATCCATGGACTCCACAAGGAAAGGTATGGCTTCTCCCTAACAAATTAATGAATAGCTTGTGTTAAGTTTCTGGGCATAAGCAAATATTTTCTGAATTTAATCTTGCAGTAGTTTTTTTTTTTTTTTTTTTTTTTGCGTTTGCAACTTCTGTTGTAAAAATAGATATTATGCCTAGGAAGTATTCTGCACACCAATAACACTCCCCAAAATTTCCGTACATACACCCCTGGACGTAAAAATATTGTTCTTATTGAGTTTGTGTGAAAATGCCGTTGCCCCTCACCGCACTGCACTGCTCACTAGCGTACATTAAGTTTTCTTGAATTATTTTCAAAAAGATACAGTTGTTAAGACATTTTTGAACCGACGAATTCATATCAATGCATTTTATTATGTGTTTCAAATAAAAACTAATACAAACATTGTATTTCTCGTAATCCTAGTCCAACTTGATATATTACATGACCCCCTTCGTATTTAAAAAAAAAAGTTGAGCGAGATACAAGGATGGCTGATTTCAAGTTGGCGGCCACGATAAGCATACCCTCAAATTAGGGTGACCAAATCGTCAGCTAGAAAAAACGGGACATTTTTTTACGTTTGGATAGGTTACTCCCCTAAATATATATTTTTGCCTCTCCGTTCTCTCTCTCTCTCTCTCTCTCTCTCTCTGTATCTCTCACAATAAAGGGCAAATTTACACTTTTCATTTTAAAATCTATTGAAAAGGTTGTGGAATTAATTAAATAACAAGTAACTATCAGCAACTAACAAACAATGAAATTTTGAAAACATTACTAAAATATATAGAACATTCATGAATATCTGTCAATCAACAAAATCTGTCACTGGCAGAATTTATGACGAACTACTCTCAGCATCGGATTCCACCTCACTTTATTTGCTTTTTCTTACTTTTAAACATTATTTCACTTACAGCTAGTTTTCTTTTTACTTTCACTTTTATATTTCTATACTTTTGTTCCCCTTTCGTAAATGACAGTATGTTACATCTTAGTCAAATCACAGAAACACTGTACTGCACTGGTGACAGCGCCTCAGTCTTCCACCTCTCGAAACAGAGAGTAAAAACAGTTCAGCCCCTTGCACTGTCGTCTGCGGAGTGGGAGTCTTGGACGGGGAGGCCTAGAATGGAAAACAATGCACCCACCACTCTAACGCAAACGTCGTAATGACGTTGTTCAGTAATTAGACATATTCCAATATAATCACATAGCTCAGAAAATAATAATATTATTATTTTCTAAGCTATGTGATTAGAAAATAATAAAATAAATTAGGAAATATTAGATTGGAAAGCTTTCTTGTACCTGATGGACGTAAATACGGGACATTTTGGTGTCCCGGGAAAATTTTTCGGGACACCGGGAATGGTAGTGAAAAAACGGGACAATCCCGTTTTTACGGGACGGTTGGTCACCCTACCTCAAATAGATGTCTACTTGCTACCAGTGTCGGTTAATGCTTTTTATGTTCTTTTTCAATCCTTTGTGTTAATGATTTTTTTTTCATTGTTGTGGCTTATTCTGATCAATCAGCTTTTTACTCACTGCGGCCATCTTTACGGACAGAAGCATTTTAAATTTTGCTTACCTCGTTTCTCGGTATTCCACACTTCTTTGCCAAGTTTGGTCAAAAAACTAGTTTACCCCACGTCGATAGATTTACTTGTAAGAGAAGAAAATTATGAAATATTGACACAGAGCTTCTTGAAAAATTATCAGGCACAAAGACGAAATATTTATTATAATATTCATTCCTTGTTTGCGTTTCCATATGCGTTATTTGTCTGAAAATTAGCTCTCATAAGCAATGAGCGTTTTTACCAGAATATGTTGTAGAAGGAAAAATATTATAATGGGAAATAGGTATAACGACTAGACCAGCTGGGAGAGCGCAAGATTTTATATATATATATATATATATATATATATATATATATATATATATATATACAGGGTGGTTCAGTAATGTTGGACAGCCCTGAATAAATCGGAAACCAGAAGAGATATTAGCAAGAGTGTGGTGGATCCATATACTTGTGGAAGGGGGACGTCTTGTGAGGTACCACACAATGTTACCAGGTCAACAGTGTTGCCAGCTCAGTACAAAGTTGTATTTTTTTAAATGGAACATATAGAAGTTTATGCCATCTAAAGAATTAGTACAGAATGTGAATACCAACAAGCGAAACCGCACCTGTCAGTGTTGCCAAATAAGGAAATTATAAAGCTTCAAAGATCAAAAAATTAAAGTGTCCGTAGAGCAAAACTAGCAAAAAGGCAAGAAAAATAATACTACGGAATGAAAAGGAGTAATCGAAAGAGTAAACCAAAGAACGCACAGCATCCAGTGAGTAACAGGGTTGCCATAGTAAAGGGGGAAAAAATTGAAAATTTTGCAGTTGCTATAGGAGGAAAAGTGCCCATATGACATAATGCTGGAAACACCATAGAAAGTCTATGTAAGATTCAGGAATCCTAATAGCGTTTGTTCGAAAGCGATATCTCTAACCGTTTTCGAGATACACCAACGGTGTGCGGGGTTTGCAACACTGCATAATTGATTTGACGATTAGACCCGTGTAGTTCTTACATTTTGTTGGGCGTATCATTTTCATTACTCGTTCCTGTAGTTTGGAGGGCGAGTGAATTATTATGCAGTGTTGCAAACTCCGCACACCTTTGGTGTATCTCGGAAATGGTTAGAGATATTGATTTCGAACAAACGCTATTAGGATTCCTGAATCTTACATGAACTTTCTATGGTGTTTCCAGCATTATGTCATATGGGCACTTTTCCTCCTATAGCAACGGCAAAATTTTCAATTTTTTCCCCCTTTACTGTGGCAACCCTGTTACTCACTGGATGCTGTGCGTTCTTTGGTTTACTCTTTCGGTTACTCCTTTTCATTCCGTAGTATTATTTTTCTTGCCTTTTTGCTAGTTTTGCTCTACGGACACTTTAATTTCTTGATCTTTGAAGCTTTATAACTTCCTTATTTGGCAACACTGACAGGTGCGGTTTCGCTTGTTGGTATTCACATTCTGTACTAATTCTTTTGATGGCATAAACTTCTATATGTTCCATTTAAAAAAATACAACTTTGTACTGAGCTGGCAACACTGTTGACCTGGTAACATTGTGTGGTACCTCAAAAGACGTCCCGCTTCCACAAGTATCTGGATCCACCAAACTCTTGCTAATATCTCTTCTGGTTTTCGATTTATTCTGGGCTGTCCAACATTACTGAACCACCCTGTATATAGTGATTCTACAGAGCTTGGTGCAAGTTAGTAAACCTGGGGCCTCGCAAAATGTTCCCAATCGGGCACCGCACCACCTAAGGCGGGCCCTGACTATTGCATAACCACAACGCATTAGTCCAATGAGTAACACTAGGTGACACTAGGTTATACTTCCGCCACAAATCTCGGTTTACGGTTTTACTTACGGTTTAGAATCCCCCACTTTTCTAATTTTAAAATATGGCGGCCCTACTATGGGAAGAAGACAGGCAGTCTTCTTTATCCGAAAAATTTAGTATCTCACGTTACGAGAATGAAACTCGATACATAAACTCCTTAATTAAAAATAAGAGGACAAATTTCCCAACGTATTTGACCATTTCCGTTTCAAAGGGGTTTAGGGGGAGGACGTATTTTCTGATTATGCAATGAAATGCAAGTATGTTTCACGGTCAATCTCTCCTAGACCACTAAAACCGAATTCGATTTTTTTTATTGGAAACTGACTGAACTATTACTGAAATTAGAGTTTAATCATATCATCAACAGGGAGGACGACAAGGCCTTGGGTTGGGGTTTATGAAGAGATGATACGTAAATTTATCTAATACGACCGACAGGTATGTGCAAGTTGGAACAGAGACCGTACCAATCCCAAAGGACTTACTTGTGTCGAGATAATGTATAACATTGTCACAAGAAATGAATAGCCATATTGAAGAGAGAAATTTGTTCAAAGTACAATGATATCACAAGAACAGAAAAACTGTTGCAACGCTAACCAAAATACTTACATATTGAAGAAAGGCAGAAAAATATATTTACTTACTATTTTAGTGAAGAATTTGACCGTTCATATTTTGAATGAGTCTCTCAAGTTCGGTGGTACATTGGATGTTCGAATGCGAATGATACTTTTCAGGTGAAATCAGTTATCCAGTAAAACAAATCAATTCACATTAAGAGAATACGAAAGAAATATATGTCTAATAACGGGTCAGGAGGGCGGGATGAAAGGGTTCAGTGGCTTTATGACCGACCGTTGTACATGGCTCCTAATCCATAGTTTTCGGAGCCTCTGAGATTGAATAGTGACACTTTCGATGCCGTTTAGGTCGAAATTCATTCCACACTGGCATGGGAGAAAAGGAATAGGGGTGGAAAGTGGCTGGCATATAAGAATAATTCTAAACTGCAAATATTAGTGTCCCATCCCCCCTTTTTGGGTTCGCTGAGATGAATAATGACATTCCCAATATTTTTTAAATCCACAATAAATTTTTAACCTCACATGGGGTGATATTACGGTTTTTATTATTACAATTTCATTAAAATTCGGATCTTAAGGGGAAAAGAGGATTTAAATACGTTCCCCTAATGTATTCTCTCCATGCAAAAAAAAGAAAAAAAATGCATTTCGGCAATTTAACTATAGAAAATAACTTATGCAAAAATAATATTTTGCGTCAAAGTAAACAGCTCAATGAGGGTAATTCCAGGAAGATGAAGGCCATTGATTAAGTTAAATAGCTGCTGTAAGTTTTGAAGTGAGTACGTTAGGAGAAACTACGGAAGAAGCGCAAAAAGGATCGTGAGGAGGTTGATAACCCGTTGATCTTGAGAAATTAGGAGAAAATTGTCCATTAGATTACTTTCCTATATATCTTTGTACTTCCTAACTAGAAAAACTATGTACTATATTACGCTTGACATGTACCAGCTGAAAGCAAGAACGAAATAAACACGTTTGCTGAATCATATTGCAAATGAATATTGTAAAACGTTTGCGAACATGCTTAGTAGTAATTTCTTTCTTTCTTCAGTAAATAGTTATGAATATTTATACTTAGTATAACTCAGGAAATAATATCTTCGCATGAAAATCAGAGGAACGTAACTCCATTTTTGTAGGTTTACAGGCGAGAGGACAAAAATGTTATTTTCTTAGAAAGGTGTGTTTTTAATAAGATGGTAAACGAGCTACATTACAACAGATGATCGACAAGGAGAACAAGTGGCGTTACGTTCCATTTACACCATTTTACGTTCGTCTGGTTCTCATGCGACGATATGTAGCAAACATACCTTAAACATGTATTATACTCAGTGCTGTGCAGTGGAAAATCAGCACCAGGGAAGAGAGTATAGAGAGTCACCCCCATATATATGAGTAAGGTCGACAAACCAGTCGCGAAGCGCCACCATCATCAAGTTTTCAAAAAGAAAAACTTTTCTCTGATTTTGAGCACGTTTTGTTACTTTTTTCCTTCCATTTTATATATGTACACATCAGTGACGACGCCAGAGGGGGGGCAAGGGGGGCGAGCGCCCCCCAGGTGACTACTTCTGCCCCCCTGACTGCCATCTAGACTGCCCCCCCATACTCTTACAATCATAAATCATTCTACATATAGTATTTTATATCAGTATCATAACCAATCTCATTGTGAAATTGTAGTCTACTTTCCATGCATTTACTATGTGGCAGATTAGTCCTCAAGCTTTCTTCTTTGAGCGTCTGGGTATGAACGCATATTTCTGTTTTCTAATTTAGCGCCTTTTCCGGTAAATTTTAGTTACAGTTCTTTCTTATGAATTTTAATTACTGTGCCTAGCGACCAATAGTAGATTTGGTCGACTTCTTTTCTTCTCATTGGATCAACTTCGATTAGAAACAAAAGAAAGGTAAAACCAATTACATAACATGTTTGCATTTATCCAGTTTTGAAGTTTTCAGTTTCATATTTTGTTTTATTTAAAGGTTTTATACTTCTATTTCCTGGAACATTATTCTCGGCTTTCAATATTCGGAGGATGGGCTTATAACAGCTTAATTTGCGACTACCAGGGCGTAATTTTTTGAAGGAAAAAAAATTGTGTTGTCCCTTCCTCCAAATGATAATAATAATAAATGTATGGAATTAAATCGATTATTTATTTAGCTCCCAATAAAACATATTTTCAGAGTGTTGTTGATCTTTAGTTAGTAATGGTATGCACTAGTGCTCCCTTACTTATATTGTTTCAAAGTACTGACATGACGTCTATCATATTGACTAGAAATGTACGCGGAGCTGCTGAAAAATTCGTAGCCCAACCCAGTGCATGTGGAATGGTGAAGTTTTACTTCTTCTACACTTCCCCCGAGAGTCAATATACTACCTTGTACAGTGCTCCAGTTCTGCAGAAGTTTAAAAAATCTGGAGACTTCCTCGCACCACTGTTCGTAACACTACCCTTATCAGATCTAAAGTTCAATCAGATCTAAGTTTAGGAAATAAATGCAGGCAATAGTTAGACGGAACTAAATCTGGGGAATAAGGATGATGATCTAGACATTGAAATCCTAGATTATGCAATGCTAATTGTGTTCGCAGGGGTTCGATGGACAGGTGTATTCTCTTAAAGGAACACAATTCCTTTCATTTCATTTTCCGCGGTGTTGAACTTTGAATTTTTCTTTCAGTTTTGTAAGTAATGTAGAGATTCTGAATTAAATATCTGGCCGTTGCGGAGGTAGTCTATCAGTACGGCTAGAGATGCGCACCAGGCGAGTCGAGACAGGATTTTCCTGAGAAAATTCGAGTCGAGACATGGCTCTTCCAATAGAAAAATATACATTTTTCGAGTCGAGACATCACTTTTACAGCACATTTTCGAGACGAGACAGCCATAAATCTTGTCTCGTGAGCATCCCTGTACGACTCTATACTTATCCCAGAAGAATGTTGCAAACAGTTTTTCAACCTACTTCTGTGTCTTGAACTTCTTGCGATTGAGAAATGAGTGCTACTACTCCATTGACTGTTGTTTATTTTCAGGATCATAGTGGAACAACCATAATTCGTTCATGGTTACTATTCGTGAGCGAAATGATCAGCATTACATTCAAATTGGAAGAAGACTTCTCTTAATGCCGTCACTCTTTTATTCTCCTGACAGATTTTTTGGGAACCCATTGTGTCAAGAAGTTGCACATACCCAAGCCATTCTGAATTATACTACAGACGCGTTCCAAAGAAATGCCCACAATCTCTGACACAAGTTTTACTGAGACGGTAAAAACTGGGGAAGGGGGTTGCAGCCAGACCTCAGACTATAATAAGTATATCGTGAGTTTACTATACACTTTAAAAAGTGTATAAATAATAGCTTAAATTCTTTTTGTCAGTCAAAAACTAGGGTGGCGTAGGAACCCCGGTCCCTGGTTATATCTACCACTGGCTGAAATGCTGCAATTTTCAAGAATAATGTCACAAATTGCATGCATGATTTCGGGAACAGTCACTGGATGTGAAGTCATCCTGGATGTAAAGAATAATTTGTTGAGAAACCGCAACGTTTGAACTAAGCCATCACTTCTTCACCACTGTATATAATGGAGGAGAGTCCCGTAGTGTTTCACTGATTTTCTCATTAATTTACTTTGGTGACTATCCTTGGTGGGATAAAAATGTTATAATAGTTGTGATCTGGATGTTCGTGAAATTCGCTGTTTGGGCACACATAATCACTTCAGAGGTCTGAGAAAGCAATAAGAATTTCATTATTAACATGAAAATTTGTTTTCATTATTAATATGAAAATTTGTTGAAAACATGTTTTTTCAAAACTACAGTTTCACCTTTCTACCTAGTACCTACACTCCTTCTGGGTTGGATTACGAGATTTTCAGCAGATCCTCGTAGCATATAGTACTAGACGAATTTGTTACTTGTAGCAAACGCGAAAGTAATTCAATTTAGGTTTCAAAAGTTGCATTGAAAAATATTTCATGTGCAGACGTTACTTATTTGTTAGTTACAAATTTTACTTGAAATAAGTTTATCATATAGGCCTAATATAAAAACAACAACGAAATACACAATGTAAAGTAAGTCAAACATAATAAATGTCATTTTTGGTGTGGAAAATAGCCGCCCCCCCCGAAAATGTATCTGCCCCTCCTTTGCCCCCCTAGGAACTTACAGCTGGCGTCGTCACTGGTACACATGCATTTTCTGACCCTGGTCAAATTAAATACTAGATTTAAAAGTACTGCAGTTGATCTAAAATATTCTAAGTAATTTTTCCTATCTATTTTCTCTTTTGTTCTTTTCTTTTCTTTATCCTTCTGAATTTTGCGCTCCACAGCACGGCACTGATTATAACAGCAAAAATCGCCAGCGGAAAAGTAATGTTAGGCTTACGGTAATTCTATGAAAACACACATATAATCATATCAATTTTATAGTGAAAGCAATAGTCAGCTAGCGGCGTCTTCCGTGTCACGAACGTGCGATTAGCTCTCGTGGAGATGATAGTATGTGGTGTGGATCTTCCTTTACTGTGAGGGCTTATTTTATATGGTAGTCTATGCATATGCAAACTGCAACTAATTTTTAAGCCCATATAATGGTTCCGAGTCAACACAAATAATAGGTCCCATCAGTTACGACTTCGGTGTTGTCTAAGCAAGGACAATAAGATACAGCAAGATCAATAAACACGTGCCATGATTTGGTGGTCTAATGTCTGTCAATCGCACGATCTATCTTTACGCGGGTTAGAATCTCCATCATGGAACGAGTATTAAGTATCAGCTATTCATTATTCATTTTATTGTGGTCATTCACCTCTAACACTCTCACTTAATGTAAATGGCAGAAACACAAAGTGATGCCAACCTGAAACTTTATAAAATTCCATCTCGAAAGACAGAAATTCTCATTTCGTTCTTGAATTTCCCAAGCACTATACTAATTACAATATTTTCAAAATTTATAAAATATGGAAATTGAAACTGCTGTATATCAGTTACTTTCTTCAATATTTAAGTGCATTATTCGAGAATTCCGATCTTGAAACTCCTAATGAGTATTTTCTTTAATTAAAAGAGGTTATCGAAATTGATGAAAAAAACAATTATTTAGTTTGTTGCCAGAATTTCCCTCACGCTTTTGTGCTAAAATCTTCTATTGAATTGAATAAGACTAATCACACTTCTTTCTCCAGTTATTTTGTATAGGAAGTTTTATAAATACGCTAATTTTCTTTTGGTAATTTATTTTCTTATCTTTATATGAATTTTTTGGAAGATTCCCAAGTTTCTGTATAAATCATTTTCACAATACGATGCACTTTCCTACAACACAATTTGACAATTAGGACCAATTTCACGTTTAATTAAACGTCATTAGCCTCTTCCCGCCCGTAAAGAATTCTATTACCGTCAATGAAATGAATACATGAAAAATCCCATACTTGCTGCCAATTTTGACGAAAATTCCCTTTAACCCTAGTCGAAAAATTATTTTAAAAAACTCGCAAACTGTATTTTCCCTGGAAAAATGAAATGAAATCTTTGAGTTTTACGTCCCACGATTATGCCGGTTAGGCTAAAGGAGACGGTGATGATGAGTGATGAATGAAATGGTGCAATGAAGAAAGTGGGAGGAAACGTGAGAACCCCGAGAAAACCCATGCACACGGTGTTTGTCCACCACAAAATTCACTTGGCGGGGGCTGGGATCAAACCCGGGACCCCAAGCACCAGAGGTGAACGCTCTACCACTGAGCCACCGCGGCCCAAAATGATTTTCCCTAGAGTTGGCATCACTGAAAGCACAGTACTTAAAATTAAAATAAGAAAATAAATGATAAATGTGGAAAAATACAATTCCAGAGCTATACCTAGATACCTTCCCAGAAAAATAAATAAATATACGTACTGACTCGTTTAGAAATGTTATTAGTAATTGTCTACTATCTACTATCATTCAGGAGAGTTTGTGAGTAGACTAACCTTCATTAAATCAAACGCTTTTTTGTAGTCACTAAAACAGGAAGCTAGTCTGTCTCCTGTCCTCCAGTGGAAAAGATGGAAATCATGGTTACAGTGGTCACCTGTAACAAATCTCTATGGTTTTCATATTTGTCTTTTTTATCATATATGTTACCACACATATTGTACATTATCTGTACGCATTTTTGTGTACCATGCGTGTAAAAGTGCGCAACGTTTCTTTCAAAGTGTTAACACGAGTATTACGGAAAGAAAGTTGTATTTGTATTCATAAAGGTTAAGCGCTCGTAAAGTAAATCTACACCATGGAATGCAACTCAAATCATACTTTTATAAATGTTATGAGTACTAAGAATGTATTTAATGAAATAGTAACCATGTATGTAATAGAGTGGACCATATTATAAATCTGCAGACGAAAACTACGTTTATAGTCAATTTTACTTATCTCAGAAAAGATTGAATATTAATTAAACTGCAATTCAAAGAAGGTCTTCACGTTAGCCCCTCAAGTGTTTGGGCCAGACGAGATTTTTATTGGGCTAAGTAGTACTTCATTTGGGCTGATTGGGGCAACAACGTTTAGCGTTTGGGCTATTATAGTTTCTGAAATATGGGCTATTAAACTTTTGAAAAGTGATTTTCCTGCTTCTTTTGTCGGAGTCAAATTCACTAATATGACATTTCTGGCAAATACGTTTACTGGAATTGGCAATACTTTGTGTCGACTAGCAGTGTAGCAAAGTTCAAGATTTGGGCTGTATTTAAAATAATAGTTGAACCTTCACGAATTTTGGGGAGCCAAGTTCAAGCCTTTCAAGTGACTGGACCTGACGGAAATTTTATTGGGCTGGATAATATTTCGTTTGGGGTGATTGGGTCAGACAGTTTTAGTGTTCTGGGCTATTAAGATTCGGTCTGTATTTGAAAGATGGTTAGACCTTCAGATATTTTGCTGCCGGAAATAATAGGTTTTAATCTAATAGGTAGGGATTTTTCTTATCTTATAAACTGTTTGGACTATACATCGGTGGAACGCCAAATGGTGAAGAAAGATGCAATGTTCCACACATTATGCAAGAGGTTTTGACACAGAATTTCGTTATTATTAGTTTCTACGATAATACTAAATTTACATTTGGCAGAGGTTGGAAGTGGTCACACAAAACCACTGAAATGATTCCGTGTAATTTCGCACTGTGCATTTTCACACAGTGCTCATTATCGAGGAATTTCGCACCGTCTTCCTTATCGGATTAATCATTCTGCAGGTGTGATTCATTCTCACACGGTCCACCTGTCAACCATGTGATTCATCCTGAAACCGCTTTCACTATAGGGTGAGGGAGGAAAGAATAAATGTCAACTAAGTAAGAACACAAACAGCAAATACAAGTTAAAATAAATACGAACAATTGAATTAATACCACCTCAATTGAGCCGATGGCTTGATCAGGCTGGGTTGAAATGAGTCCATCGGCTCGGTTTGACTCTGCTCAACTGAGTCCATGGCTCAAGGCGGCTTGGTTGGATAAGTTGTAAGCTCGGCCAATTTCTAGGTTCGGCTCGATAGTGAATGGGCTGTGACCCGAGCAACTCGAGCCGTTGACAGCCCTAAATCCGGGCCGAGCAGTTTTAAACATGTTTGCCCGATGCCCTATAACTTTTAATAATTTTTGCTCGAGCCTCAATATTTGCTTCTCCAGAACTCAAACCAAGAACCTCGTAAACGGTGTCATTGCCTCCTAGACTCGCCTCAGATTTTGGTAGTCAGATATAAACCGCCTGTCTTTCGTCTTTATATGCTGTGTTGTTAATAATAATAATTAATAATAATAATAATAATAATAATAATAATAATAATAATAATAATAATAATAATAATAATAATAATAATAATAAAGTTCTAGCAGTAGTAATATCATTGATAATAATTATATTGTCTATGTAGGATACTTGAAGAAAGTACTTAAAATTGCACACAGGATTTGGCTTGATTTGGCTCAACTCGACTCGAAACTTAACCTGAATTTGGGTCAAGTTGGAGGAAATTATCCGAGCCGAGTTCTCGACTCAAGCTTAAAGATGTCTGTTTCGTGTCGAGTCGAGTTTCAAAAGAACTCGCTCGAACTTGTTCCTACCCATCTCCAAAAGCTGGAATAATGAACTTTGAATTGTACAAAATGGATTGACGATGTTCAAAAGTAGGAATGTTCCACCTTTGCGAAGTGCTGTTCACTCAGAAAATATCAAGACGACAAGGTTCGTCTTCAAACAGTCTTGGAGTATAGAGCTAATGTTTTGTGTTTAACAAATAACAACGTTTTTCTATGCTTTGGGGGAGGGGACACATTTTTTTTCGATTTTTGAACTTCCTGACAGTTCTCTGATGTGCTATTTATTTTATTATTTATTTATTTTAATTTGTGATTGTTCTATCTTCTATTTCTAATGATTACAATTTTTATGTTCCTTTTCTGTTCTTATTTATTTTTATTTGCTATTCTTTTTTCTTTTCATCTATTTCAATTTGCGATAATTTTTGCTATTATTTTTCCTATTTATTTCAGTTTCATATTGTGTATGTTATTATTTTCTCTCCTTCCTTACTATAACTTTGGTTTGCTTATCTTTTCTTTTGTCTTGTTCTTAAGTTATTTTAATTTCCGGTTATTTTGATTATTGTTTTTGTGAAAGTGAAATATTTCCTAAGCTCTCCTCCTGTAGTAGTAATTGCAATTGTTCATAATTAACCTTTGTTTGCTCTTTTTCTTTTCTTAGTTAGTTAACAGTTGTTATGTGTCCTCCCTCCTCCTATAGTGAAAGCGTTTTGAAGATGAATCAAATGATTGACAGGTGGACCGCATGAAAATGCATGACACCTGCAGAATGATTAATCCGATAAAAAGGACCGTGTGAAATTGCATCGTGAGAAACTGCACGTCACCATTAAAATGTAGGTCATGTAATTACTGCTCCCATTTATTTACGACTGTACCTGCGGGCACCGTGATCGCCTTTGGACGGGGGCATCGCCCCGGTTGCCCCAGACTTGTTACGCTCCTGGACCGAGGATGCATATGCTAGACCAAAACCAAGACTAAATGTGTAAGAATACCAAGACTGCCAAGACTCCAGCAAACACTTGACCCACCTGCGTTGATACTTTTATAAATAGGCGAAAAATATAGAAAAGCTTTATACTTCAAATTCATTATTTTGTATTTTGTTTTCAGCAAGATGGAGCAGAAGGATTCAAGTACTTCCTTAGAAACATGAAGTGTTCATCGTAACCTTTTGAAATAAACAAACTAAGAAAAAAAGATTGATTTTTTATTGCTTTTCATATATACATTATAATGTGGATGAGCATTCGGCTTAAAACTTACAAAGAATTGTTAATAATAATAATAATAATAATAATAATAATAATAATAATAATAATAATAATAATAATAATAATAATAATAATAATAATAATAATATAAAGGAGACTAGTTAGAAGATTGCATGCTGCTTGAGACTCTATTGGGAATCAAACCTGGAGCTTTCTGCATCAAACACAGGTATATATTATCCACGTATTCACAAAAGGCTTGCGTAAAAAGGAAAGAATGAATGGATATAAAAATTATTTGGACATAATTTTTCAAGGTTTGACGCAATTCAATTATGTATGTAGCATATATAATTTTCACCAGTGTGTTATTCATAGGTTAGTTTACCGTATATAACCATTGCAATTCTAAAGTTATTGCTTTTACAGTTTATTAAGACAATAATTGTTTTCCAGTAAAATAAATTTAGGGGATTAAAGCCAATAACTACTTACACAAAATTAGCGCTGTCAAAAACTGACATTCACATAACCCGGATTGAGAATTTCAAGTGAAACCGAAATCCGGATTTCCGATAATGAAATTTCAGAAACTGAAATTAGAATTTCGGATAATGAAATGTCAAGAACCGAAAACGGACTTCGGATAATGAAATGAAAGCCGAAATCCGGATTTCATATAATGAAATACTAAAATCTGGATATATGCTTATTGGGCAGCATCAGACAAAATCTTATGAAAAAAGAGTTCCAAATTGAATTACATGAAGACGAATTAAAAATCTTATATTTGAGTTTATAGTAACTGGTATGTTAATCTATTTCAAATTAATTGGCACAAGTATCATCACCATTATAAATAACATTCAAAGAAATAACAAAGAAAGAAAAATTGTACTAATTATTAAAAGTGTCATAAATATCACATTAGTGAAGTTGACCCCAAAAAAGAAGCAGGAAAATCACTTCTCATAGAGTTTAATAGATCATATTTCAGAAACTGTAGTACCCAAACGCTAAAAGTTGCAGACCCAATCAGCCCAAACGAAGTGCTATCCAGCCCAATAAAAATTTCGTCTGGCCCAATCACTTGGGGGCTAATTTGAAGTTAGCCCCCCAAACGTTGTGAAGCTCTAATTCTGTTTCAAAAACATCCCAAATATTGAAACTTCCTAAACTGCTAGTCGACACAAAGTACTGTCACTTCCAAACGTCTTTGTCAGAGATATCATATTAGTGAAGTTAGCCCCGACAAAAGAAACAGGAAAATCACTTTCTACAAAGTTTAATAGTGCATTGGAACGGAAAACTACTGCTGAATTTGACTGGCAGAGAGACTGCCGGCAGGTTATCAATAATTATTACAGGAGATGGTAATGAGAGGCTAATTGGTGTTCCCATTTTCTCGTCATCAAAAGAAGAACATATTGATTTACTAAAGTACATTCGCTTGAAGAATGGAATTTGGTAAAGTTCGTGCAGGCAGTTTATTGTGACACTACTCCTTACAATATAGATCTTGTCAACGGTGCTTGCATTCTGCTAGAACAGTAGCTCCAAAATAACATTCTATACCTTCCTTGTAGACACCACATTTATGAATTAGTTTTAAAATATGTATTTGATAACTGTTGTGTTTCGTTTGCATCTGGACCGGACGTTCTCCTATTGAAGTGTTTTCAGAACGAGTGGTCTAGATTAGATTGCACTAACTTTATTCCAGGAATTGATGATGATGTAACAAACAATATTTCCGATGTAAGATATGAAGTGTTGAATTTTGCTATCAAACTTGTAGAAGCAAGACACTGCAAAGAAGATTACAGGGAATTTTTAGAACTGAGCATCATATTCTTAGGTGGCATACCTCCTTCAGGAGTTTTCTTTCGTTTGCCTGGAGCAATTCACCAAGTAAGGTGGATGGGAAAAGCAAGCTACTATTTAAAATATTTCTCTTTCGCCAACAATTTCGTTTAACGAAGCAAATAGAAACGGGTCTTTGGAGAGTATGCACTTTCTGATCCGACTATATGTTCACAGTTGGCTTAAATGTGATCAAACATCCCATTCACCATTACAAGATCTACAATTTTTGAAAGATTTGTACAGTTAAAGACAAATAGATGCTTAATTATCTGAAGTGGCTCTTTCTAAATTTTCACGCCGACTCTGGTACTTGACGGAGGAACACGTAGCACTGGGGTTTTTTGATGATGGAGTTACCATAATGGAAAAGCAAAAAATGTTGAAAGAATTAAAACTATAAGAGGAAACTATAACTATTGAAGCAGCAAAGAGGCTTGACGCCAGAGATGATACCATAAAAATTCTTGAGAAAAGAGAAATCAGTGATTTTGTTACAAAAAACAAATTTTCCTCGAGAGATCTAAAATACCCAAAGGGTTTCTTGAGTTTGATCCGACTTCAATGGCCAAATAACAATGACTATCTTCAAAGAAAGACAATAGTTTAATTCATCCACGTAACAAACGGTGCAGCAGAAAGGGGAGTATAACTAATAGAAGATTACAACAACGTTCTTACGAAAAATGAGCACACACAGTTTCTTTTGCAGATAATGAAGGCCCACAGGCAATCTTTTCTTATATGCGACAAAGTGAACTATGTAGCAAATAAGATTCATAACTTACCAAAAAGATACTACATAAATAAGGGATATTTCAATTTCTTCCAAGTGATAATTTTTCTTTTTGCTCATAATGGTCTATGAATCATCTTGATGTAAAAAAAAAAAAAAAAAAAAAAAAAAAAACTTATTTGTAGTTCAAAGTGAAACAAGCAGTTTGTTTCAGTTTATGTAAAAGACTTCCAAAATTCTTACATATCTGTGTTCCATAACTGCAATAAAATAACATTAGATGAAGCATTTTTTTCACACGTAATAACTCTTACATGAATATAGATAACTTGAAAATAATACCAGATTTGTGCATCTGGTGAAGTGCTACTTCAAAAAGATATGTCACATGGCCCTCTTCCTATTTAAAAATTTTGACCTGAATTCAAGATGGCGGACTTCAAGACGGCCGCCATGATAACGTATACAAGATTAAGTTCTTCTCTTCCTCTAGTTCCTTCCTTGAGCCGTTTGTAAATTACGAGAGTTTATTCCAGCTTTTCCCCATACACTACGTATTGTAAACGCATTCAAAATTTTAGGTCGTTTGGGGCACCATTTAAAATTATTCAATGGATCTAATTTTTCTCCTGGCTTAATTTGGTTCCATTTGGAACCATTTTAGGGGGTGAGGGGGAACTTTAAAATTTTAAATGGAAACATGGGGCGAGTGACACCTCGTTCGATAGGTCTTTAAAAACTAAAAAGCGATCTGGCAAAAGAATTTTCATATTGGACACCGTATTCAAAATGGACGCCAAGACATTTCGCCTGTATCAGATAAAACGTCCAGTACCACTAATATGGAAACGGTTGAAGTTTATAACGGATGAACAGAATAAAACACAACAGAGGAGAAGATGATTAGAGTAAAAGTGCCATAATGCAGAAGGAAATCTAATTCCTAGGAAATCATCAATGTCCTTCGTAAGTGGGTGAAGCCGGACGGAAAAGAACGGTGAAATTGCAAATGAAAACCTTGGTTTCTACAAATCGTATCTAAGCAACAAAAATATCTGGAATATGCTTTTATAACACAAAGATGTCCGTAATGGAAAAAAGTAGGTAAAATTCTTGTTAAATGGTACGTTCTATTTTGATTACAGGCAATGATTTGTGCAAAAATAAATCAACTGAAATGCGAAACCAGTTTGTCGAATATCTGTTATATCTAGGTCATATCCTTTAGTGCACGCGCATGAAAAAATTATTGACAAGGCTTGTATACAACGTTCATCCAATGGTAAAGATGTTATTTTCCTATTGATATTTACGTAGAAGACGCGCTTCTAGTAATCCAACTGTGGTTTAAGGAACATCAAAATCAATTAGTTTATACGTTGTGGATTCCATAATCACCGAATTTAAATACTACAAGCCATTGTGATCAGTTTTGTAAACAGAGAAACTCTTTGTCAATAAAATTGAAGTTTTAAGAAACTAGTCTCTATTTGAGAACAAGATCCTGAGACTCAAGAGTGAACGGGAATGATGAATGGCGGAAACTTCATAACGAAGAACTACATAATTTATACAGTTTACTTAACATTGTTAGGGTCATCAAATCAAGCAGCCTCGGCTGAACAGGCCATGTAGCCATGATGGAAGAAAGTAGAAACGTTTTCAAAGTCTTAACTGGAAAACCAATCGGAAAATGACCATTAGGAAGACCAAGGCGAAGATACGAGGACAATATTAAGATGGATCTCGCAGAAATTGGAATACAAAGTAGAAAATGGATCCAATTGGCTAAGGATAGAAGTCAGTGGAGAGATTTTGTGAACGTGGCATTGAAGCTCCGGGTTCCATATGCCATAGAGTTAGTTAGTTAGTGACTTTTTGCATGCAGAATGTACCGTGGATTTTACCAAGAGTGGTTAAATAGATACCATTAAACAAGATCCAAGTTCATTACACGTTAATTTTCAAGTAGATGTTAGCCTTCTTGCACGTTGTACTCGAAAACAGTTACAAATACTGTAGAGAATAGTAAATATGAAATTTCCCTCTTTATCAAGTTCACTTTAGTTCTACATTCCATATATATACTTTTATTTGTATCTGTGTATGTGTGTTTACGAAAAGGTAAGAGAAAATCTCAATAACAGAACATGCCTGAAGGAAGGTTTAGTATTTGTTATCAAACGAAATACCTTTCTAACTTTATAGAAATGATGTAAAAATATTTTCCTACACAATTTGCTACATAAAATTCCTCAGATAATATGTTTTTCTTTCCTCTACGATTCGCGGAACTAGAGTTGTGAACATTACAAAATATGTCTGTTTCTGAGATTTCTGTCGAAGAGAATGTATATGTCAACTTAATTAAAAATCGTATACGTTTCGTGCAAAATCCAATCTCCAGATAAATTAAATTCTGGCACATACACGCATACACACATCTCTCCAGTGAGTTTATTGTACTTATTAAGCACCAAAAAAATATATGTTCAGGTAAAAAAAATGTAGGCTTTCGGTGAAGCTTTCATACGTAAACTTTTGTTATTGTATTGAACAAAAATATTGGAAAATAGTTCTTCCTACTTTTATTTCTCGGAAAAGAGAAGAATTATTCAGATATATGTCACAGTTTATTTCTTCATTTGTGGTCTATCTTGTACTCTATTATCAAAAATCCAGTTACTGTGCTTGTATTTTCGTGCATATGATCCAAAGATTGTATTCCTGTTAGTGCATGTAATATTGAATATAACTAGATTTACCCAATACTTTAATGCATTGCCGATGCACTCTGCTTAGAGAGTACATGCAGTCTCTACTACTTCTCATAACTTTTTCACAAAATATGCCTTGCGGTTTCTTATTTCTACACCCTTTTGACAAACATGTCTTGTAAACTTAGATGTATCCATCATGTTTGATTTCTAGTAAGTTATACAAAATTATATTTATGTTCTTCTAGGCTTTTTACATCTAGCCACGAGATTTTACGTCGAAAATGGCCTGACACAAGGAGATGCGTTGTCGCCATTATTATTCAACTTGGTCTTGGAATACGCTATAAGGAAAATCAAAGACAACAACCAGGGCCTTGATGTAAATTTAATAGGGAACGATAGGAGAACAATAGAAAGAAAGGAAGAGGTCTTGTTACCTAGGTAAACACTTGCAGGGGCATGGGTTTAGAAGTAAATGCAGAGAAAACTAAATACATGGCAATTCGTCGGGATCGTAATACAACAAATTAAGGCTGCCTGAAAATATCGAGTAATACTTTTGATAAAGTGAATACTTTCAAATATCTAGGATCATTATTAACAGACGGAAACCATATTCACAAAGAAAGTAAATGTCGACTAAAAGTCAGGGTTGGAAAAAATACTTTAAAAAAAATGTGTTTAAAACTTGAAAAAGGGGTTCAAACACATTTCAAAATCTTGTAATAATGCCTTTATTAAGACGTTTTTTTCCTCTTGCAACAGACCTTTTCATTTATTTTATTCTCGTTAAGACTACACTTATTGGGTACAGAATATTTCAGTATAGATTAGTAATTCTCAACTTATTTCATATCACGACCCCCTTTTATTACACTCTCTTGCCAGTGACTTTCGTAAGTACTTTCTTGGTTGTAATCAGCTGTTTAGGTAGACTTTAAAATGTACCTACTATAGAAATTTCATGCAATCTATCAATATACATGGCAAAACAAAAGTCTTCCCATCCTTGTGTATTGAGAACGGGTTGAGGGAGAATGATGCAACTTAGAAGTGGTCTGATACTACATCAGATATAGCTATCAAGCATCATGGCGGACACCTTTGATTGGTATTCGAAATTTCAAATGCCAAGGGAGTCATGTTACATGTTTTAAGGCTAGAATTGTACCAGAAATACGGTTGTGCGGGTATTTTAGCCCTAAAGCAAGTTATTTCGGAGTTACTGCTTCTGAAAGTTTTCTAGTTATGCCTTTAAAGGCTAAGATCGCATTTCGTGGACACGGGTGAGATTTTTGTTGCTCAATTTGATTACTATTTGAAAACACTAATGCTAATAAAATTATTGTAAAATAATAAATATTCGAAAAGTAATGTTTGAAGCACACTTCATGTTGTACTAACTTTAGAATATTTTCTGCAAGCCTATGTAATTTGTTGCTTTTGAGTCAATAATTTATTGAAGAAGGGTAATATTTGGGGCGTTCAGAGCAAGATGGATCTAAATCAATTTTCAATAAAGTTCAGTTTTTCTCAGCAAATGAATTCTGTTTCAAACTGAAGTATCTTCACAGCCAAGAGTCCAAAACAAATGTAACTAAAACCATGCGAAAGGGCTTGGGGTAGTTTCATATGAAAACCGCTAGACAGGGGCGTCAGTAGGACAGGAGGGCAACCGCCCCATTCCCTCTCTGGATTTCAGATTTAGAAATCTTTTGATAAGCAAAGTCCAACAGAACAAGCTTGAGGTCCTTACACCGAATAAATACGGAGAACATATAGATTATTAAAACAGGAAAGTTACTTAGCCCCAATTTTCAGACTTTTAAGCAAGCCCGAAACTCGAAAGTAGAGCCACTTATGGAATCTTTGGGCCTAAAAATATACAAGAGAGCGATATAGGCCTATAGCTCCTTACGGCCAATAGAAATCGATTATAATTTATCAAAATACGTATTTATTCGGAGTAAGGACTTCAATTCTTTTATGTTGGACTTTGCTCCAAAAAGGTTTCTAAATCTGTATTACTGCCCCCAAAATCTGAAATTCAGGGTAAGGGACGGATGGCCTCTAAGGGAATGCCCCTCTCTAGCGGCAATTACATAAAATTATATCTAGATTGAATGCTATCATGTAGTTTTTCTTTCTTTCATCTCGGATTCCTGGTTGTGAAAATATGACGTTTTCCGTTTGTGTATTCTTTTGGACACAACATACACTTATTTAACGTAATTATGCATCATTGAGTACCCGTATAGCGTTCGGAGATTGACTCGTTAATCATTCCGATGCTGAGCGTGCACAATATAATGTTAATATCTTAAATTTATGAGGAAGGAGGGGGAAATTAATCCTCTTCCTCCATTCCATCAACGTCCTTCTCTAGCGGTTGTGATATGAAACTTTAGCCCACACCATTTCAGGTGGTTTTTGTTTAATTTATTTCTTACCCTTGGCTACAAAGATGCTACACTTGCTGAGCAAAGAAAACTGAGTTGAAGCCAAATTTATCTTGCAACCCACATTTGCAGGATGGTTTGTTTAGTTTGATTGGTTACAGTCTTGCATCAGTAGAAAGGCTATATGAGACAGTTCGTTTTGTTTAAAGTAGGATCCGAACCAGCAATTTTGAAATTTTACGTTGGATCGCAGTCAAAATCTATACAACAAATTCCGACGTCTTGTGAATCTACCCTCAAAATTTAATGTTAGAAGACCGAAAATTGCGCCCTGTAGCGTGGTGCATACATACAGATAGACGAACAAATTGAGATCAAATTGTCCCAGACACTGATGTTACAATAAGTATCACGATTTAATGGTTAGTTAGGCGGGGGACTGCCATAACTTGCGCTATCTCGCCTAGTACCTTCATAAAAGCTATGCCAAGGCGTAAAGTTTTTAAGAAAATTTCGAACTGGAGGGGGGGGGGGAAGAGGGACGAAATAAAATTGTCATGATATAATGAAAAAGATATTGTTGATACAAAATTAATTCTTACCTGAAGTTTCCAGTTGCATCTCAACCACATCACAGACGTTAGAATCATCTGAAGCAATTTTCGGATCAACACTTTTACCATCTGTTTGGGTTCCCAGTTTTTTCACAGCATTGCATTTTTCATAATGAGTCTTCATTCTTTGAACTAAACCAACCATTTCATTCTTACACATTTTGCAAGGAGTTCATATGGTCGTTTTCTTATCTGATGTAATTTAAGTTACTTTAATAAATTTGCTCCAAATGATGTCCTTTTTTCTTCCCGTAAAACTTACGTTAAACGATTCCAAGTTGTACGGAGACTGAGAACCAGCATGTACAGTATCAACGAATGCCTGCTATATTTTAATTTCAGAACCGCAATTTAGCAAATAACCCTTTGTTTCTTTTCTGAATACAACACAAAAACTTTTTCCCATTATAATTCTTTTCTTTATTTTTTAATATCAGTTCTACAAGTAGTCCAACCTTCAACTACGACACTTTCTCGCAGGCTAACTGAGAAGCATTTAAACAATACAATATATGTTAGAAATAAGGAGAAAACAAACACAAATTAAATTGTAGATAACAATATTGATCTGCTGTAGCCACGAGAAATCAAAACATTCACATGGGAAAAAAATTCAGAATGAGGAGCACTTTTGAAATTTTCTTTCTCTGGAATTTTTTTTTTACAGAAATAGAATAAAATAAAAATAAACATATGTTTAGAACGTCTTAAAAATACACATGTTTAAAACAAAATGTTTAAAACGTATTTGTTTAAAACAAATTTTATTCCTTTGTTTTAAACAAAACAACCTTGCTAAAGCAGGGTTATTATTCAGTTCAAATCTTTTGTCGTTGTGAATTCTGTCGAGGAATTTGAAGCTTAAAATATATTAAAAGGTAGTCATGCCTGTTATTCTATATGGTTACGAAACATGTTCGCTTTCTCTGAGGGAACAACATAGACTGAAAGTATGTGAGATCAAGAGAAAGAGATGGCACTAATAGTTACTGCTTCTAAAGCTATTAAATGTCGACTTCTATGTACTGTGCATCTAGGTAGAGGCAACTTCGTGCATTGATACCCCACTCCGGTCCCCAACGCCGCCGATCCTGAGGGGCCGGGGCCCGGGCCTCCTCAAGCTAATATGGGCCCCCATGTATTTATATGAATATGATTTTTAAATATGCATTTTTATTGTTATATGTATTGTTGAATGTATTTTTTATGAATACTCCCTCGAAGTTACAGAGAAATTGCCGGTCCCTACATTCGGATGGGGCTTTGTTAGTAACTGATTCAAATTATCAACGGTTCATCTCAATTGCAGTTGGTGAAAGGCCCGTATCCAGGGGGTATAGGGGGGCCGCCCCCCTAAAATTTTCACGGTAGGCTTACAAAAGAACTATAATATGGTTGGTTCGGCCTCCCCTAACTTCAGCCCCCCTACATTTTTGGGCTGGCTACCGGCCTGGTTGGTGATTCAATAATTCAGCTTGTTTCAGGACACTTCTGTACTTGGCTTTATTTCTTGAAAGAAAGATTTTCCAAAATGTCAGTAATCATGGTTATGCATATATTATAGCGAGATAGCTAAAATGTTTTTCATAGCAATGGGCCCAAACAATTCCGATTTCCTGTCTCATATCCGGCTCACACGTTAATTCAGTGATTTATTTATTGAATGATGGGTGTCAGTTTCGCTTTTGCTGTTTTATTAGATTGTGTATATACATATAGCAGATAGACAGACATTAATGAATATTTTATATAGTAAGTCACCAAAATACAATTCTTATTGCGTAACTTGCTACTTGCTATTGAATTCATGTGTATGCATTTCCATCAATACGGCAAATTGGAATATCCCTGTGAAACAGAAGATCCCATACTAATATAAACAAGTGTCAGAAGCTATTAGAACGACTTTATAAGGATATCTGAAAAGTGCAAATAAAACAGCGATGCCAACTTGTGGGAAAAATCCCATATCGTGGGAGTTTTTGACCTTATCTTCTCGGAAAGGAATAATATGCAGCATATATGGGATTTTTCGAGAAGATCGAAATTTACGGCTTATTCATTTAGATATTATAAAAAGTGACTAACACGAAGAAATTTAATTTTTAATATTACAGCGTACTTTTAATTAGTATAACGTGGGAAATTCATACGTAAAATGGGATCTTTTGTCTCTCAGCATGGGATTTCATATTGTTTCAGGTTGGCATCGCTGAACTAAAGAAGAATACAGTTACGTTAGTGGTAGGATTAACAGTACCAATCATTTGCAATATGACATTTATGAAAAGTGTATTTTGGTCATTCTAAACAGTTTTCCGCTACCCTCCAATTAAAAAAAAAAGTGAGATCAATAATGAACCTTCGTCTATCGTATCATGATATCGTATGATGTCAGAAGTCTTGTCGTAGTTAGTGGTCATGACAATTAGGATGATGATGAATTCTCAGGATAGGCTAAGGAATATAAATCAAAGTACTAGAAGCATTGTTGTGGTCAGTTGCAAATACTGAAAATTGTTTTACCAAGAAAGCATTGTTTTGTGGAAGAGATAGCAGGAGCAAACATAATCTGTTATGTTTCATGGTATTGTAATTTGAAATTTCTGATATTTGATGCATTTCTCCAACTAATAGGTGAAATCCATTTTTGAGAACTGCAGAAGAAAGACTATAGATTTCCAAAAGATAGTCCAGAACATTCTATCGAGAGACTGCTTTAAAGAAAATCAGCATGGACAAAAAAATTACAGAACTTGCTTATATTTCTTCCTGCAGAGGTAAGCATTGTTTTGTTTCTGGTGCGTCCTGTTATCTTAGTGTCAAATGGTTGGCATACATTTTGGAATTATCTCATCACTGATTCTATTATTTGCAGAACAAAACCTTTCCTTTAGTGGCAAAGAGATTGTCTAACTGAAAAGACGAATGCTGAAAACATTTTAGCTCTAGTAAAGTTTCTGTAGAAATCTGATCCAATTATGAAAAAGCATGTCCATTGAATAGCCACAAGGAAGGCAGAAGAAAGAGAATTATTTCATTTTTCTCGAGATATTCGAAAGAAACTGATAACTTTCTTGGAGTAGACGTTCGCCAGCACGTACTGTGCTGGAAAGTGAAAAGTTCAAAATATTTCAGTATTATATATACATATTTAATTCAACTTCTGATTACTCTCATGTGGAACCGTTGTTGCTAAGCATTCTATTTATTGAGATGCAGTGAACTCAGTTCTAATTCTGGAAGGATTTATTGATTTCATTGTTATTCAGGTGGACTGTTGATAGCATTTTTGCAGACATTTTGAACGAACTTCCGCGTGATGGATTTGATTCGTGATTATAGAGGCCAAGCATAAGACAACTAGCCACAATGTCCGGTTTATATTCTGCAATTCAACTTCTGGTATGGAATGCCAATCCTCTTTATATATTACTGCCCTGCAACAGTGTCTTCTTTAAGCTTCCAGGTGTACACGCTCCGCACGTTCACATTCTAGCTGTGACTTTCTTTGGAACAATGAGACATGTGTTTGTGTTCTTCCCTAGATCGATGGAGTGTTACAAGATTGGTAGGAAACACGAGTGTGATACTCAATGATGTTTAAACATTTTAAACTGTGAAAGTACTTTCTAGTCAATTGGATTGGATTATTGACACACTGAAAGAATTACCTGAAACCTACACTCTAAAGAACTTAATATTCGAAGATATGTAATCTTCTTCTTTGAAATATACATTCATTTAATATTATTGCCTTGCTTTATTTCAGATCTGCCTTATGTCAATGTAATGTTGAACGGATCAAAAAATGTAGTTAAACTATGAATATAGCTTTCTATACTATTCTCATTTAGTTTGAGAGAGTAGAAAGTGTAATTGATACTTGGAGACTTAAGCTGTAGAAACGCGACGTACATGAAGCAGAGGAAAGGTGCAGAAATTGAAACATCACAAAAAAAGCACAGTGTAGAAGATGAATGTCAAATAAAAGCAAACGATGAACCTCTCCGCAAGCTGAAATGAAGCGATCTTTCAATGAAATTCTAGCTGAAATAAGATAATAAATTTGTGACTGTTTCTCAAGATTCAAAAACTAAATAATAGATTTAGATTCCTCTGCTCTGGTCCTAATTTCAATTAAAAGTAGTCAAGCATGTTGTTCTGGTTTGGAATTATCGTATCCCTATGACTGCGACAATGTGATTTTTTTTTTCAGATATTATGACATCATTATTCCTTTACTAAGATACACATAGCAAGTTGAAGAATAGCTGTACTTTACGCACAAGGCTCTTCGTACTATTCTGAAATACATATATTCCGTGGAAGCTTGGGGGCTATAAGAGTTTGCAACTTCGCTTCAAATGTTGATTACACTGTCTACATTCGTCGCATCATGTGAACGGTTCTTCAGTAGAATGAAGCTGTACTTGTGTACTTGTGAAATTGTACTTGTGTCCTACTATGAGACAAGAATACTTACAAGTCTGATTTCTCTATTCATCGAGCATGAAATACCATCAAATTCGAACTATGAAATATAAATTGAAAGTTCTGTAAATACCGAAACACGCAAGTTTTGTTCTGTATGTTTAAGCAAAAATAAGCTGCGAGATATGAGTAGCAATAAAGTTGTGGAACAATGTACACATAATTCTTATTTATGTAGATTGCATTGCACAAGAGTCACATATAAAAACACTAAAAAGAAAAATAATTATGAATGAAAACATAAGAAACGAACATAAAATATGTAAATGTCTGTGAAAATGTGGCTAGTAATCTCTACGTGGCATTGAGTGATGACGAAAACTAAGTATTTGCTGCAAACAGTTGTAGTTTCCAGTCAAATATTCGTAAACTGATCTCGAAGAATTTCACTTGCAAGAGTCCCAGTTGGTCCTATACCGCATCTGAATCTAGGTCAATTTCCTGCACCTAACGAACTAATAATTATGTACAATGAAACGACATTCACGTATGATGGATGTGCAAGTGATTCTGATAGCGAACGAAACACAAAACAAATAGATATTTAACATATCACAGACACAGATAAGATGTCACGGAGTATGATGGAGTATCCAGATTATTTCATGTTACCTAAATTTTATATGTGTTGCATTTAAATATACTTAGCAAAATCACTATAATTTATAATTTATTTGCAGAAGAGTAGTATTAGCGTTACCTGAGGCAAATTTTGCGCCCCCTGGAGTGCGACGCCCATCTTAACGTCGCCAGTGTTATCACATGGTATGACGTCATGGGGTCATGCGATGTTAGGGTAACGTCGCCGAAATTTTGCGCCCCCTGGAGTATGGCACCCGGGCGCCAGATTCCAGAGGGCGCGAAATGAAATCAGCTGTCCTACATACTACTACTAGTGTCTGACCATTCAATACATCATTAATTAGTTTTATATCTGATACATATATTTATTTTACAGAGAAACTGTACAACTTTCACGGACTAACAAGAGTTTACCCTGTAAATCACAAAATGAATATATCACAATTATTGTTATTATTTATTTTTAAATTGTTATTCAATCCATAAATACAATTACATAACAAGTAAACACGGTGCCTCAGTGGTAGAGCGCTAATATGTGGTGCAAAGGGTTCCCAGTTTGATCCAAGGCGATGTGAGTTTGTGATGGAGAACATCATGTTCCTGAAATTTCTCGAGATTTTCCGTTTCTTTCCCACCATTGGCGCCCGCAGGAGAGACCATTTGTCCCCCCCCCCTCCTCTGGGTTTTGGAACCTAAATGTTATTTTTGACATGTGTGACAAACAATATTTGTCAATGAAGAACGATATTAATATATTAGTCGAGTTAGCTTTCTTGGACACATTTAAGGACTCTAAATGTACCAAAATTAGTTAAATCGACTTCTTTGCATTTTGTAGAAAAATTTGCAAGCACGGTGTGTCAACTGGCAGTAGCTAAAGTTATTTTCTTTAAACTGTGTTTCATTTATTGTCATTGTACGAACAGATAAAATGTCTGGATTTTACTGTTGAGTTTGCCTAGTTTTCCTCTAAAGATGTATGGAATAATACGAAAAGATATTGTAAGATGAAGACATTCTCAAATGATTGTGTTTTCATTTTTATCTGATTATGTAAAATATATTTTCTTCCTGATTTCCTGACTTTACTGTTTTTTGGAAACCACGCACTTTACCTAAGAGGCATCTGTGAGATCCCATACAAGAGCTCACTACTTATAAAGCTCAATCTAATATTATATAGACTGACGCTATGTTTGCAGTAAAGGTTACAGGAGTGGTTGAGGTTTACTTTCGTACTAGGCATCCACTAAATATAACCCTTGCATATATGAGAGTACTGTGAAACATGACACAAAATTTTGGCCTCCCCTGAAAAATTTTCTCTGGGCGCCCATGTTTCCCACTTTAACATTCTACTAATTGCTATTCTATAAATTGTTCAATTTTATTAAGCATTCTTCTTCTTAGACTGAAACACATCAGTTGTACAAATTTCAATTTAATTTAAAATTTAATTCAAATCTCAGTGTGAATCTAAATTATAAAGTGGACTAAATGAAGAAGTTTTTGGTGCACTAATCCTTGATAATGAAAAATTGGTTCATGCACCTAGTCATCGTTGGTCATCGTCATATAATTACTACTGCTTTAATCAGTAGCGGATCTAACTTAGGGCCGGGGGACTAGCCCCTTACTTTTTTGATTGACTAAAATAATTTAAGCTATTATTTATAGTTTTTTTTTTATTTAGTGTAGACTAATGATGTACCTATCACAGTCTGGGTTCTGGCTGCCAACAGTTTTTATTTCCTAAATCCGCCACTGGCTTTAGTTACTATAAGAAGTGGACGGAACACTTTAATAAACGTTATTTTAATCAGGTAAAAAATTGCATTATTCACATAATATACTAGTGCGATTTCCCAGTACCTTATTGTACATTAAAAGATTGCATACACCTGTGTTTGACCTCTGTGAGGTAAGAACCTGATTATAAACAATCGATCCTAGTAATTTACCTTCCACGTGTGTTCTCATTTTATGCAGCGAACAGCTTCAAAAGCCTATTTTCTACGGTTTACCACATCAAAGTTGTTTACGTGGAAAATATTGAAAGCACAAGCATATGTAGTTTCTTGTGTAGGCATTTGTTTCAGTATTACAGCAAATTAAAATGCTTGTCAAAGTGTCTGTACAGGCTTCTTTCCTTGATGCTTTTTATATCAGCTGAACAGTGTAATTATGTGTTATAAATTGCAAGGGTGGGGAAATATTGTATTATATGTTTTTATCTTCATTTTATTTTTTGAGCGGAGCCTTTTGAAACTCAGAGTTGTAACAACTGGTGGTGTAAGCAGTGCAACTCCTGCGGTCTTTGACAAAGAGACTCTCACTTATTATTTAAAGCTCATAAGTTTTGCTTGTTACTAAAATAATATAAAAAATAATTACACTGTCACTTAAGTTATTTATGTAGCACGGACAAATTACACATAAAGAGCAAAACTACAAAAAAAGCTAGATTGTTCTGGAATCATTTATTTTTATGTCCTCAGCATATCCTGAAAAGAACTATTAGTTTGAGCTGCCTTATACTTTTAGAAGTGCAAGTGGACACTAGTTATTTTTGTGCAATTATTTTTTTAAAATATATATTTTTCAAAGAAAACCGTTATGAGGTAAATGACATCTTATGAAATTCTTCATAATAAAGTTCCGAGTTTGAGGTATAAGACGTTAAAGTTACCACGATGTCTAGGCCTAGATGGATGAAGGGTGCTAGAGATAAGTTCTTAGTTTGAGGAGACACATTACTGTGACACGTGTGAAATTATTAAAAATCACTGCGAAACTACATTTTGAAATTGAAAGAACCAAACAGTTTATAAGTAGGGATAGACGCTAGCTCGGGACATGAGAAATGCAGGAGTCTCGTCTCTGGTTTCCCAAAAAATATTTCACTCTCATCTCTTTTCCATCTCCAAAGACCTTTACTTTTTTGATTTTCTGTGAAGAAATGCCTCTTTCAGCACTCAGGCGAGAAATCATTTACGACTAAGACGAAAAACAAGTATGTCTTCTGGTTTCAAGGTGGAGAAGGTATTTGGGTAACTACATCAAACGAAGTTTCTACAATTTCATTATTAGACGTCTTATCCCTATGAATAATTTAGGGTCTTCAGCTCGAAAGCCCCCTCCCTTTAACCGCCACTGCCTTATATAATAATAAGCTACAGTATAATTCTCAAATAAATATGAATAACTTATCTGACATTCAAATTTGAATTGCTATTTTCTTCCATTTATTAAAAAAGTGCCTATTGTGAAGTTTGTGCCTCTTCTCCCATATTGCAAGAACATTCCTCATTAGTTCTACTAATAATGTCTTACAAAACCAAATTTAGATTGCAGCAAAATCATTTGAACTTAGGTACACACAATCCTCTGCAGATGAAACTCTGAACAAATGAAGTTTTTATTACTTCCAGCGCTTCAGGAAGAACCAATGAGAACACGAGCCACAGCGATTCTTCCACTGAACATAGATGTAAAAACAAGTTCGGTTGTTTATAATCGCGAGCACTAATTCACCCTACCAGTCGACCTCTACGTCGCGATGTAGCGTACATCTTCGGCATACACTTACCCATTAGAATCTATGTGCTTGTACACTCCGCATCAAAAAAATTCCGATACTAACGCCGTGCAGCTAGACCACCCAATATATACACCTTCTTATCACATAATCGTGTCTGGTAAAGAGACCCCTCTCTCCCCTTCTTCCTTCTCTCCCATACTAAAATTAGCTAACAACATGAACGCAATTCTAATTTCAAACTACACATGTATTAATATCGATAAAATGAAATAACAAAACGGAGACGAAACAAGATTCATAAGTTAACTTAGGGAGAAAGTGAAACACACACAATGAAAACTTGAAACCAATGGATGTCTATTACACACAAACACACAAACACACACACACACACACAGAGAGAGAGAGAGAGAGAGAGAGAGAGAGAGAGAGACAGGGAGAGAGAGAGAGAGTGAAGAAGAAGAAAAAGAAAAGGGAGAACAGATAAAAATGTGGAATTTTAAACTTAGTAAGAAAAGAACCTAACATTATAAAGTTCAGTACCAGAAATCCAACAGTAATATGGAAATAACGTTTGTTTTTATATATATTTTAGGACTATTAGAATAGAGGATGTTGAATTATTCATTAAGTCACTTTCAAAAAGGATAACATACTCAATTTTCAGTAGAACTGTAGATCTCACAGACACATCTAAGATAATGTCAACAGTTTAACACATGCTTTGTTTCAGCGTGGTTCGGTTGTAAATTCGGTAGTGTTCATTGGACGTACTGATGCAAACTACATTCTAATTAACTCACTAGGTAGCATAGGTCATATCGTCCATTCCAGACTACTAATGCAAAGTGAACAAAAAAGAAAAAAAGAAAATGAAAGAAAGAAAAATAAAATTGAATGAGTGCTATTTTACTGGTAAATTTTTATCAGAAATATCCTATATTAAAAGTCCAAACCGTATCATAATGAAAAGTTACAAATGTTCAAATGGATAATTGGATGTTACTTATAGATGTAGCAGACTCTGCATGTTTCAAATTTCAACGTGAATAAATCACATTGAATTATATGATGGAAGCAAATTTGTGTCGAACTAGTAGAAATAAAATTTTGTTTCCAAATAACCAAAGAGGTTGCCATTTTCTAGTCTTTTCCGAAGATTTATCTGTTCCGAACATTCACAATCACTTTCATCTCTTGCGAATATAATGTTGTAATTTGCCCAGATAGAATGAATACGCTAGAGCTCAAACGGATCATAGTGTCAGTCGGATGATGTTGGCTAGCTTATGGACCACCAATCGGTCGAGGATTCAAACCCGTAGTGACCCGGTAATTCGACCGAGACTCGATAACCCAGATGATAAAAAAAAATGTTTTGCTTATTCCCATGCGTTTAAACAGTATTTCTTTCAGAGATGACCAGAACTGGAGATGTTATATCCAGAGCACGAAAAACTCGACGCTGAAGTTGCCAGTTAATTACATTCTCCATATCAAGTCTATCGGTCTCTTGCTCCATTTCAACTTTGGAACATTTGTACGTGAGAGAGAGGGGAGACGGGAAAGATGCAACGACATGATAGGGGAACATCAAGAAAGGAAGAGAGAGAGAGAGAGAGAGGGACGAATATAAATATGAAACATACTTATCATTACAGTGTATGATGAAGAACGCACATACTGTTTATTCGAATTCTCGCCAGTGATGCTTTGTAAGTTCGCCAACAGAAGATAAATCTCTGTTTGCAGCCATTATTTTATGGGGAAAAGTTATATAACCTGACGGGGAATCGAACCCAGATTTTCTGCTTGCTTCACTACACTTATTCACTACACCACCGATTGCTTTACCCAAACTTTGTTCAACAAATTTTGTAATATTTCTTTCTGAGAACGATAACGCGAAAAGTGTTTACTGCACATCAATGAAGTGTTTCGAATGTCCTGGCAATCCCTTGCCCTTTCCGAACCAACATTCGTAAATCGTCTCTATCATGATAAAGGTGTTTGCTTCCACATTTTAAAGCATTGCATGTCAAATATGAGAAATCGATTCTTCACTATCACTTTTGTAACTTTAGTTAGAGCAGGATTTGAACCCATGGTGGACAGCTTTATTAATCATAACTCCATTAAGTTACCTCTACACTATCAGTTCTATTATTACCTTCTTGGTAAATATAAAATGGACTCAACCAGCTGAGTCTATACAAGAAAATCACTAGACATAAAATAAAAATTACCAATGCTGGGTCTACAACTATAAATGCATAGAATTAGAAATATATAAATGCCTATAAAAACACGAGAGAAAAACTTTATTTCATGACAAAATCACTTCTAAAAACCTACTAAAGGAAATCCTTTCCTGCTCCGGAGAATAACATTTCCCTCGTGTACGTTGAAGAAACTCAAAATAAATGCGTGCATCCAGTAATGTGATATTTAGCTGGAAATATAGTAAAGTGTTTGCTAGAAGGAAAAGCACTGAACGATGCTTAGTGGACTGAAAGAAATGAAAGTCCGGCAGGAGCATATGATCAATTTGAAATTGTGCACTCGGACGACGAGTGATACGACCCACCATCACCTGTAAGGCGTTCCATATCACTGGCGCTCCCTCACAAGTTGTAAACCGGTGAGCCAAAGTGTCTTCAGAACGATATATAGTACACAAGTCATCTGGTGCTCCTTGTATTGCATAAAGACGCGCACGTGTCGGGATAAGTTGATGGACTACTTGAAACCATAACACTTGCATATAGGAATATGCAAGATTGGGTTCCAAATGTTAGCCCACACTTGCTGCCACTCTGTATGTGGAAACTGTTGTACTACTCGTAACTGAGTCGACTGAGAGGACAATGTGAAGAGAACAGAATATAATGAGGAGCACTGTGCTGCTGAGGGACCAAAGTCACCCCTCCATAAGTCCAATATCGAATAAAGAGCAAGACATATTTCGGACACTGATCGGCAAATTGAATAAAAGGGGGATTGACAGGGTGATCGTACTCCGACCAAAAACAACTAAACCAATGGTTCGTAATACAGTCGACGGATGAAAGACCCACGAAGGAATCTGCCATGAAGAAAGTTTGACATTTGAGACGGATATGAACTAAATCTAGACCACCTCGGGAACGTGGGAGGTAAATGACATTTCTAGAAATGCGAAAATAGTAACCCCGCCATATATGCCAAAGGAACAGAGATTCAAATCTTATTGCGTAAATCTCAGGGAGGGGAAGTACCCGAGCCCTATACCACAACTTAGATGCCACATATATATTGATAAATTGAATGCGATGCCGTAAATGAAGTCTACTAAAACGGAGGGAGAAGAGTAACCCACGAATTTGCTTGAGGATAGGATGCCAAACTTCTTCATAATGGGTAGTGGGAAGGGACGTGAATGGAATGCCTAAAATACAGGGTTTTCATAAAGTATGGACGGATTTAATTCCCTTATAATTTACATAAAAATGCTCATATTGAAATCAAATAAAGTACAAACGGTAGCGGAAGGATTAACTTTTTACCTATAATCTGCACCAGCTCAGTTCATTCACCGCCACACCTCCAACTGGGCGCCATTTACGTCCACACATTCGCGTAGGACCGTCTAGGAATCGACTTCTGTGGGCTGTTGATGATGCTTTCCCTTACCCTGCTCACTGTTGCAGGCGTTGTTGGCGGCCTCCCACTTCGAGGACGGTCCAGGACGCTTCCTGTCTCCAAGAACTTAGCATGCCACTTTCGGGTTGTACTCTCATTCGGTACCGGCTGTTTGAACTCTTTGGTGAATTTTCGACACACCAGAATTGGCCTTGCCCTCCCTCTCCCTCTCTCAATGTGTTCAGAGTTGCCGCTTATATAACAGTGTTGCCAACTAAAAATGTAATCCTTTCGCTATCGTTTGCACTTTATTTGATTTCATTATCAGCATTTTTTATGAAAATTATAAGCAAATTAAATCCGTCCAGACTTTATGAAAACCCTGTAGTTAAGGATGTAACATGCGGTATAGGCTGGGTACCTGGGGTAGGAGTGGGTAACTGAAATCCGTGAAATTGTAACACTTGAGTTTTCTTTTCATTAAACTGAAGGCCAGAACAACTCGCGAAGCGCTTGAGAACCGGAAAGACACAGTGAAGAGCAACCGCATCGACCCCTGTGATAGTCAGATCATCAGCGAAACAATAGATGTTTTGACAAGTAAAGAGGGTAGGGCCTGGAGGAGACACAAGCGCCAATCGATAGAGGAGAGGGTCTATAACTAAAGAAAACAAAATAGAGCTTAAACTACAGCCCTGGCGCAAACCTCGCTTTAAGGGAATGAGGTCAGATAGATGTCCATTAATTTGGAGACGAAACGTGGCGGTGGCGTATAAATTCGAAATTACTTGACAGAAAGCTGGGGGAAAACCCCAAGCGTCTAGGGTTAGACGAAGGAAATTGTGATCGACACTATCATAAGCCTTCTCTAGGTCTACTGCTAACGCTCCTGCTGGAACACTGCGAGACTGAAAGTATACAAATAGATCTCGAAGAGTACGAAGTGTGAATTGAATGTTATACGATTCGTACAGGGCTGCTTGATACGGACTGGTAAGTTTCTGTATGATAGGTCGTAATAGGGTTGTAAGAACTTTAGTAAATAATTTGAAATCAACATGCAATAAAGAGATAGGTCGGTAATCAGCCACAACCTTCGCCTTGGACGATTTGAGTATAAGTGCAACAACAGCAGTATTAGAATTAAAGGGTACATTAGACAACCAAACTATCATGCCACCTGAAACTAGATGCCAAATATTACTTACTTTGGATCTTTGGAACGATCAAGCTTGTTCCTGTAAGGTTATTTGCAGTTAAGTGCACAACGAAATTCATTTATTCGACGACCTAGAGAGAAATTAGTGCCCACTAATAAAGGAAACAACATACAATCCAGGAAAAATTACAGAAATAAAAACATATTATAAATTAATTTCGCCCTGCAAGTTCAAAAGTACGCGAATATTATTATTATTATTATTATTATTATTATTATTATTATTATTATTATTATTATTATTATTATTATTATTATTATTATTATTATTATTAGCATCAATTTTCCGCTTCTCTGCGCTAAATTGAGAAAAATAACAATATGCTCTGTTATTCAGATATTTTTTACTATTACTTAAGCGCTCTTTGATATCGGTCATTTTCGATGAGTTTTGTATATCCCCTCCCCTTCCCATGTTGCGGAGCACGGCATCGTGAGTGTCATTGTTCATCTCAGCGACTCGGAAAACTATGAATTCGACAATAATATTGGTTAATTTGATAATTTTATATGTTTCCCCCTCCTCCATGTCGCGGGCTGAATTTGGATTTAAGCGGCTGCAGATGTGTCACTGTTCATCTCAATGACTCCAAAATTATAGATTCGATACTAATATCGGCCATTTTTCCGTTCTTATTTAAAATGTTGCTATCCTTCCCTTTTTCTTTAGTTACACCATCAAAATGATATGAGGAAAACCATCTCGGGTTCGAACTTCATCTAGGTTGAAAATTTTATCGAGATTGGTACGGTGGTTCAAGACTTATTAAATTTTATTTATGTTTATATATATATATATATATATATATATATATATATATATATATATATATATATATATCCCCTTCCCATTCCCCTTCTCTAAGTTCTAGCGTCAAAGTGAAATAATAAAAACGATATCAGGCACGAAGCTCATCTATGTTAAAAATTTGATCGAGATAGGGCGCGTGGTTCAAGAGTTATTAAGTTTGATTTATTTTTATATATCTTTCCCCTCCCCTCCACTCCCCTAAGTTGTGCTGTCAAAGTGATATGATGGAAACCACTCCAGGCTCGAAGTTCATCCATGTTGAAAATTTGATGCAGATCTGTCCGGTGGTTCAAGACTTATTAACCCGTTAACATAGTCAATTTTATTTTTATTTAAATTGATTATTGTATATCTCCCCGTCCTCCCCCTTCCCTACATTCCACCATCAAAGTGAAATGATTAAAAGCATTCCATGCACAAACATATTCTACGTTGAAAATTTCATCCAGATTGGTCGTTTGATTCAAGACATTAACTTTTCTTTCTTTTTTATATTTTTCTATCCTCTTCTTACCGCAAGTAATACCGTCAAAATGTATATACTGGCACTAATGACTCTAGGTCGTCAAATAAATGAATTTCGTTGTGCACTTAGGTTCAAATTAACTTACAACAAGAAGCTTAATCTTTCCAATGATCAAGGCTAAAGTAAGAAATATTTGGCTTCTGGTTTCAGGTGCCACGATAATGTAGCGGTAACGTAATGGAGTTACGACTAGTACAGCTGTCCAGCATAGGTTCAGATCCTGTTCACGCCAAAGTTGCATTTTTTACAAAGTGATAGTGAAGAATCGATTTCTCATATTAGACGTAAAATGCTTAAAAATGTGGAAGCAAACACCTTTATCATGATAGAGACGATTTACGAATGTTGGTTCGGAAATTGCAAGGGATTTGCCAGGACATTCGAAACACTTCATTTATCTCCAGTAAACACTTTTCGTGTTATCCTTCTCAGAAAGAAATATTACAACAGTCGTTGAACAAAGTTTGGATAAAGCAATCGCTGGTGTAGTGGATAAGTGCCAGACTTCCAAGAGGAAAATCTGGGTTCGATTCCCCGTCAGGCAATATAACTTTTTCGCATAAAATAATGGCTGTAAACAGAGATTTATCTTCTGTTGGAGAACTTACAAAGCATCATTGGCGAGAATTCGAATAAACAGTATGTGCGTTCTTCATCATACACTGTAATAATAAGTATGTTTCATATTTATATTCGTCCCTCTCTCTCTCTCTCTCTCTCTCTCTCTTCCTTTCTTGATGTTCCCCTATCCTGTCGTTGCATCTTTCCCGTTTTCCCTCTCTCTCACGTACAAATGTTCCAAAGTTGAAATGGAGAAAGGGACCGATAGACTTGATGTGGAGAATGTAATTAACTGGCAACTTCAGCGTCGAGTTTTTCGTGCTCTGGGGATAACATCTCCAGTTCTGGTCATCTCTGAAAGAAATACTGTTTAAACGCATGGGAATAAACAAAATATCTTTTTTATCATCTGGATTATCCAGTCTCAGTCGAATTACATGATCACTACGGGTTTGACTCGTCGACCGATTGGTGGTCCAGAAGCCAACCAACTTCATCCGACTGACACTATGATCCGTTTGAGCTCTAGCGTATTCATTCTATTTGGGCAAATTACAACATTATATTCGCAAGAGATGAAAGTGATTGTGAATGTTCGGAACAGATAAATCTTCGGAAAAGACTAGAAAATGGCAACCTCTTTGGTTATTTGGAAAAAAATTTTATTTCTACTAGTTCGACACAAATTTGTCTCCATCTTATGATTCAACGTGATTTATTCACGTTGAAATTTGAAACATGCAAGGTCTGCTACATCTATAAGTAACATCCAATTTTCCATTTGAACCTTTGTAACTCTTCATTATGATACGGTTTGGACTTTTAATATAGAATATTTCTGATAAAAATTTACCAGTAAAATAGCACTCATTCTATATTATCTTTCTTTGTTTCTTTTTTCTCTTTCTTTTCGTTTCTTTCTTCTTTTTTGTTCACTTAGCATTAGTAGTCTGGAATGGAAGATATTATCTACGCTACCTACTGGGTTAATTAGAATGTAGTTTGCACCAGTACGTCCAATGGACATTACCGAATTTACAACCGAACCACGCTGAAACAAAGCATGTGTTAAACTGTTGACATTATCTTAGATGTGTGTGTCAGATCTACAGTTCTACTGGAACTTGAGTATGTTATCCTTTTTGAAAGTGACTTAATGAATGTTTCAACATCCTTTATATTTCGAATAGTCCTAAAAATATATAAAAACAAATGTTATTTTCATATTTCTGTTGGATTTCTGGTAACTGAACTTTATAAAGTTAGGTTCTTTTCTTACTAAGTTTAAAATTCCACATTTTTATCTGTTCTCCCTTTTCTTTTTCTTCTTCTTCACTCTCTCCCTCTCTCGCTGTAATAGACATTCATTGGTTTCAATTTTTCATTGTGTGTTTCAGTTTCTCCCTAAGTTAACTTATGAATTTTGTTTCGTCTCGGTTTTGTTATTTCATTTTATCGATATTAATATATGCGTAGTTTGAAATTAGAATTGCGTTCATGTTGTTAGCTAACTTTAGTATGGGAGAGAAGAAAGGAGGAGAGAGAGGTGTCTCTTTACTAGACACGATTATGTAATAAGAAGGTGTATATTGGGTGGCCTAGCTTCACGGTTTTAGGTGTCGCAATTTTTTAATGCGGATTGTGGCATTATCGAAGTAGCGACCGCGAGTTAAAACTCGACCCCGATCGCGAGGTATCTTCGGTATGTCTTTACCCTTAGACTTTGTTTCGCAGAGTTAATCATTTCTCAGATGCAGACTGAAATATATGTGAACTGAAATAAGTTTAGATTTGCAAAATATCTAAAAAAATAAATAAATAAAAATAATAATAAAAATAAAAATAAAAATGAAAAATAAGCATAGGGCAGGGAGAAACTGCCTGATATAAAAAAGCTTATTGTTTTGTAGGAGGATATTCACCTGCTTAAACTTCAGCCCGCTCTTATGTATTGAGTAAACTGAAAACTCAAATAAGTCCCCTCCAATGCACATTCGGATTCTACGAAGTAAAATAAATAAATTATATCCGACACATTTTTCATGACTCATGATAGAAGTCGTTGCGATCAGCAAAAAAGTAGGAAAGATCTGCTAAAGATCGATTCCTGCCGGAAAATAAATAGCCATTATGTTATGTCATGTTTTTCAACCGATATGGCAAACATTTAACTAAACTCCAAGAACAATTAAAACGCACGGCCAAACTTGCAGTGTTATATTAAAAATGAACCATTCTTTTTAAAAGATTAAACTCCTGTCATCATGTGAATCACCAAATAGTGATGAGAAGTATATTCCATACATAACAGATGAAAGTGTTCTAGAAGTCAAAGGAAGGAAGGAAGGAAGAAATAACATCTAAAATACCAAGATCAAGGCCTTGCGAATAATTGCAAAGTTATCCTCTACAAGCAGGGGTGTTAGTTGTTAAGTGGAAGAGTAGGTGGGAATACCCCCTGATTGTTATATTACGCTTCAATCAGATTAATCTACGAGCAGTGATGCCAACCTGTGGGAAAAATCCCATATCGTGGGAGTTTTTGACCATATTTTCTCGGAAAGGGATAATAATCAGCATATATGGGATTTTTCGAGAAGATCGAAATTTACGGCTTATTCATTTAGATATTGTAAAAAGTGACTAAAACAGAGGAACTTACTTTTTAATATTATAGCATACTTTTAATTAGTATAGCTGGGAAATTCGGACGTATTTTTTTTTTTTTTTTTTTTTTGCCTCTCGACGTGGTATTTCATATTGTTTCAGGTTGGCATCACTGTATACGAGAAGGGTCAGATAAGTTTCCGGGCTAATACAATAAATGAACTCATTTTCCAAACTACTTATGTTATGTAATTATGTATTATAGTATGTTTTGAAAAAATCGTAAATTTATTTCAAGTACTTCTCTTTTGTTGCAGGTTTGAATTGACCATAGCGGTGGACTTTGTGACTTTCACCAAATATGAGAAAAGAATAGTCATTAAATACCTTTTCTCAAAAAGTATGGGTGTGAAGGAAATTTTTAGTGAATTGATACAGAAAATGGCCAATGACTGTAGTTCATATTGCACAATGAAATCGTTGATAGCGTAGTTCAGGAGGTCAGGAGGAGCTCCGAAGATGAAGATAGATGTGGAAGACCAAAAACAGTGGTGGCCGTGGAAACTGTGGATCGTGTACACGACGTAATCATACAGGCAAACTGGTCTTTCAAGTATTGCAGAGACCCTAGGGATCGGTGTGGAGAATGTTCGTTACATCATGCATGAACTTGCTATTAAATAATTGTCGGCAAAATGGGTCTCTAACTTCTCACAGCTGATCAAAAGCGGACAAGACGGGACTGTGAACAAAGTGTGTTGTTATCAGTGAGTGTATCCAACTTTATTAAACAAATTGCTGATATAACGCCATTATTTGTGTATGATCCCGAGACCAAAACACAGTCTATACAGTGGTGCCATAGTTGGTCGCCAGGTGTGGGAAAAAAAAGTAGAGGAAAATCGCTGTGAATCGCTGTCATTTTTGGGGATTGTAAACGGTAATACTGAGAGAATATCTGGAAATGAAACTACTTGAATGCTGAAAGATATGTGAATCTGCTGGGAAAATTGCATACCGCATAGAAGGAAAAGAGGAAAGGAAAACTTTCCAAACGCTTCATCTTCTTGCAAGACAATGCTCCTTGCCACAAAGCAGCCATTACAATGCATAAGCTGCATGAACTGAAGTTCGACATGACTGACCATACTCCTATTCTCCAGATCTAGCTCCTCAAAGAATTATCTTTTCCCAAAACTTAAGATGGACCTCAAAGAAACTTACTTTAGAGACACTTATGACTTCATAGCAGCTGCAGAGGCATGGTTTGAAGCCTATATTTTTTTTATTATAGAATTTCTGCAGGATCGTTGTATTGTTTCAACCTACAAGGCAATTACGTTGAATAAAATGCTATTACTGTGTTCTTAGCCTCGTAGTTTCCCTCCAAGGACAGAAATTTATCTAACCTCCCTCGCATCAATGATAAAGATGAAACTTTACGTATGTCGGAAAGTCTTTCTCTCCACCCCGCCCCCTTTTCCGAAGTAAATACTGAAATGATGCAACTGCTGGAAGCCCACGTAGCATCACACCATTAGAGCACTTGACTGAAGGGATTTTGTAACTGTACTCAGTGATATCAGGTTGCTAGACATAAATCCCTCCTACGTTTGTCAAAATATCTCTCATACTTGAAAAGCATTCGTACGCTCAGTGTAAGAAAATAAAGATAAATATCATAGATGGTTTAGAGGTAGTTCACAGGAAATTCGTCCAGGTTCACATATCTCAGATCCTATTCAAAGTAGATTGCCATTATTTTCACAAAACTATTTTCTTCTGATTTATATTTGAATTCCTCCTGGGATGAAGATTGGTATATTTTACTCCAAAATGCAACAAAGAAACTAAAACTCAGGTAACTTTCGGAAGGAGCATAAAGAGCAAGACAACGAGAGACTGAGGTTGCGATTTCTCTTTTCAAAGTGGCACATGCTTCCTCATGTTAAGCACTTCGATACCCTAACACAGTACTATATTCCTTTAAATCCTGTTACACAAAGCCACATACAAAACATGATGAAAAAATACGGTGAATAATTTTATTAGAAGCAACGTAATAAGCTTTCCTGGAATTTGATTTAGTTTCCTTCAAAGTACTGTTCTTGGTAAGCAATGAAATTATCTCAACAACGAATCCATGACTGGAAGCATTTCTGGAAGGCTTCTTTTGCAAGCGTGTTCAGCTGCTTTGTCATGGTCCCCTCTATGTCAAGAATGCTGTCAAAACGTTCTCCTTTAAGTACAGTTTTAAGTGTTGGGAGGAACCATAAGTCGCATGGTGCTATATCTTGATAACACATCGAATGTGGCCAGACAGAATTATATTTTCGGCTAAAAACTCGCGGATCAAAAGCAAGATCTGGCACAGTGTTTTCGTGGAGAAGGAGGTAGTCATTTGCCCATTTAGTCACCATTTAAAATGCTTTCCAGGGACTCATACGAGATGTTTAGCTCTTCGGGAAACTCTGGAATAATTATTCACCTCTGTTAAGAAATCGTTTGTGCCATTATTTGCACGTTTCCATCTGTTTTTGAGGCCGAAGATGTCTCGATCGATGCTCGTTTTCAACCGATTCCTTGTCGCTTTTGAATCGCTCATACCAACTGCGAACAGTCTTCAATCCTACCGCTTTATCGCCATACACTGATTTTGAGATTTCGTGAGCTTTTTGGCACTTTTTTGCAGCTTAGAACAAAACGTAATGTTGGCGCGCAACAAACACTCTTAACACGTTCTCACTCTTCTACCACTAGGAGCCAACTAACATGTCTGAACTCGTTCAAATTCAACTCTGGCTGTACCAAATGTTTAAGCTACCGAACTTACTAGTTGAAATGCATGCAACATCAATTGATGTCACTGTGTAACTACATTCACCGTGCTTTATGATCACACCTTGTATTTCTAAGGAAGAAGTTATAAATAACCGTATTGCTAATGCTGTTTACCTTGTATTTCTAAGAAAGAAGTTACAAATAACCCAATGCTGTTTACCTTGTAATTCTAAGAAAGAAGTTACAAATAACTATATTGCTAATGCTGTTTATCTTGTATTTCTAAGGAAGAAGTTATAAATAACCGTATTGCTAATGCTGTTTACCTTGTATTTCTAAGAAAGAAGTTACAAATAACTATATTGCTAATGCTGTTTACCTTGTATTTCTAAGAAAGAAGTTACAAATAACGGTATTGCCAATGCTGGTTAATATATTTCTATGCAATAAGTAGAATTCCCCCAAAAATAAGACCAAAAGTATGCTTATTTTTAATATCCCTTGTATAACCTAGTATGACCTAATGCTAAATTATGGTTCAAATATGCATATATGTGAACAATGAACCGTATTGGTGAGAGCTCTAACATTGATCCACAGTGTGCATTCACATGTTCAGATGTAATTGGCAGAATAGTGAATAGGATAAGTAAAATATTCTTCTTGTAGTTCTATATCATAAGAAAAGGAAGTCAGTACTAGAACTAATTCATATAAAAGGTTCTCTAAGACTAACCATTATAGAAATGAATTACAGAGGAAAAGGGTAGGGAAGCTGAAACTCTAATAATGACTCTTATTATGAACGCTGCAAAGACTTCAATATACCATTATTCAATTAATTAATAAGATCTCAAGTGTTCAAATTCAACATTCTGCGAAAACTAACAATTCACCTTTAACAGAAGAACTAAGTTTTGAAGACATACCTGGTAAAACGAACAGCAAAATGATTCAGCGACTTTAGAAGGAGAAATTAGTTCCCTTTCAATAAATCGACTCTTTGTTCCTACAAGTCCTTTATCTGAATATATGTCATAAGGGTTTTTACTTTGTTTGACCGTCTTTGAAACCTCATTCATCAAGTGCTTCTGTTCTTTGACAATTGATCCTTTTTACCTTATTTTTTTTCTTGAAGAGAGCAGGGTCTTGTGTTTACAGAATGTCTTAAGTTCAAATTTGTTTGTATAACTTCCTCTACGTGTAGGGAAGAGAATCTTCTATTTGAAATTCAACTGTACCCTAACTCTCTTCATATTGTACCAAGAGAACGCTAAACTTTATAAAGTTCCGACAATAGAAACTTTCAAGTGGATCATTACTTCAGTTCTGGGAAAATCAACATAGTTTACTCTTGAGCATTTAATTGTTCTTGAGTTCCAGTACCACAAAGAAACGCTGTTGTAAGTTCCTTATACGAGGAATTCTCTTACTTTCATACTTTCCTTTCCTAGCTGTCATTAAAAGTTTCTCCCTACCCCCATCCGTTAAGACTTTTCAACTTTAGTAACAAAGTAACAAGATAATTGCTTAAATTTATTGAGAAAAATCCCTTTTATTTCCGAACTATGCTTTGCACTAGTATATGGAATTTTAAACTATACTACAATTGATTCTACTTGTCATTTCTGACAGCTCGCTGAACGCATGTGGTGTTCAATGCTGTGTTGCCAGCTTTCGCGAGAAATTTATTCACTGCAAGTAAATATTAGTTTTATAAAAATAATTGACACAAAGGAGAACTAAACAGAATGCTCTCAATATCCAGCTGGTACACTACTTAAGTTGACATTCAATTAAAACAAATTTGATTTATTTATATTCCAGTCGGCAACGTGCGGAAAGGGTGGAATATTGGCCATTGTAGAACGAGATAAATGAGCCACGGTAAATGGCCGAACGACCGGTTGCCATAGAAACAAGTTTTGAACGACCAGTTGCCATAGAAACATTTTTTGAACGACCAGTCGCCATAGGAACAGTTTTTCTAGCGTGCTTGTTATGACAAAGTGCAGGAAGTAAAAATCAGAGGAAAGCAGCTTTCAGAAGGGACAAGTTGTATTAAATGGACTATAAATCCGTTTGTCTTTCTGTCCAAAGATGTCACAGGAAAAACAGTAATAGACACTGAGAGGCAGAATTTTGGAATCGAATCAGCGTTCATAGAATAGATTATTGATCTACCCTTGTCTCTCTACTAAATTGATCTACCCTTGTCTCTATCAGATATTATTAAAAACTATACTAAAAATAATACATAGGTTATCATTTTTCTTTTGCTTGTTTTACATGAGTGAAAGAAAGATAATGAAATGCAACTTGCCACAATCATAGATAATGTTATTCTACAACATAAACTATGAACCTGAATAATTGTCAATGTTGCTATCCATAAAAATTATAGTGTTGTCTGATTAACATTTCTCCCAAAATTAAGTTAAAGCAGCGACTAGTGGAACGATCTCAACTGCATTTGGTTACGTATCATGTTGTCTTGGAATCCTTTGAACTACTTTTTAAATAATATTAGTATTTAATTTTAATAACTGTACATTAAAACTATTTTGCTTATTACAAACTAAATACAACTAGTATTTAAAGAGTAGTTCACAGGATTTCAAGGCGTTGCTTGCTAGGTAATACTGTATAGATCTTGTTTCTAGCACTATGGTTGCAAAATTAATTTTTTGACTTCCAGATTTCCATAGAATTTGGTGTAGTTTCAGAATACTTACAAAGTAAGCTTTCAATTTTGTCAAAGGTAATATACAAAATGCAGTGTATTTCAAATTAAATTTGTAAACATCAAAGGAAAATTCTGCAACAACGCATATTTCATTTTCAAATTACACTCTTTTTAATTTTCATATGTATTTTTTTGAATGAGTGATTGAATGACTGAGTCATACTAGATCAACATTTCAACTATTTCCTAATAAATGTGACTTTCTACTAAATTAGAAATCGCGTACATTTTTTTCTAAAAAGAATATTTGATTCTGGTATTATCGTAGTATCCAAGGATGTTATAAAATAGAGGATCTGCCCAAACAACAAAATTGTGAAGCCATACGTCACAGGTTCGCCACACGTACTCTGCCCTCTCCGAGCCAGTAAGATTGCAAAATTTCGAGCCAACAATTATGCCGTAAACGAGAGTAGCCAATCAGACGTGCAGGCTCGCACGATGCTCGGTTGCTTTTTGGAATCATTGAGTCCATATGATGAAGATATGTATAGGCAGATCCTCTATTTTACAACATCTTTCGTAGTATCATTAAAATTTTGCCAAATTTAACAAGTCATAATATGCGTCACTCCATAACATACTAGCAGGCGTGGTATAGTAGTGTAACTTCTTTCAAAGTTAATATAATATGTCCAACTGCCATCTACTGGAAAATGTTGTTTCGAAATGATCTTTAGAGCAAATGTAGAATTCAGCGATTTCTTACAGTAACAACCAAAAGAGTGCGGGGCAGTTTGAAGCAGCGGCTGGTAACATTTGCTCGTTCATCTGTTACATTTAAGTTGAAACAAAGATTTTTCCACATTTTCATTGTCTTTGAAAACTAAAAGTTTCTTATATTCGATTTTTGGTTATCGATATTTATACCATTTTTCGTATCAAAATTGGTCTGGCGCAAAATGTTACGTATCCTTTGTGTTTTTATTGTCGGTACGGTATACGTATAATTTTCATGTGTTGCTGGTATGTGCCTTGGGTTTAGATATCGATCGTAAGTGGAGATGGGTAGGCCAAGCTGGCGCTGTGTGACGCTACAATCGAACACGAATATATAGCCTATATATATGTATAAGTACTGTATATACAGTATATGTAATTAGAAGAGAATAAGAGAGAAAAGGCCCCTGACCCAGCTGCTTCAGTGATCAAAGCAATTGGCGCTTTCTGGTGTATCATTGGTCCAAGATTTGACCTTTCATGGCGCACAATCATTATTTCTGTCATATTTTGCCTGAGCCCATTATCTTTTATTTCAGCCAGCTTCCCGTTGCCTTATGATGTTCGTTCAACACCAAAAAATCTTTAAGCTCCCATCAGAAATCGAACTTGATATTACAAATGAGGAAGCCAAATTTAAGCGAAACGGGAGGTTGCAATAACAATCGGTACCAATCATATAAATACCAGCAGCAATAACCATAAGTAGCAGTAATAACAATCAGCAACAACAGGCTAATTATTGTTAAACATACGCAGTGGCGTATTTACGATTTTGTTTCGGGGAGGACTTTCCTAACTTTCGCGGGAGGCTTTGCCTGAAAATGTGAAAATTCTGCAAGATATTTCATATATTTTACTATAGTAAGATTTCGGGGAGGCTTAAGCCCGGAAGCCCCCCTAAATACGCCACTGAAAATACGTGTGGAATATTTTTAGTTTATCTTATCAGATGTGTTAAGCACGGGTAGACAAGTAAAACACAATAATTAAAATCAAAAATAAACAATCCACTAATAATATGAATTTTTTCATTTATTTGCACCATTGTTGTGTTCTAAAGATGCTAGCTAAATCAAACACTTGAAAGAAGCGGAGTTTGAGGGAAGTCACATTCATAAAAATTTAGGTTTTATAACTTATAACTAAGGAAATACAGGTTATCTAATGTATTAAGTGTTGTGCACAACAATTAATACATTCAGTTTTTGTTTCAAGCAAAAAAAAAAAAAAAAAACAATTTTAACCGATAAGATAATAAAAAAAAGATGGAACATAAGTGTTGAGGTGGAGATCTGACGTCCATGACCCATATCTTCCCCTATTGTGTTCATGATCTGACAATGAGTGTCAATATTTTGGTTGACACATTTATGACTTTCCATATTTTCGTTGTCGGTGACATAAATATTTCGAATGTCATTGTCTTACCTGAAACAGCAGTTACTTTTCTTCTAAGTAATCCTCGTTGATCGTAATCTTCTCCTGTGAACGGCTGTACGAGTCCTGGAAACTCCTCACGTCCTCGTCTTTAGGGATGACCTTCAGTTAAGTCGTAATATTACGTTGGATGTCCGAAATGTCCAAAAGTCTGATCCTTTGGGGTTGATTTCAATTTGGGGGACAAGAAAAGTCCGGGGGGGAAAGTCTCTGGAGTAGAGTGGGTGATTGATACAATTTCTCTGTTGTACAGGAACTGCTCAACCAGAAAGTGTATGGCCGAGCGTTGTCGTAAAGGAGGGTCCAGTCACCTTGCTTGCCGTACTGGGAACGTATCCGTTTGATCTGTTGCGGAAAACCTTTAAGCATTTCCAAGTATGTAGCGGGTTGAGTTGGGTTGATTTTGAGTTTAACGTCCCGTTCATCTGTGAGGCTATATAAGACGTGGACCTACTGATTGACGTGGAATCTAAACCACATGAGCTCCCATCCGGAATCGAACCCGGGCCTCCCACACCAAAGGCGTGTACGATAACCGCTTAGCCACAGAGGAGCTCAAGTACGTAGCGGGATTTAACGTGGTGACTTCAGGGAGAAATTCTTCATTCTAGAGCCGAAGATCATTGTCTTGATGTGGGATCTCTCGCTTTGTAACTTCTTACTTTTTGGCGACCCTGAACCCCGCCATTCGTGGTCGCACGTTAGGCACCAGGTGACGTCGTCTTTGATGAGGTTTCCAGGATATTTTGGTTTCGATTCGCCATGTCGATGTGTTCTCCACAAGCCGAAGTTGCATTTGTTCCGGCGTTAAAGTATAGTGCACGAATCGGGACCAAAGCTTCCGTTTGCCCAAATCTCTATCAGTATGAGGTGGACCCTCTCATATTCTACGCTATCACTGACACTATCACATAACGATCCTGATCCAAAAGTTCCTTTACATTCTGTACCTTATTCGGAGTACACGCAGTTGTAGGCCGGCCAGTTTGGGGAGCGTTTTCCAACGTACACCACCCTTCTTGGAAGCGTTTAAATTATTCATGAATACACACCAAGGTGGCAGCACGTTCTCCGTAAACTATTGTCAGCATTTTATGAATCTCTTTGTTGATTTTCTAAGTTTGAAACAGAACTGTATGTTCTTCGTTGCTCCAGTTTAGTATCCATGTTTGGTTTCGACCGCGCACACCTCATTTTCACTTTACAATGTGCTGTTTAAAGCACACTCGCAGCTCTGCTGCTTGGGAACGTGGTCAGACATGCCTTAATATGTCTTTCGCGGGATGCGATAGTGGCGCAAACTTATGGCCGTGAGCATTATAACATCATACACAGAACTATCTGGACAGAGGTATTTTTTGCTGCATGTGGAAATTCGTCGTAATTTGAACAGTACTACCTTTTATACGTAATTATTAGAGACCGGATTTTAAGTTGCAAAAATGTGGTAGAAAAAAGGGAATAAAAGATGCTGAAAAATCATTCAAAAGGTGCTAATAGGATATCTTTATTAAGTGCTGTAGTATACAGTTATATGAACATTCTTTATTCATTACACCAGCAAATGTTGTTAAAATCTTGGCTTTAAACATTGGACATATATTGCAAAATTGTTTTATTTAATCTCAATTTTGGCTTTAAACATTGGACATATATTGCAAAATTGTTTTATTTAATCTCAAATTTGTACAACATTAAACATTGTTGTAATAAAATTGTGGTTGAAACCAACTCGGTATTTAAAAAAGAAAACTTTAATTTAGCAATATCGTGGCTTGAAAAACTGGTTATATTTGATTATGGATGCACAACATTTCTATGTTTTCGAATATTAATTGCTGTCGCTTGAAGCTCAGGAGATCCTTGTATGCGGAGGAACTTAGCTCGACATCAACGGAAACCAGAAGTTCATATCTTGTAAGCACATGGACAAGAAGTTCAATTGACGTTGCAAAGATTTTTCTATGTACGGATTGTTTTGAAAATTCAGCTCAAATTTATCCCTAGCAAATCCGTTAGGATTGCGTCTAAATTTATGGAATGTTGTCTATGTGTAAACTAGTTTGAAAATGAAACATTGTTCGGTCCAATTTAAAAAAAAAAAAACAAGATATTAAAAAAAATGGACAAAAAAAGGTGTTGAAGGCTATATGAAATGACGAAAAAAGTGAAATTTTATGAATCTAGCAAAACAAAAAAGGTGCAACGTTCACTAAAAAGGTGCGTTCATTTCAGTTCGTTTTATGACCGGAAATTTTGAACTTTGGTTATTATAACAACTACATATTTAGAAAAGGTGCTGCACCTTAAAATCCGCTCTCTAGTAATTATAAGAAGTTGAGTTATTATTGTGTTCCATTTAAAGATCTTCTGGCGGCTGCTTTAATAAAACCCTAACTGGAAACTTAGAAAAAATTATTATTAAGGTTTTGAATTCTGGAATACCGTATTTCATATTTTCTAAGGGCTCAACTTCATTTTTTGTACAAGGACCCAAATATTAATGCTTCCCTTCCCAGAAAAAAAGCTGCAAGTTATGACGCTGCGTTTAGTCATAATTTTGTTTAAGTGCTATATTTAGCTGTTTGCTACATTTTGTAAGCTATTTAGCTCCTGTTGGCAACACTGTAGCAGGCCTCGACGAGGCTGTGCACCAGACAACGTAATTGAATTTAGCTTCAGTGAGTAGGTTATCTAATTAAGTTAATTATCTTTCTTTAATAGAAAATGTATTTATTGTGTTACTAGTATATGTTTACATAAAGAACTTACATTACAAATATAATTACAAATTATGTATCTACAAAGCAAACTACAAAAATATGAATTAATTACAAACATATTCGTTAAATCTAAATGTTTTATTTAGGAAACGAATATCCACAAATTTATACAATAATGTAACAATTCATTGTGTAATATATAGTACAGTCTTGTTAGAATAAACTTGGCCACCCACCTGTGTTTCAAAGCCATATATTCTCATCTATTGATAGAAATACCAAATTTTCCTGAATGCAAGATTACTCGCAATTCAAAATGATTTCACCCTTTCACTTTCTTTTGACAAAATATTACAAAAAAATACACCTATGGCCAGTGGTGGATTTGGAAGATAAAAACTGGGGAGGGGACAATCAGATCTCAGACTATGACAGGTATATCATGAATAATTTATTTTTCACTCACAATACTAGTGGACTTTTGCCCTCCCTCCGTTCTCGGGCAAAATCCGCCACTGTCACGGATCATAGTGCATATATCTTCAGAAAAACTATAAACTACACGAAAAATCAAATCAGGGCTAAAAGCAGTAGGCAAGGAAGACATACACACATAGGTACATCAGTTTAACGTCCCACGTTTATGTAGGCAAGGAAGAGGGTAAAGTTAAAGGTTAATGGAGCCCCGTAATTCTGTTGGAAAAAAATAAAAAGTCTACTGTATGAATTGCAGAAAGCAAGACGACCTCGTAGGCCCTATTTTTGGCCAGAAATCGCTTTTAAAAAAGGGAGATACAGAAAGAAAAACAGGAAAGAAATCTCGACTTTGATTGAGAAGTATATGCTAAATAGGCCTATAATAAATTTTAGTATTCTTTGGTCAATTGATTTTTTATTTGTAACTAAATTATTGTAACTTTCTACGTGTGGTTGCGATAATATAGCAATTTAACGATAGGTGAGTGGGCAAATTTCTTTTCCTGAACAAGACAATAGGTGACAATGTGTTTAACTTTACATACAGTGCACAAACAAATAACAAGAAGCAAACAGAAACTTACCAAATTGTGGCGCAATGATTTGGTGTCATTAGTCATATGTTGAGCTAATTATTGCGATATATATACATGATCTTTACTTATTGCAACATATATTTTAATACTAATACTAATAGAGCCTATATTATTATGTACAGTATATCATGTCATTTGTGCAAAATATTTGAACTTTCTATCTCACGTTTCGAAAGCAATAACTAAAAGAATGTTTGATGAAGTCTACAAAGATGATTCTAGCTATTTACGGAATGGTAGATTCAATATCTAAGTGCATCAATATTTGTTAGATCAACCGCTATAAAGAGTCAAACTTAACTATTTTTTCATGCCTGAAAAACAGTAGATTTGTTAGATTCTATGTCTCAGAAATGAAATTCGAGAAAGATTAAAGTGTATCTAAATCGCTTTTTAATGTCAGGAAAGGAGTAAATACGCAAAAATTTATTTAAGAAATCATATATACACGCATATATGAGTGTGTCTAATAAATTTCAAGTTAGGCAACACTGTAAGAGAACCATTGTAGCCACCAAGCAGATATGTCTGTAGCTTTTAGTACCGAGTCTGTTGTGCATTGTGAGAATAATTCACGATTTTATGATCCGAATTTTGTGAGTTACGGTGATTTCAGTGAACTTTATTTCCTTTGTTCGTCATGAATAGTAAAGCGGAGCAGAGAGTAGCCATCAAAATTTATGTAAAACTTGGCGAAACAGTCATGAAGACCATAGACCTGATTCAAACAATTTACAATAATGATGCTCTTTCTCGAGCGAACATTTTCGTGTGCCATCGTCGTTTTCTTGAGAATCGGGGGAGGGGTGTCATGAACGACCTTAGACCTGGCTATCCGATAACCGTTCGAACTGAAGAAAATGTTGAAAAAGCGCGGAATAATCTGGCTTAAAATCGCTAACAATTCCTCAGGATGATTACAAATAACTTGAACATTGGTAAAGATACTGAAACAAGATTTGCAAAAGAGGAAGATTTGTTGCAGATTTGAGCCACACAGTCTGACATTAGAGCAAAAAGACCGGTTGGCATCGTGTCAGAAATGGGCCCAACTGACCGAAAATGACCCAGAATGGTTTAAGAAACTCATAACTGGTGGTGAATCACTTTTCCAAGTTGAAAGGAAAACATTTTGACTGAATTTCGGACACCCAAACAACTGTTAAGAAAGGACCTCAAAACTTTCGGATAAGAGGATTTCCACAAAGGAATGAAGAAACTACGGTATTCAGCGCTGCAATTACCTGTATACAATGGAGAGAGTCTTATATTGAAGATTGGCAGGCAATCAAGGTAACTCTCCTCTGCATTATTTTGTGTTAATGCCAACACACTATATATATATATATATATATATATATATATATATATATATATATATATATATATATATATATATATATATATATATATATATATATGAGCGTCTCAGGCAAACTTAATCTTAAGTGCCACTTCCGGTGAAATTGGCTTATTAAATGGAATGAGTTGAGATCAGACCATAGACCAGTATGTAGATGGTTTAATTTCGGAAATCTGCCTGCAAATGGTCGGGGAAGCTTGTTTGGTATGTGTCATTGCATTCTACTGCATTACATGGGAATGTTTATGTTCTGTTCCAGTTTAATTGAGAGTTACAAAATGTGACAAACGAAGTGTGTTCAAAAACTATCGAATCTTATTTTTTTTTTTTCCTGTGTAAACCAATGAAACGCGGCAAACTTTGTTCAGTGCACATATAGAGGGAACATTTGTGCGCAGTCGTAATTTTTTTTTTTACCGCTTACAGAAAGCGTCAGTTGTTGGCGGTCGGCCAACGAGTGAAGACGTGTGGTAAGCGGTCCTCCGATTTCAGTTTACTGTAAAATGATAGAAAAGCAACAATGTTACACCAAATTTTGCCAAACGTGTGGCTTTACCCAGGCGATAACCATTCAATTGGATCGGTACATTCGATTTTGAACGAGAATATGGACATGAGAAGAGTGTCCGCGAAATTTGATTCGGGTTTTCATCGCCCAAACACAACATCCCTGTGTGTCGTTATGCCCCCTACTCACCAAACATGGTTCCATGTGACTTTTGGTTATTTTGGAAGCTGAAACGCCGTTAAAAGGGACCCGAGAAGAGTAACGGAATGCGGCGCGCTGTTGCCCACCATTCCAAAACTGCGTTCCATTCAAACATATGCGGAAGCGCTGGGAGAGGTGTCTGCATTTCAAGAAAACTGCTTTGAAGAGAATCAGTGTTTCGGATTTTCAAATCAATAAGTGTATTTTTGCCATCCGGTTCGATACATTATGAACACGCCTCGTGTATTATACTTTTATAACACACATTATACCATATTCATAATTTATGACATGCCAGTACTTTATACATATGTTGTTATGTACTGTGTGTACCGTACGCTTTACAATTTATTGAAAAAGGAAGTCCAGAAATAAAAAAATATATATTGCACGATTCAACTTAATTGCAGAAAACATAAAACAATGTACACTAAACATACAAAAACTTCTAAAGTAAAACAGCAACGTAAAACTTTGTTCCATTTTCTTAAAGAGTTACTTATAATTTATCACATTTGCGTAATCGTTTTTCAATGAACAATATATATATATATATATATATATATATATATATATATATATATATATTGTTCATTGAAAAACGATTACGCAAATGTGAGAAGATAGATCCAAAGGCCTACAGACGGGAGGTCTACGGGTCCGGCCCAAATTTCGTAACTTGACTATTATTTGTAGATTTCCTTAACAGAACTATACTTATTTAACGTAGAAATGATTGATGTAGTACAAAGATTTGATTTTATACGTCATCCGTACTCTTTCGTTTCTTATAAAAATAATCTAGTTCTATATGTTTTTCCTAAAAATATCGGTAGTAGTAATTACAAGCTACTTATCATCTTTTCAGGTACATGCGAAAACAAGTTCAATAGTTCATAGAGATTTTGGATCAAGGGCACCAATTTCTCTGTAAATTTGGGGAAGGGGCATTCAGATGCAGAAAGCATATATGATGATTTTTAAGATAAATTGCATTCAAATTACGCCTAATATTGCAAATTTACAAATAAAATGAGGGGGCCAACATGAGCTTTGGGGGGCCCGGGCCCCCTCTTCTTCCCAGGATTGGCACCCTTATTTTGGACCTCACTGGCTAAAAAATACTTTGGACCATTCCCAGCTATTTGTGGGTGCGCGTCTGTGTAAGTCAGAGAAAATAAAGTCAAAACGTATAGCTTTTATTGTTGAAACATTAAACATTGTTGTTGAAATTTTCTGTGTTGAAATTTTTTAAACAAATATAGTTTAAATTTTAGTTATTCTGTTATGCGATGTGTACGACAATACTTGAGTTCGACATGTTAGTCTCCAGCCGAACCATAATATCCATCGAGGCGAAGTTAAGTTGGAAAGTTTGGCAGGGATCATGACAAACTGTAAACTCATAATATACCTATCATAGTCTAGATTTTGGCTGCCTCCCACTAGTTTTTACTTTCTAGATTCGCCACTGACGAAGGCGTTAAAAATCAAGTAGAAACGGAGACCTAATATTCGAAATATATATTGTGTGAATATATAAATTGTTTTAAATCCATTTAAGGAAGAAGATTTACCTATTTCATAAGTACAACTACTCACTGTTTTTCTCTTGAGATATTAGGTTGGGAATGAAGTGTTTACTTTAGTGGTGGGCAAAAAAAAAAACGGTTTTTCGGTTTTTAGAAAAACCGTAACCAGATTTTGAATTTTTTTTAAAAAAAGATATCTGTTTTCTCCAAAACCCGGTTTGATTTTTCTTCAAAATCGGTTTCGGTTTTCTTCAAAACTGGCTCGGCTTTCACCGAAACCGGTTATCGGTTTTCTTCAAAACCGTTTCTTTTCCAAAATTTGTTCTATTTCTGACCAAAATAGTGTTTCGTTGTTCTCCAGAAACCGAATCCGTTTCCACAGAAATAGTTTTATGTGTTTTCCAAAGGTTTTCACCGAAACCAGTTTTGAAGAAAACCAAAACCGGTTTCGGTGAGACTTGCTTGCTCATCTTTAGTTCAGTTTGACACTTGGTATAAGACTCACCTCAGTAACACAACGCAGGCATGGTATAAGTTCACACGTCTAACGTCACATTCATAATCTCTGTACATATGTACCGAAAATGTTAGAGTATCCAGATAGTCAGAAGGAAAGAAAAGAGTTATTGAACAGGATAGTGTGAAAGTATGCTATGAAGAACACATTGATTCAAGTTGGCACATTCTGAACAGCAAGCCGAAAACAAAATAATTGCCTTTGGGCAAAGAATGGCGAATGGACCCTCCATCTGCTGTTTTTTTTGGGGGGGAGAGGGGTCAAAATTCGTTCGTATGACACAGTGTTGCAAAATGAGGCGAGTGAGCACCAATCATCGTCCTGTTTGGATGACCTCATCAGGAACATCGTTAAGCCGATCAGAAATCGAAGATTTTTTCAACAGAAAAGGTCTGGGCGGAAGACGAACATACAAACTAAATCGAGAATATACAAACCTATAGATATGCACATACGGAATACTTATACATAAACTATTTTATATTCTTGGAAGATCGAATAGTTTCACTTCATTTCACATTTTATTATTAATATAACGTCAGAAACTGAAAACCAAGATGTAATTTTTTGATTTTTCAGGTTGGCATCAACGATGTATTGTTAGAAAATGTGTGAGAAACCAAGGTATGATATACTTTATAGTTACTGAGTGAATTACATTGTTATTATACTCTAGAATTTAGATTCAGAGTAACGAGTTTCGTAATTGGCTCCTAATAAATATTAAATACAAATATTATTTCAAATTAAAGTTTCTAGCACACCTTACTTTTACAAATAAAGAAGAAGTACAATTTTATCTTTTCTTACTTGAGGAAATACGAGTACAAAGAAAGTTTGAATGGTCTGTGCAAAAAGAAATAATGCCTACCCTCTATCCACTGATTTGTGGTATTAAAAAGAGATTGTGAATGGTTATTTGTTGGACACTGACAAGCAGAGGGTACGATATCAGCACTAGAGTTGTGCAATAAGAGTTATATATCCTTAAACAACATGAAGTTAATCACCAAGTAATTTGCTGCAGTCCGCCAATGGGGAACCAGTAACTATGGGACTTCAAATGTAATATGGGAGTTATGTAAACACAAGAAAAACCGTTTCTCTCGTGCCTTCTATGTATTTGGGAAGGTGAGATAGCAATTTAAATGACATGTTCAAGCCACACAGTTGATGTGGAGAGAAGAAAGAATCGGATAATCCAAAATGTGGACATCTTACAATGTTCATCGACTAGCAGTCATAACACAATTCAGTGGTAAGGGAGTTGAACCAGTACTGAATGGGTATCCGGATTGATATTCAGGTACCCCGCTTTGTAGAAATCAAATCGAACCATCTTGCAGAACAGGGGAGCACATAACTGATACATCGTAAACGATTGGACAATCAAGAACTTGTCATCGTCGCAGATACTAGTTTCCTGGGAAAGTACGATTGTGTCAGTGACGAACTTGACAAAGATATTTGTAAGGACGGAAAAAGTACACGTCCAGGGGCTACACTCGTCCTGTGGATCCAACCGGGATGTTTCTTCGTGAATCTGACATTCGAAGGAACAAATTTGTCGGAAAGCTCGTTGTTTTTCTTCGGGGTTCATGAGTCTAGCAATTAATAGATGCTCTCCCTGTTGTTCGGAATGATGTCCCAGAACGCTTTGTCATAAAACTCCGAACGATGGGCTTTCTACATATTCGCTGTCCTGGCGGCAAAGGATCTGATGTTTGGCGGATCAGGGGCTTATTGTTCTGGAATTTGCCGTTTCCTTCGGAGACCAGGACATATATTGGCCTAACAATTTCCCCGTCAGCGGCGATGACTGGAGTGATCACATGTGAATTGATGGGTACAGGCAACTGACCCCACAGTCTCTCTGACAAGAGTGATTCCCTGTAGTGTAGACGCAACGTTCGGTGACTGTGGAACTCCTTATCGAAACGGCTCTGATCTGTGTTCATGAGATTACCTGGTAATAAGTGCAACTCCTCCATCTGTGCCCGATGCCTGACGAACGCACCGGCTGTGGCTTTTTGATGCTCCTCACTGGTATGACTTGCCCGACCGACTTTATGTGTGATTGCACGGCAGACAATCTTGTTCCTGCACTGAAATGTTTTGACCCAAAACTAGGAATCCTTGAAGTTCAGCTTGTTGTCTGGATTGATCAGTCGTTTGGCTTCCATTACCCAGATTCGAAGGGTCCTGTCACAATTAATATCACAACTGTTCACTATTTCCTGGAATTTTGTCAACACTGCTTTGTTTATGTTCGACTGTTGTGACAGACCCATCTGTTTAATGACTGTGTAAAACGGTGTTTTGGAAAGGCATCGGAACTGACGCAACACAGCGGTAATTTGGCCGGCTTTGCTCGTCTTTCACCGGTTTTGGGATTATGCATCATAAACTTGGACGTTTGCCAATCGTAAACCTTCCGACTCCCTCATCTGCCGATTCGTATTCGTATTACCGGTAAGAGACTCTTCTTCGTACGAGGATTCACTGCTCTCTTCGAGGTTTCAGAGGAGTGACCTGTGATCCTACCGGTGTTCTTAATGATGACCTTTGCACCTTCATTCTCATCGTCGAAATCCGAATCATCGTGACACATACTGTCTGGGCACGTGACGCCAAATTCCAGAGTCCTAATTCTCCACTACTTCATATCGCCATACAGGATTTTCTCCATCTCCTTGAAACAGCGTCTTCTCTCGCATTCATCTGTCCATCAGTTGTACCGAGTCTCTTAACGAAACGCCAATGACTTGTTCCGGATCCATGTGGACCCGAATGGCAGCAACATCCAATTTCGTAATTCATTGCAGATGATAGTGCCATCAAATTGCTATCTGTAGCTCTCTCTGCTTGTCTTCGCCATATATTCCGTCTAGCTCCATCTAGTTGCTACCTGTGGCGCACTCTTCTGGTGTTTACCTTAGACTCCTATGCTATCTTTGAAGTCACATCACTTTTGCCCTATGTTGGCTGCAGTTAATAACATTGGTAAATAACTAACCACGTGATGCTATTGCGCAACTTGAATCCTAATGTCGTACCCTCTGCTTGTGTGATATGTTGTACATGTTTTACGTCTTCATAAAGAGTGCTACTGAAAGATCTCCCCTCTTTGGGAAGCTAATAAATGAAACACAAAGATGCGAGAATTCTTTCTATTATAATGACAGGGGCAACGAACGATAAGGGGTAATAAACGCCAAAACGTCATTAACTCCATATTTGTGAAACCACTAGTTGGAACAGTACGACACGGATTGTATCATGTGATGCAGTTGTCCTTGCTTTGTTTGACAGCAGATGTTCTTCACAGGAACTTATACGCACTTCTAAAAACAACAGAAAACATCTTTATGTTTCATTCAAAATACGTACTTTTCATGCTCTTAAAATTATAAACTTTGATACCATGGTGTCGTAGCATATTATGTAATGTGATCAGAGACTGATATGTATATGGTTATATATATATATGCTGCAAAATATAGTAATGGTACTTTTCCATTTGATATGGAAAAAACTAGTAATGGTATTAAGCCTCCTTCAGGGCTCCATAACAAGACCTATGGTTCCTGAAAGGCTATAACTATCTGTATTATACTACACCTAACCTTCCATCAGGTTAGAATTCACTGGATGGTGCTCCAAAACATTTATTCGTGCAGCTCATTCTGTAAGTCCCTGAATAGCGCGTAAAAACACAGCTGCTTCTTTAATGAACATATATAGCAAGATACTAGTAGAACCCCTGCAGTGTTATAATAGCTATCGATAGTCTGCCTGGAATGAATTGAAAGCAGATTATCAAAAAGTTCAGAACATGTGCAGAAACAATTGGCGGTGTGTTTACCACTACAAAGGAAAAAATCATTCGATAATCTGCGGACAAAACTATCGAATAATCGATAATATTCATTCGATAGTGTCCATCAATAGTCTTGGTTTGGCAGCTGTTTGAAATGCAGCTTTTACTTGGGGCTACCTCCACGTTATTTGGTTTATTTCAAAAGGCGGCTAACCGATTGAAAATAATCGCCAATTGACGGAAGTGTATAGCATGCCATGTATGAATATAGAAAGCATCCACAAATGATGTAGAGAGCAGGTGATCGTATTCATGACGAAGAAAGGAGTAGCAGATCACCAATTTAAGACGAGATAGTTGCAATTGTTGAGCAAATCTGTGACTAGAAGCTGTTTCCTAAGTTGGAAGAATATTGTTAGTCGGAATGTGCATCAGCGACGACGATGAAGTCACAGACGCTTCCTCTATTGTATGCCCGCTTTGAAGATATGGATATACAATAATTGCCGCAGCATCTTCAAAATGCATTCGACCCAAATATTGATTATGTAAAAAATTAGATAAATATACAAGCTTAAAAATAATGCAAAAGTTATTGATAATAAACTTTACTTTTAGAGGAGTGAATTTTTAAAAAGTTAATACAGCCTCCCAAGTGCAGCTAACGTCTTTCTTGAAAGTAGTATAAATCAACGGTTTCCGGTTTGAACATTGGTCACAATGGAGCATAATCGGTAATAGAAGCAACAAGTGCCTTTTTTGAAATAGATTCGGCGTATCAGGAAAATATATCTCCACCCCTATTACTGTAGTGAAACCAAAACTGGTACAAACTTCAAGTACTTCTGTTATCACTATTTATTTTCACACAGAAAGATTGGTACTAAGCAGTATCAACTGCTTTGTTAGCAACAGACTCAGCATCTAGATAATCGGCTTCAATTTGTCGCTTTATCCTCTATTCAAAATGGAACTGGTAGAAACTACCAAATAATTTCCAGTTTAAATGTAGAACGACATAGATCAATAAACAATACTAGAGGCGTTAAACTTTATGTTTAGAAATCAATTCAGCGTCTTAAGAAAAAAAATCAATTTTCTCCTGTACCTTTCCACTAAGATAGGAAGTAGTAGAAATTGCTACGTCCGATTTCAATATTGATCTCTAAAGAACGAAAGCGGAAGATATACATATATAGAATAAAGATCTTTCGGAATCAATTGAGTATCACAAGAATATTTTTTAATTTCGATCTTTATTCCTTTATGTCAAACAGAAATGGTGGAAATCTAGAATTCTAGTTTTCCACACTGATCACAATTGGGTAAAATGATAATAAAGAGAAGTGGTTTTCTAATACGGAGATAATATAAGTTTTATCTTTGATTTGATTTTTCTGTTCCAACCGGAAGTGGTAGAAATATACTACTTACTCCAGTTTCCATATTAATCCACTATAGAGGATAAGTAAAATACAGTGAGTAATGGTTTTCATATGTGGATTCAGCATCCAAAGAATAAATTTTATCTCCACATTTATTCCTCCTCTATTGAAAATACAGTTCCTGCTATTTTCAGTTCCATTTGTGATCACCACAGTGAAAATTGGTATAATATAAATAACAAGACGCAGATTTTTTATATCGATTCTGTACTGCAAGGATTGTTTAAATCTTCAACTCTACTGCTCTATTACAGCCGCAAGTTGTAGAAATATACTATCAGTTCCAGTTTTAATATAAATTCCATATAGCTAAAACGGTAATGAGAGGCGACAAACTACTGTATTTCTATAGGATTGATATATCTGAGGAAATAGGTTTCACCCCATACTTATTTTTCTGCTGAAGCTTGAAGTAGTAAGAACGATTTCAATATCAATTCCTATGTAGCAATAATTGAAAGACATGGCGAGAATTTTTTTTACTAATTCAGCATCACATGAACATGAACAATTCATAACAGGTTCCATCTCTCACATTATCTATTTATTACAGCCGGAAGTTATAGATCTGTTTATTTATTGAATTCGCAAAGTTTGGAAGAATATCTCGTTTCACAATTTTGAAACGAAACTTACTTGTTAAACAAATGACATAATACAATTATTATTCCATTTAAAAACATTACATTTGGTTCTCAATGAAATCTTATCGTAATCTTATGTACGAACTAATTACTTTTGCTGTTCCGCAAAATGTATTAGTCCGTTATTATAAATATACTATTATAATTCTTTATTATACGTAAGTATAGTATTATAGTATACTTTATTATAATAAGACAACGCATTTACAACATGGGGGCGCGGTGGCTCAGTGGTAGAGCGTTCATCTTCGGTGCTTGGGGTCCCTGGTTTGATCCCAGCTTGCGCCGTGTGGACGTTGTGGTGGACAAACACCGTACTCGTGGGTTTTCTCGGAGTTCTCCCGTTTCCTCCTACTTCCTTCATTTCACTATTTCATTCATTTCTAATAATCACCGTCTCTTTTAGCCTAACCGGCATAAACGTGGGACGTAAAACTTAAACATTTAATTTCATTTAATTTTTTTAACAATATAACTAAACAATTGTCTCATCAATCTTGTACCTGTTGAATATTTTAATGTTGAATATTGGGTATTTCTTTGCATGTTTTATTATAAATAATATTTAGAGATTTTTCTTCACAAAAATGTCTAATTCCAAGTCCCAGCTTTGATGATTCATAAATCGCAAACCAAAGATCTGTGAACAATAATGCTTAATATCAGTACTGACTCCTCAGGATCTGTCATAATCCAAGTTTTGACAAATTTGTGGGTTAGCTTCATCGATCACGTACGTATATATTACTATAATCCTACGATTGATTTTTAAAAAAATAAATGCAAGAAAAAATATTACAATTTGGAAAAAAAAATATGTCCGAAGTATAATAATAGCGCTAAGTGTATATCAAAATATAAGATTTTGGTCGATCAGATTCAACCTTCCAAAATTTCATAAGTTTAAATTTAATACATATACAAGGTGGTTCATGCTTTTTTCCGACCCATCAACTGCCACTTGGTAATTTCTTTATGTGGGCACAGCACAGGCCGGAATTAGCATCTAGACTGACTAGGCTTGAGCGGCAGTTGGTTTCCAGTCATTCTTCTGATAAATTGCAAAATAAATTAATTGTTTATAGTAGGAATCTTTCATATGGTCGTTTCTTTATTACGTATTGCAACATGGTTTTCTGTTTTCAAGTAATCCTGTCGATATAAACGTGTATTGTGCAATTAAGAAAAGATTAAATAACACACACCTATTATGTACCCTGGGAATTCTAAAAGGATTTTTCATATTCCTGTGATGATTTCAGCAAGAAACCCTGTTGGGTCAGTAATGAAGACCATCGGCTTTGAAAATATATTAAACTTTGGATTTTTACCCCATAGAAAACACTAAAATCAGCAATAATCACTAAGATTTTAGTGATCACTACATACACTAACTCACAACTAGGAGTACCAACAAAAATGCAATTTACAGTGCTCTTTTAGCAACGATTCACTCCTTAATAATTCACTCAGGGATTCCGTTCTCGAAAGAAGCTGTATATAATTGAACTCTGACTTTTATTAAGATTTCCTTTGTTCAAGTTTAATGTTGGGTTTTTCTAATACCGGTATAATATGACGCGAAAATATTTCTTTCTACTGATTATGACATTTTTAAAAGTAGATTTCACCTTCTCTAAGTTGTGTTTGATTATACCTTGATATTTCCATGAGCAAAACAGCAAAGTCCTGAACTTTTATGTTCCTTTTATGTCCTTTTTATACTAGTTATATGGACAAATGGTCTGGTAAATGCCGACATCTATAGGTAAGCACTAGTATCTTAACAAAATGTACGAGATCGTATCTTTGTTAAAGCATAAAATAAGACATTGTGCAGCCATAATTGAATGTTCGATCCATTTGTCGACGATAATATGGTCGTTATAACTAACAACATAGTCTGAAAGCTGGGTCAAAATATAAAATTATCTTCATGTCTTAAAATAGACTCTTCAATAACAAGTACAAACTCGGAAAGTGGAATTATATTTCACTACTTCCAGGGAGGGAGGGGGTTCCAAAAATATAGCCTAAGGCGCAAGAATGTGAAAATGTGACTCTGGTATGACTCTTCGGATTAACCAATTGTTTATGTTTTGTAACTACCTTATTTCATTTCAATGTTTTCATGAGGTAAGGTAATAAAGTTCTTGAATGGGTTAAATGGAAACGTGTTTATTGTTTAAGGCCTTTTCGTACGTTCATTCCAAAAGGCAACAAAAAAAGTGAGAAAAACATACGTTCTCGCTTGTGTTACAAAATAAAATACATGTTCATAGCCAGGTTTGGCTTACATTTCTAAATAAAACTTTTTCATGTCTTCCTGTTGCTATACTGTGCTGTAAATCACAGTCGAGAAAGAAAGTTATATATTTTAATAATTTTATCATACAAGTTGAAAGACCAGAGATTTATTTCTTGATGCTCATTAAGTTAAAAGAGGCCAGAAGTTTCCAACTAACAGTATAATTCTAAATGTTATTCTATGCTATGTGACTTCTGTATGTGAGTGGGTCATAACAGAAATAGGTTAAGAGGAATTTAACCCCAGATACACAATACATATAAAATACTGCCGGAAATTTGCTTTAGAGGGTCCCGTCAGTAAAGCGGAGAAGCAAAGCAGTTGTAATGTGGTGGAATCTGTACTGTACATCTTACAAACTCTCCATCATTTGGATCTTTGACATAGACTTCTCCCGTTCACCAAAGGTTTGATCTTCTGGTCTCTTTTACCAAGTATTAACGTAAGTGACAATCCTTCTCTTATCCCAGAATATGGGTAAATGTCTATTTGTGATTTTTCAATAGCCATTGTTCAGAATTCTTACCATGTAATAGAAATTGTCTCCCATTTAGATCTCACTTTGTGATTTCAATTAATTAATGTTTTATATTGATTTCTTTTTACGATATTCAATAAATTATTGTGTTTTCTACTATCCTTTAGTACATCATTTACATTTGCTTGTTCAGGTTTTCTATAATTAAAACTAGAAGTGTAAATTATGAAGTAGTGACAGGTGTCTTGAAAATCCTATATTCTTTTCAACAAAATTTGTTTATATTTGTTTGTTTATTAAAGATATTATGGCTAATAGATTTTTAATATTATTACATCACTTCCAAAAAAAAAAACAAAACAAAAAAAAACAGCAAAGTACCTTAAATACTCTAAACAAGATCAAAGTATCCAATGACTAATAAAAGGTGTAAACCTGCCCTACTAATGTTCCTTTGTAAACGACAGAATTAATTTTTAGTTTATTTGTCTTCATTGCATGTCTTGAGTAAGTATGGGCTTGGTTCCAGGATCGTATTTGGTCTAGGAATTAATTCGTGCGGTTGGTACGCACACATTGAAGCTGTAGTACAAACACAAAATACATAAATACCTTAAGAAAAATATTGTCCATCGCTAGCCACCACTTTCGCCCATCTGTCAGGCAATGTACGGATTCCGTGGCGAAAGAAGTCCTCATCCTTGGAAGCGATCCAGTCAGAGACCCATGTTTCGATATCTTCTGAAGAAGTAAACCGCTGTCCAATCAAATCGTTGTTCATGCAATCGAACAAGTAGTAGTCCGAAGGAGCAACGTCTGGTGAATACGGCGGGTGGGGTAAAACTTCCCATCCGATATTTTCTAAATAGGTTTTGACCGGTTTTGCGACATGTGGGCGAGCGTTATCATGTTGAACAATAAGTTTATCATGTCTGTTCTCCCATTCTGGTCGTGTTCTGGCCAGAGCTTGCTTCAAACGCATTAATTGTCGTCGATAACGTTCTCCATTCATAGTTTCACCCGGTTGCAGCAGCTCATAGTACACCACACCTTTCATATCCCACCATATGCACAGCATAACCTTTGCACAGTGAATATCTCGTTTTGGTTGTGATGGACCTGGTTCACCTGGTTTCACCCAGGCCTTTTTTCGTTTAGGGTTCTCGTAATGGATCCACTTCTCATCACCCGTAATAATTCGATGCAGAAACCCCTTTCTGCTCTGTCGTTGAAGCAGCAATTCGCAAATGGTTTTTCGTCTTTCAACGTCTTTGTCTTTCAATTCATGTGGAACCCAATGTGACATCTTTTGAATCATTCCCATGGCTTTGAAGCGTTTGGAGACTGTTGTTTGATCAACGCCTAATGCTGCTGCAAGTTGTTCCTGCGTTTGACACGAATCCTGCTCGAGCAATGCTGTCAATTCTTCGTCTTGAAATTTTTTTGGCTGTCCAGCTCGCTCTTGGTCTGCCAAGCCGAAATCACCACTTCTAAACCGTGCAAACCACTCCTGACACGTTCGCTCAGCTAGAGCATGGTCACCATACACTTCCACCAAAATACGATGACTTTCAGTCGCACTTTTCTGCATGTTAAAGTAATGCAGCAGGACACACCGCAAAAACACTTTATCAGGCACAAATTGCGCCATGTTCACTTAACTATAAACTGGTGTTGTTGACGCTTTAATCCACTGCCCTATACTACGAACGATACGCGATGACAGGGGTTTGCAACACATGTGTGGATACACGGAACTGTGAGACGCTCCGTTCGTTGCGCCATCTCTTGTCCACCCGCACGAATTAATTCCTAGACCAAATAATTTCGGTGTGCCAGTATGTAGCCATAGCTTCTCATGAAGCAAGACGAGGCAAAATTTCAAACTTCCAAACTATACTATATATAAGTATCAAAATCCTATAGAAAAGTTATGTCGGTGTGCTTGTTTGGCTAGAGATGTCTGAGAAAAAACGGTAAGAAATATCGAGGAGCTTTTTTTCTGGAATTGTTTAAACGTCCTAAGAATAGGTTCCATCTCACAAATTAATCCTTTATTCAAATCAAAAGTGATTGCAATGAACTACTTCTGGTTTTATCGCTGATTCCAGTAGAACAAAAAAAAAAAAAAAAAAAAGTAACAGATAGTAAGAAGCTGTTTTCCTCAATACCAATTCAGTATCAAAAGAAAATATGCCATCATCAACCGTATCTCTTTACTAGGAGGTAAAAATTTACAATTAGTTACAGTTACCATATGGATCTCTACTCATCCGATAATTCGGACTGATAAACATTTATAGGAAAGGAGGTTCACTTTTGCAGATGACTGAACCAAAAAATCATTATACTCCCAAAGTACACTGCAACGAGTGAAAACAATGTTAATAACAAAATATCACAGCCTTAAAATTTTATAGTAACTTCATACATTGATGTTCTAAACGAATTGCATCTCTGATTACTTTTTTCGACTTTACTGTAAGTATATATACATATTACGTTTTTTTTTTTTTTACAATATTATACACTTATTTCTATCAAATGCTTCGTGTAAATTATCCATAGGAGAATATACCTCTTTATAATGCCCGTTTTCCATAGAATCAACAATCTTCATCAGTTCCTTGAACACTGAAACAATACGCCAATTATACTTTGCACTACATTCAATATACGTACAATTCCATTCTTTTTTTATTAGTTTCACAATTTCCCGCTTCTCTCTTGCGTCGCTAGCTTCTCGAGTAGATGTCTCTACTAGGTCCTGTTTATTGCCAACTACAATGATAGGAATATTTCGCATATCACGGCTCTCCATCATTTGGTCCCGTAGTTTACTAATGTATTGGAATGAGTCAATGTTTGATAGATCGTAAACTAGCACATAGGCAGAGGCATTACGCAATCCATAGAATCGAAACTCGGTCCATTCGTAGTAGGAATTTGTAGGGAAATATGGAATCACTGGGATATCCGAAATTTTCAGCTCATAAAGATGGTCGTTGATTATGACAGATGGGTAATAGGTGCGCTTAGTTTCAGTTGGTAAGTACTGTTCCGTGAAGTCGTTCCATACAAATTGCTGAAACAAAATATTTTTAATATATATATGTACATAAATTCACTTAGTACATTTTGTAAACTATAAACGATACAATAATAGTTTTTCAACATTACAAAAGACACTCCTTCACAAATACAGTAAAACGTTTTCAAGGGGTGCTCCAGGTGGAAATTCCCTTCCCCCAAGGCAATTTCTCTCATATTGCTTATGCTTAGTGTGTATTAGTACTGTCTTTCTAACGTTGCTTTTCACTCTACTCTTTGTATATTGAAAGTCCCTAAGAGAGAAATCTTTTGAAGTGTACTATTTATTATAAGGAGTGATGATTTCAGATTTTACTCGAACTTTCCTTTGTACAGAGAGTGAAGACATTACTGCGAAAATACTGGAAATCCACGTTGGCCTTAATTGGAGATTCACTCGAGGAGACATTTCATAGCTCCAAAGGGTTAATATCCTCCCGACCACCCTTTGAAATCATTCCTGATTAAAATACATTCTTAAGCTATAGAGATTTATAACTACCTAGAACACAATTAAGCTGTAGAATGATAAATATGAAGCAGGAGTCAAAATTCTGAAGCTTTCAAGAAAATTCAGGTTATTTTTATTAAAACTAAGTTTTCTTTTAGCGGATAATATTGTTGGAGGTGTTTCTTTTTTTATTTAGATGTGAATAAACTACACATGCCTTTGATTATATCTCAATGAACTATGGTAACTTATAATCTTAGAAGAAAATACTTATGAAAATGGAATAATTTTTTTTACGGTCATTATTTGAAAATTTTTAATTATGTACTGTATATCTGCAAAGTGAAATAAAGATTTTAATTTACTTTCTTGTTACGTAATCCCTTAACAGATTGAAATAAAAAAAAAAAAAGATAAACTTTTGCTTTTTCCTGAGGAAACACTGTATCGCAAATACTATTTTAAATTTTAAACTTGGTTATATATATAAACAATCAACTGAGTCTCAGTTGAAGTTGAACGTTGTCATACGGTAACTCATTTCTCCAGGATGACATCCTAACTATGAGCACGCTCAGAGTAATTAGCTATCGTGAGAGAGAATAGGGATCAATAAACCTTTCAACCTAACTTCACAATTTCTAAAATATCACATGTTTGTATATAGCATTTTTTAATTTACGAGAAATTTATATCTATAGTAATATCTATATAGAAGGGTTGGAGTTCTAGTAATGGCAACAACCGTTTATCTTGAGAAGTAGAGTACTTACAAGGTTCGAAATTTTACAGGCCCTCGATGTAGTAACTAGCATTGTGAATCAAGTGTTCCAGCGATGTGGAAGTCATACAGAATAACGAGTGGGTTCGTCAGGAAATGACGTCGTTTTCGTCTTACAGCTGCTCGGAGATTGTTTTGCAAAAAAAAAAAATTGCAGTAATACTCTGCACTAACGGTGTGTCCTTGGGGGACGGTATGGTTTTTGATTACACAATCCCAGTCGTATGCAATGATAAGAAGCATAGCTTTCACATTGATTGAAGTATTCCGAAATGTTCTCCTCAGTGACATCACTCGTTTGATTACCGTTTCAGCTGTGATTCATACGCTCTGGCTCAGGTCTCATCAATAGCAATGATCCGCCGTAAGAAGGACTCACCTTCACATTAATACCGCTCCAAGCGTGTTCGAGCGGTATCATATCGCAGTCACTTGTGTTGTTCAGTCAGATCATGTGGAACCCACCTTGAGGCGATTTTACGTAGAATTTTCCCAGGTTCTTCAGAATTTTCATCACAATCGGATGCGCTAGTCCTATATCGTTGGCCAATTGACAAAACATGGCGTTCCAATCCGCTAGCATTAACGCGTTCACGTTCTGCACATCTTCTTCACTTACAGGAGGACGGCCGGAGCGAGGCATGTCTATGACATTTTGTCGCCCGTCATTAAAGGCTTTGACCCACCTTGCTACTGTACGGTATGCCAATGCAATTGCATCGCAAAGATCTTGCAATACTTCGTAGCACTGTTTTATTCCTACCTCTAGTGCATTCAATTTTCAACCAGCTCCTCTGATCCTGCTTCATAAAAAAGACTGTATTCAGCGAGCGTCGATTTCGCGTTACTCAGAACTGCCTTCTCCTCTGAAGAAGGGTCGGCATCTAACCTACCGCTTGTATGAATTATAATGAGTTGTTTTGTTCCCGAGTATATATAGCAGTGTTGCCATTACTAAAAATCTAACCCTTATATATCGACATATCTATATCTATATCTATATCTATATCTATATCTATATCTATATCTATATCTATAGATATAGATATAGATAGATACAGACAGACAGACAGATACAATGATGTACGTAAGAGGTATTTTTTTTCTGAAAATATAAACATTTACAATGTTAAGATATATAGTAAAAACACACAAAATAAGGATACACAGAACTGACACGTGTCCTGAAAGGAGAACAGCTCTTTGAGGAAATTCGTGATGAAAGTTTTTCAGATATATACGAAAATTATATGTTACATATAGTGCAAATATGTTATATATATATATATATATATATATATATATATATATAAATGTGTGTGTCTGTGTAATGTCTAACATACTTGTGTATACTAACGTTTTGATAAAAGAGTAATAGTCATGTTTACTCTAATCGTTTTACGAAAATTATTGTACTGTTCACTTTAAAATACAAATTTAATTATTTGTCTGACAAGGAAAATTGTTTTGAAGTTTATCTAAAGGTTCTGCATTTTTTTTTCAAAAAATGTAAGAGATTGGGTAAAAAGCAAAATGTCTACCCAATTCATACTCTTCCCTGCTAAATTAGTGATACCAGTATTCATTTATAAGTCATTTCACCAAGCCACAGAGAAAAGTTTTGAAAAACGACATATATATATATATATATATATATATATATATATATATATAGAGAGAGAGAGAGAGAGAGAGAGAGAGAGAGAGAGAGAGAGAAACGCTTTTCTGTAGGGTGAAATATCACTCCATTCATGAAGCAAATGTAGCATCAAGGAAAAAAAGATCTATCTATATATACAAAACCTGAAGAGCATGTTAAATTAAGGCGAAAAATAAGATATATATAAAAGAGTCTTGATTCTAAATGTTTTGTAGTTGCTTTTCAAAAAGAACATAAAAATGAAAAAAAAAAGATTCATCCACAATTTGTGTGGAAAAATACTAGCTAATACACCGTGAAAGAACTGCCTACTCTGGAAGCTCTGATGAGCTCTATTCAGTCCTTTTTGTGCACAACACTGTGATTGCTCATCAATGCTCCCTGAGCTCTGAGGCTTCAAAATTCTAGTTTCTAGAGTTTCTCCTTTTCATCTTCTTTTTCTCTTCTTTTTTTCTTTTTTCCTTTTTGTAACAAAAGTGCTTCAGCACGTCTGTAGGATGAAATTAGATTTTGCTCACTGTTACCTTTTGGTACTGTTCCTTTCGCCTTGAGTTCAAAAAGAACTTGCTCTCTGGCTTGTGCGTTTCAATTTTCGGAAGTGACTCTTTCATATTCTGAATGAATGAATGAAAAGAAAGAAAAAAAGATGTAAAGTTTGACGTAACTGCTTCAAAAGAACAATCATTTTCCTCGAGATCTATGAGGTTTAATGATGGATCTCGAACGAAGTCAGATCGTTAAAATGTACTATTTTATCCTTATAAGCTTGACAAGATAACGTTCAAACTCTGAACACAAGAATTGGGTCATTACATGTATTCACTTATTTTCGTACGGTTTTCCGAATATATAAATAATAAATTCAGCCCTTTTTGCTTCAATTTGGTACTATTTTTCAGCCCACTTCAGAGCTAGGACTGTGGCAACGCTGCAACTATCTGTGAATTGAATTTGATTAGGAAATACCTCTCTTTAGCTTGCGAACAGAAATCGAAGAAAATAATAGTTATATTTGAAATAGTTTTTGCGGAGTGGTAGAAATATTCATCTTTCACGTAATGATTTGTCTGATTAAGGTCTCATAATAATAAAGCAGTGGCGGGTATAGCCTGTTAACGGAAGGGGGGGTTAGACCCACATTTTTCTGAAGTTTGCGTGTTACTTGCCACTATTGGAATTTCGTGTTACTTGCCACGGTTACCTTATCGCATATTTATCTATCTACGACAGCGTGTCCGTTGCCACGCACCTGCATCTAGATTTGACCTTGAGGGGGTGGGAGTAACTTCCCAAGCAATTTTCAAAGCAAGGAAATCACCTGAAAAACAAGGAACAAAGCAAATTTCTGATTTAAGAAATATGAAACTTGTTACATTTATGCGTGTCACTAAACTCACAAAACTCGCACGAAATACAAGAAACAAAACAAGATTCTGACGAAAGGAGTATTCTTGCAAATCTACACAAACAATTGAAGTTCTTCAGTAATACGAGCGCTCATTTTGCCGCCTGATAGCATGGAAGAAATGGAATGACTTATATATTACATCACATTCGATCCATACTCCTAGGTGGTTCCAATAGGAACCTTGTCACTTGCGCGTCGCACGTCATAATGATTATGATTATAAAGATTAATTATTTACAAAATCCAACAGCATGTCCCTTTTCTTCTTTATCAACTATTCCAACTTTTGTACATAACTCAAACTTCTGATACATTTTTTTTTTTAATTACAGCCTCTTCTCAGATTCTCGAGAATTTGTTGTATTCTCTCGTCAAGCTTTATGGAAGATACTTTCCTTCTCTTTTGTGGTATACATTGCACTTGGTGTCTCGTAAACGCATGAAAACTAAATTTAGCGTCTTCCTTCCGCATCTTTACCAAAGTAAGTTTCTGCGGTAAACGATCAGATATTGTAGCGTTCAATTTGTGGTTCCATCCTTCCACTACGTTGTTGGTTCTGTGTCCCTCCGCACTGCAGTTCCAAGTACTTCTTTTAATGGCAGGATTTTCTAGCCACTGTCCGACAAAGTAATCATTAAACGCTTCAACCTTGGTCCCAGATGGGCAGTCCTCCATAATAAGTAGCCAGCTATCATCAATATACTCTAGGGGTATTAGGGTCAATGCAGCACATATCCGGATATGTCGACGTATCTCTTCGTTGTTAGTGGAGTCTTCTACAAGGCCAAGACTTTGCACTTTTCTCCATATGCTCTGGGCGAAGTGGAAGTTACAACCTGATATTTAAGCGTGTGGGAATGGAGCGTGAAGTGCATTCATTGCTGCAGTTTCAAAATCTAATTTGCACACTTTTGGTACTTCTCTCCAATCCAAACTTTAAGAAAAGAGAACAGTTGATTGTAGGTGACCTCCATTTTATCTGGCAGCAAAGCATACAGAACAGGTACAACTGACGTAGTCTCATGTACGCTCCCGATGTCTGCATGTACCGTGTACAGCTGTGCAAATTGTTTGGGGCAACTCTTAAAAGTTCAATCGAAAAACCATTGTTCACTGTTCCCCAGTGCCTCCCGGAGACCCTCGTATGAAAAACAAAGAATTCGTTGCCCGTCTTCCAGCTTGTCATACTGCAAAAACGAGGTGCCATCTTCAAACAGGATAAAATAATCTGGAAATCATATATTGCTTGGTGTAGGTGTGCCCTGATTGATACCCAAGGATTCCCTTCTCGTTTTGTTCAGATTACCTTTTCTATTGCTGTACAAAGGAATTGCAGTGACCACATCCAATCCCTGATTTATCGGTAAAGCCATTTCCTCTTGGAAAATCATACACGTAGGCGTTAGGATTTCTTCCCGTGCCCTCTTCTTGCAATTTGAGAGGCGCTTTCGTAGTTTGCAAGCCGCCACGTCCGGAATGCATGTGTGGTCACATGCTGCACTGTAGCAATTTCACCTACTGTCCTAACTGAACCCGGACACGTAGATTTCTTTCTGTTAACAAACAGCTGAAAAATGAGACCACAATAAGAAGCACGAAAATACTGACCTTTAAAAAGACTTAAATTTACATTTAAACATAACATTTAAAAGTGATAACAGTAGAAAGAGTCTACGGAGTCTACCAATAATAAAGGCAAAAAAAAAAAAAAAAAAAAAAAAAAAAAACTCGCAACTGGAGTTACAATGTCCATTTGCAGATTTTTGTGTGCGTTGTGTACTAATTTTTATTTAATAATATATTTCACTTCTGTTTACAGTGGTGTAGCGAGACCCCCCTCCCCCCGCAAAGTAAAGAGAAGGGACCCTGGTTGTAAAGTCTATGGTTATGACGACAAAGATAAAAATATCTTTCGGCCAAGCCTATAGGCGGATTTAATCAAGTGTATGAAAGTATCAAATACATTTAGTAACCATCAATAAGAAGTTCAAACGATCAAAAAAGCAACTCAATAGACACTGCCATAATTTAAAAAAAAAAACGAACAATTAATATCAAGTTCTTCTGCTACTAAATTTGAACTTGTTTAAAATAGCCGAGAAAATGCGAACAATACTAAAACAGCCAATTTAATTGTCTAAAATAATCGAAGTATTCAGAAACTATAAGTGCGATTCGCAGAGCATGCATATAAAATACAATCTTACAAACTGACGCCCAGGAGTCGAAAAAGGCCGGCATGCAAGAAGTGAAAGACGGTGAACTGTACAGAGAAAACACAAAAATATTATATATGCATACCCATGTTGTCGATTCAATGTTCTTTCTCTGCAAGTCGTACTGAAATCCTTCGTGCAGTAAAAGGGGTTTGCCATTTGACGTAGTTGAAAACTCCATTACACTCACAAGAAATTAATCCACACTAGGTAATCACAAAAGTAATGTTACATTCAGCACAAACCTTGGTTTTTATGCCTACCGTTCAATGGCGACGAAACAGTTACGCAACTATCTTGTCACTGTCGCCTACACTCAGCAACTTCACGGCGACAAAATATTTTTGTTGCCACACCCTCGCTCACTGGCGACGGCAACAGAAAAGTTGCCGGGCATTTGATATCACAATTTAGTGGGATTGGACACAGTACGATGGACTTCAAAGAATGTGCTATTGTTTGTGCGCTAATGTTGAATTTAAGAAGAAAGAAAAGAAGAAAAAAGGAAATACTGGGTACATCCTATATATAGAGTGAGAGATTGCTGAAGGAAAACGTTTACACGCAATATTGTGATTTACGCAATTAACCCTCGAAGTTCTTTAGCTACTGTAGAATGAGTGTGATTACCTTTAATGAACTGTTGTCTCTAGTAGCACCAGCAATAACAAAGATAAACACAAACTTCAGACTAGCTGTACCACCCGAAGAAAGGCTAATAGTGACATTACGGTAAGCATGTACTATGTGTGTATTAGAATGATTTACCTGTAATATAAGCGTTAATAATAATTAGACCGCATAATGACATTGGTCCATTTAGTTGTACTGTGATATTAGATTCAAAATCTAATAGGTTTCGGTGGTAAAGCGTTCACTTCTGGTGCATAGGATCCCTGGTTCGATCACAGCTCGCGCTAAGTGGGGTTTGTGGTGGACAAACACCGTGTGGATGGGTTTTCCCATTTCCTCCCACTTTCTTCATCTTGCCATTTCATTCATTCTCATCATCGCCGTCTCCTTTAGTCTACCCGGCATAACCGTAGAACAAAACTCCAAGGTTTCATTTCATTTTCATTTCAAAATGTAATAGACTTCTGTGTAAATACCTGTGTTATTTTTTTCTTGGGTCGGAAGCTCATTCCAGTTTCTTACAATAGCGAAACACACTTCCTCCCACAATTTCCTCTTTCAATTTATATCTGAATATTCTTGCCAACTTTTTTTTTATATAACGCAGGGTGTTTCTCTATTTCCTCAATTTTTCATTGTCTTTATCACTAATTAGAGACATATATGTATTAGCTTCCATTGCGAACACTTCTTTCCATACTCTACACACAGAGCGAACTGTTATAACTTATGAAAAAATCTCTCTGCTTGGATGTGCCTCGGCAACTTTTCTGTCGCCATCGCCGCAGTGAGCGGACTCCCATAAGACACAAGATGTTGCCCAACTTTTCCGTCGCCAAGCTGTTGCCTTAGGTCTACCGCTCACTGGCAACATTTTGTCGGGCAACTATCTTGTTGCTCTGGCTAAATGAATTGAGTCTTATGGGAGTCCGCTCACTGTGACGAGGGCGACAGAAAAGTTGCCGAGGTGTCGCTAAGCAGGGCTACAGCTCGGTGACGGAACAGTTGCGTAACATCTAAAAATGCATTGAATCTTATGGGAGCCCGCTCACTGAGGCGACGGCAACAGAAAAGTTGCCGAGATATCTCCAAGTAGAAAGTTAAAAAATAAATGTCTAAAAGTTTTTTTCACGTAACAGTTCGTTCTGTCTGAAAAGAAGTGTTCGCAATGGAAACTAATACATTCTTTGATTAGTGACTAGCATGTCTTTAATTAGTGATAAAGACTATGAAAAATTAATTGAGGAAATAGAGAAACGCCTAGCATTAAAGAAGAAATATATAGAAAGAAGAAATTGTGGAAGGAAGTGTGTTTCGCTGTTATAATAAACTAGAACGAGCTTTCCAGCCAAGATAAAACAACACAGGGAAATTACTCACACACCCTCAAGGTCAAATCTAGATGCAGGTGCGTGGCAACGGACACGCTGTCATAGATAGATAAATATGCGATAAGGTAACCGTGGCAAGTAACACGAAATTCCAATAGTGGCAAGTAACACCGTGGCAAGTAACACGCAACGTTTCTGAATGACAATAATGATTTAAGCTATTATTTACATATTTTTGAAAATTTATGTTAAATTCATGATATACCTATCACAGTCTGGGTTCTGGTTGACCCCTCCCCCCAAGTTTTTACCTTTCAGATCCGCCTCTGCAATAATATATTTTTTTGCTTATATTTTTTTTATTTTGCTTTATTTCTTCTCAAATATCGTACAGAATTAGTAATTACTATACTGTCTTGTTAAGGAAAACTAAAAGAAGCAATAATAAATTAAGAAAATTAAGTTATTAATGAAAATGTGGAAGTTACAGTTACAGAAAATGTTACGCATTTTTTTTTTTTTTTTTTTTTGCGCATCGCTGTAGCATTAAACTCGTACTATCTTTTACAGAAATGATTTTTCTCAATTGCCGCCACTGTTCAAATTTGTTTCTTTAATGAATAGCTCTCATTATTATTATTATTATTATTATTATTATTATTATTATTATTATTATTATTATTATTATTATTATTATTATTATTATTATTATTAATGTAGTTCTGGAATGTCAAACACAAAAGTTCAAATTAGGTCAAATAATTATCAGTCTACACAGAGAAAAATCCGTTCTCCGGACAGCGGTATATTGTGCAAATATACGGTATCCTCTTGCTTACTATAGAAATCAGTACGGAGCATACGTCATCCGTATGCTACATGGGCAGTGCCCTTAGATGTTACATCATGCCGTTGCAGGATGTCTGACATCTAACAGTTTTCCGTATATCACATGCATATAATTATGTTACCTTCGTCCGCTATATGTTATATACGTCCATTTGTATGTTAGGTCCTGACCGCCTACATTGTTTCATACAGAAAGTGCATATAGATGGAACACTTATACAGAAAGTATAATAAAACATGCGTTTTCAATTATACGTCTGCTGTACGTTAAGTCCGAAAACTACAGGAATCAATACGCATGTACCTATCTTTTTAAGTACGCCACCTACAATTTTTTTCTCAGTGTATAAATTATACAGGCTGCAGATTTTAAAAAGTATTTTCAGGCTTAAGGGTGTATTTGAAATTTTAGTAAATAAATAAAAATCATACTTTTAATGCATTTTTAAAAATAAAAGGAACATTTTTAATTCTGAGCAGTAGATGGATACTTATTGTTTCTTTGCTAATGCTTTGGCATTGTTTCCTTGCAACTAGCTTTCGGATATCTGATGAAAAACTGTTCGCATTAGCAAATTCTCAGAATAGAGGACGATGAAAATCTGTTAGTGTGGATCTCTCTGGGGGATTTGTCCGTTTTTCTTCAATGAGAAAAGTTGTTCATATTAATACGCATTGCTGTATATTAAGAAACATGTAGGATGCAAACTTGTGAGCTTCTGAAATCCACGCAGAAAAAGTATTTCTAAAATTCGGGGAAATTTCATATCACTTAAGCAAGGGCGCCGATTTCTCTGTAAATTTGGGGGGGGGGCTCATTCAGATGCAGAAGGTACATATATGAAGATTTTAAGACAAATTGCACTCAAAATTATGCCAAATAATATATATTCATAAATACAATAGGGGGCCCACATGAGTTTTAGGGGGCCCTCGGCCCCCCAGGATCGACGCCCTTGCACTTAAGTTTTGGTTTAGAGTTGAGTTTCACTGACTCTTTTGTTAATTCCAGCTATAAATTGGCTGACACGTTCTGAACAACTGTATTTTTTTTCTGCGGTCCCCAATCTTCAGATGGAAATCAAATTGCACTTTAAAAAAATGTAATTTACACACCACATTACACAAACACACGCACAAATACTTATACACATTGTTACTTTCTAGGGCAGCAGTTCTCAAGCAATGTTTCGCGAAACATTGTGTGTCACGCAGTCCCCTAAGGTTTGTCGCGAAATTTTAGAATTTAAAATTCATGAAGAATTTAATAATAATTTCTTAAAATAGAGACAGACTGAACCAGTCAACATCTCCAGTGGTATCAATAATGCTCAGTGCTGTGTAGTCATTCATTTCACTACTATAATAGATATTATTATTATTATCATTAATAATAATAATAATAATAATAATAATAATAATAATAATAATAATAATAATAATAATAATAATAATAATAATAATAATAATGCCAAACAAGTGTATCGCAATGCTCTGGTAATTCAGTAAAATGTGTCGTCAATCAAAAAAGGTTGAGAACGACTGTTCTAGAGCTACAGAAAAATTGGTGAAGGGCTGCGAGTTTGATGTGCCTGATGTAGTTAAATAATGCTACAAGAAACCTCTCTATCCACTGAGATAATACTACATAAATAGACCATGTACTTTCACATAAAGAAACATCTATTATAATTTATTATTAGAGTTGAACGCGAAAAAGAAAAATTGTCCGAAGAAGAGACAAATATACTAATCTACTGAACATATTGTGGTTGAATGTAAAAGTTCATGTGTAATTGTCAACAAAAACGAATATTTTGTATATCGCTTTATGTTAACCAGGCTACCTCATAAAATGAAAGAGATATTGAACTATTCTCTAAGCTTTTTGTTACAATACTAGAAGGACCATACTATATAGAGGAGTAATCAAAAAGTAAGGTTACAAAACCTGGAGTAAAACGTGTATATAGTATTTCATACAACCAATACAGCCAACAGTACATACATTAGGTTAGTCTTCGACATAGTCTCCATATTGGTCTTGTCACATCATAGGATGAGTTTGAAGATTGCCTCCTGGTAAAAATCCTGTTCTTGTGAATTCAGCCACCTTGCCACGAAGCGTTTCACCACCTCGTTTGAAGCGAAGCAACGACCTCCTAAGTGCTCCTTGAAATGCAGGAACAAGTGAAAGTCGTTTATAGCTAGGTCCGAGCTGTAC